>NC_056746.1:561578772-561913772 GCF_019279795.1 Protopterus annectens
GGTGTGGACCATTACATGCCATGGTACACATGGGCAATGTGTGATAGTGGGTATGTCAGAGTATCAAGATGGGTTCCAGTGTGTACAATATCCAGTGGGGGATGTGAGTGCTGTGTACACTGTCATTACACCATGGTACACCTGGTATATGGCCCATGTACCACTCTCTAGTGGCCACTGTCACCATCACCTTTACAGGTAACTGATAACAGATACAGCCCAGTTACACATGTGCTGTGTACAGCCTACCTGTAAAACATTGGACACACGGACTAGTTAGCAACAATACACCCAGGTCTCTAAGATGTGTGTCTGTCTCTTATGTGTCAGTCAATGTGTATACAATGGTATGACACACTGTGTATTCTCCATATACAAATATTGAATCCCCCATTACCATATTGTACATGTCTGTGGATGTTCTGCATGTAACATGTAGCCTGGTACACACCTCACCCTACAGATGGTGTCGTGTGTGCAATGAAAGCCACACAGTTCAGTAGCACAACATACCTAGGTAGGGGTCTAGACACAGTGTCGCCAAGTAAGGATGTGTGTGTATGTGGATGGGTTGACATAAGGGTGTAGATTATACATGTACCAGCAGGCCACCAGTCAATGTTGCACAGGCAATAACTATTATACATACCTGTGAGATGTTTGCAACTGTACACCAGATATGTCACAGCCATGGTGTCACCACAGTGACATACCCTTGTGGAATATGACTGCAGACCATCCTCCTGCTGACACATGTACACCTACAACACAAATGGATAACACTATGGAGATAACAATCAGTGTTACCAACAGCTGAAATGCATCATAGCTGCACGGCTACACTTTCTGACATGTATGCATTACACATTACCTCTGACAACATCTTACACTGCAGTACATTGCAGCACTCTATTACAGTCACCGTATGCATCAGAACCATATTAGCCTGTCCCTGCATCGATGTTATGGATGACAGGGATGTGGCACAGGTATCATCATATGCACAGGGTGTGTTACATGCATCATAGCTGCATGGCTACACTACCTGACATGTATGCATTACACATTACTCCTGACAACATCTTACACTGCAGTACATTGCAGCACTCTATTACAGTCACTGTATGCATCAAAACCATATTAGCCTGTCCCTGCATTGATGTTATGGATGACAGGGATGTGGCACAGGTATCATCATATGCACAAGGTGTGTTAAATGCATCATAGCTGCATGGCTACACTACCTGACATGTATGCATTACACATTATCCCTGACAACATCTTACACTGCAGTACATTGCAGCACTCTATTACAGTCACCGTATGCATCAGAACCATATTAGCCTGTCCCTGCATCGATGTTATGGATGACAGGGATGTGGCACAGGTATCATCATATGCACAGGGTGTGTTGCTGGTGTGCCAGAGGCCAAGGGTGGTCCATACATGTGTCACAATGTGTGTGGGTGAGGGGTTTGGTTCTTTGATTGGGGTGTGGTGATGTGGTGTGTGTCGGTATGGGGTCGCCCTAGGTGTGGCTGCATAGTGTGTGGGTATGCATGCACACAGTTTCTGCCATGTGACTGCTCTATACGGGTGTTGTTGGACAGCTGCAGACCATACCTGGCAGGGTGTGTAGTTAACTGCCTCTGGCCAAAGACACGCTGACTGTGCCTGCCAGGAGTTCCATGGGCATGTGCAGGTACAGACTTTGAGGTGCTACTCTCCCCTGATGATGAAAGATGTCTGCTGGAACCATGTCCTGCCTGGGACTGGCTATGGCCACATGCATGGGGCCTGCTGTGGTGTGGTGTAGTCAGCACCCTCAGTGGTGTGCTGGGGCTGGTACTGCCACTACGGTTGCAGCTGGCCATCCTGCCACATCCACACTGACTGCCAGCTGCTGGTGTTTCTGGCCTACATCCATGCGGCTATTGTACCACTCCCACCACATGTTCAAGCACAGACATACCACGGTTGAGGAGTCCCACCATCTCACCCCACTGTCTATCCATGACCTCGGTCTGTTCATGGAGGGCAACAGCAAGTTTGCGGAGGTTGCTACTTACAGCTGAGAAAGCAGACCTCTGCAGCCTCAGGCCCTGTCTGGTGTACATTTACATATGTGCCTGTGCCTCCATTATGGCCTGAAACATGCTCCTGGTGGTACCAGTTGTGGCGCCTCTGCCAGGGGCATGATGACCTGCGCCCATCCCATGAGCACCACAGTACATCTGCCGATGTGGTGCCTTGCTGGACATCTAGCTATGCTGACTGTGACTCAACACAGTTGGCATGGACTCCACACTTACCTGGTCACTGCCACCAACTGCCAACTGTCCCTCTGTTATGGCCACATGTGATGGGGTTTGTAGGGGCACTTTAACTGTGTGCAGGCTTGGGGTGGCTAGGAGGGTGATGACATATGTTGGCGCAATGTTGGCCTCTGACAACCCCACTTGTGCCTCAACTGTACCATTATCATCATCATTGTCTGAATGGACACCTATCTCAGTTTGCATGCAGGAGGGACCCTGACCCACCTCGCCACCTGTGGGGGAAACAAATACACACTTTAAGACTTGTACAGCATTGCACAACAGTACACACATTCACACTCACACACACACACACACACACACACACACACACACACACACACACACACACACACGCACACTGACAGTCCACCTTAGTACCTCCCTTTCCCTGGGTTTACAGGCAGTCCCACATTCATTTACATATGTTCCCCATCCTGCGTGGCACTTGCTAACATACACTCATTACTACTACCCATTAACATATCATTCCTCTCCATGCCTACACGTGTGACCACAACACCTGACCTGTTACTCCATCACCTCCCCGACTTGGGTGGAGTAGGTTGTACATGGCCTCCCTGCTGTCATCCTGTATTACCCTGTGTATGTCCAGTCATGGTGTACATGGCCCCTATATGGTTGGAGCTGCTACATTCACTACATATGTCACACACCAGCGACTCGTACTACAGTCTTGCTCAGTCCATGCCACATCTGCTGCACAAGCAACCCAGCATGCAGACAAAATTAACACCTGGATACACTCACTGATGTGCTCTAGTAATTTCCCATTGCATTTGTAGTGCTGCATATGTGAGTAGCTGGTTATCTATTTGCTGCTGGCAATATGATGTGTATATCTGGTATGTACTTTCCCTCCCAATGCATGTTCCATGCTACAAACCTTGTTATGCTATCAGTTGTCCTATGTTCACATATCAGACAGGTTGTTCTGGTGTCTCATGTGTCACTCCATGTACATGTACAGCACAATCCTAAGGAGAAGTACTGCCATGTGAACAATCCCACTATCGCCTGTGCATATATGGACACCCACACAAACAGACACACATGTACACACACAAATGACATGCATCGACCACACTCCACTAGATTGCACTTACAGACACAATCAACACACACACACACACACACACACACACACACACACACACACACACACACACACACACACACACACACACACACACCACACTCCTACATATGGGTTTGCACAACTTTTGTACACACAGTCTTCTCATTACCCTTCTGTCAGCATGCATTATATATGGTGTTCAACAGCATGCAGTGCAACTATAGTGACTTCATGCTAGTGGAAGTATACGTGTGTGTGATGCATGGGCTGTGTTGGTAGGTGATGGCCCTTCCCCTTGTTAACACTGCACCCCTGTACAAAGTGTTACTGTGGACCTGTTCCACACCCTGCCTTGTACTGTGCACCATACCTCACAGGTGTAAAAACCATTGCTGCATATTTAGTACTGTGTTGGTTATGTCAGCTCCAATGCTCACAGCCCCTATGTGTAATAGCAACTCATACCTGGGATGATATGTGAACAGATATCATTTGTGAATGCCTGATGTCTGCTTTACAGATCACAACATCAACAGTGCATGTATGACCAGTACAAGACTATTACACTGACAACCAGCAGACCTTAACATGACTGTGGGGGGTGCCCTACACATGTCCCAGACCTCTGCATGGTTGCAAGGTCTACTCATGTGCACATTCCTTGGAGTGCAGACACTGCTGCCACGAGTGCTGTGGGGTCAGGGTTACATCTGCAATGTTTACTTAACCTGATTGTGTGCAGTTACAGCCATGGGGGGTGTTGTTCACACATGTCCCTATTGTAGGCCATGTATCCTGTCATACTTCTCATCCCTGTGGACACATTGCACATTTACAGGATGTTAGTTATCTTGCATGTGTCTGTTGTACCCTTCCGATACCCAGCATGGTCTCTACTGTCATGCAGTGCATTTCACAGCAACAAAATGTGAACATGTACAGCATGCAGTATGGGTAGGTGTGTTAGATGTTTGCATGGAATATTCCATAGCTATTACATGCCCAGTATATTATCATGCATGAACACGAACAATACTCACCGGCTACAGGCTGCCATGGTGGTATCCTGGAGGAACCTACATAGGAGTGTGAGAAAGTTGATGTCAGTGGCCACAGCTGTGGCATTTGTTAAGGGTGAGTGCAGCATTACGATACATCAATAGTAGAATTCCACAATAATACAGCTTATGCACAACTGTTTATTACTACTACACAGCAACAGACTATGTATATGACATCTCAGATTTGCATGATGTACCTGCACAAATGCAGATGCATACACAAGAGTGGTGTACTGATATGCCCTAGCACCTTACCTGCATGCTCCTTAGCTGGTGTGTTGGTGGCACCCACCTCCACAATGTGCCCTGCCAGGTGTTGTTGCTGCAGGCAGGCAGGTACCACAAGGCTGCTGAGATGCTCCTCCACATGGGTGAGGGGTAGATGGGAAGGATGCACCCCCCTGTTGTGAGGTGGTCCCCCCATATGGCAGCTGCATGCCGATGTACATGGCGAAGCAGGTCAGTGCAATGATGCCGGACCTGCTCATAGCTGTGGTTATGCAGTCCGACATCATTGACCCTGTGGACTAGCACGTTCCACAGGGCGGTCCTCTCCTGCTGATCATGGGCTGTCCGGTCAAACAGCTGTTCATAGTGCTGTACCAGATGCTCTATTATCACCTCGGTTTCTGCGGTGCTGTATGATGGCAGACGTGTGTGTGCCATGTTCCCTTGAAGATATAAAGATGGAAACAGGTATTTGCCACTCATACAGCAGGGTTACCATAGTTCTTAATACACATATTTGTCTTCCCCCACCATATTAGCTACAACAAACCATTCACAGAATGCAATTGGTATGTCAGCTGCTTACCTACCATTGGGATATATGTTGTATTATACCAAGCTTTGTGCTATGTGTATGTGCCACGCTTTGTGCTGTGTTTGTAGCCATGCTCCCTGTGGGGACACTATCTTTGCTGGCCTGTTACAGACTATTTCACCTGCATGCCATTGTGTGTGCCACTATATATATATATATATATATATATATATATATATATATATATATATATATATATATATATATATATATATATATATATATATATATATATATATATATATATATATATATATATATATATATATATGCACATGTAAGTGTAGATATATCTTGTAGGTTGTTATTATACCTATATCTATATGAGTGTCTGTGTATCTGTAGACATACATGTCTCATTCTGTATCACACAGATATTTATCTATATGTGGGGTGCATACAGACATCTGGTCCACATTCTGTAACTGTCTTTCATTCACAACTGCATGTTCTGCCTTGCTGCAACACAGACAGGTGTCACATGTGAACTCAGACTAACATTAGGGTGGTATATATGGTGAGAGATTGCTGGTAAGCCCATTATACACTTATGGCATTTGTGCATGCTACATTACACATTAACATGACTATCCTGCAAGTGGTGTGCTCTGACACCCATGTGTCTATCATGATGGCAGTACTTCCACCACCAGCTATTGCCCACACTAACATAACACACACAGATATTATGGCTTACATCATTGTCATTCATTGCTGATCTGCACAATTGGTGGGTATGTCCCACTGCCTACAGGGACAGACAGTATTGTCCAGAGCAGTTGTTCAGCAGAACATCATTACAGGGACAACTACAGATGGCACATATCAAACATTCAGCATCATATATCCTATTAATCTATACCGCATACTACATTCAATTACATACATGCATGTTTTACATACCTTTTTTTCTGACGGGTGTGACACTTTTCTGTTTTTGGCTTTTATTTATTAATTTTTTTCAGTGTGTGTTGGTGTCTCTCTCTCTCTCTCTCCACTAGAGCGATTGAGCTGGTTTGAATGGATTGCAGCATGGCTTTTGTAGGTGATGCACATGATCAGGTGATGGTCTCTGCACCAATCAGTGTGCAACAGTTGCTAACTGCATGCAGTCTGCTGTGTAGTGATTCAGATAACCACTGTCAGGGCAATCCAGTACTATTAATTGCTGACTCATGTGGGCGTTGTCCCTTAACCTTTCCAGTATGGAGGACATCCTTCCTGTATGTGGGCAGCAGTGTTACAGATGGCACATTGCAATATCTCTTACAGCAGGACTTGCAGACACAGGCCAACTACACATTTGTAAGAGGTTCTAGACCTACAGACAGAGTGAGTAATGTTGTTATGTGCATTGTATACTGCTGGTCTTGCAGTGTTTGCGTGTACATAGTAGTTTAGGATGGAATGCAGTCTGTCTGCATAGCTCGCAACTGTGGGCCTATCCATATGATGGCCAGTGGATTGTCTGTTTCCTTTTGCCTGTGCACCACACAGGTCTTGTCATAGATATATCCCTGGTAATCTGTCTGTTGCATGCTATCAGTACATGGCTACATCCATTTGTGTTTCTGATGTCTTATTCCTGCATAAGGGTATGTTGCAACAAATCCTGTAACACTAGCAATTTCCAGGATGTGTAACAGCAATATTGCGAGTATGGCCCTGTGTTCCTGCCTCAGTCCTCCACATATATGGCAGGCTTTGTCCTGCTGTGATAAGGTTAGGAGTTGTTAGGTAATGGCCTATCATTATTTACTGCTAGTTTTCCTGCTATCATCCCAGTCATATCGTGGACAGCCACAACATTTGTTGGTCAGGGTCCATACATGTGACTGATACATTGACATTACCACAAGTAATACATTTCCCACTAGGACTTGATTACAGGGTGTAATTGGAGGCTGCTGAACTACATCTGTTATTGTTGATTGTTACTTGTCTTGAAGGAAAATCCTTTGTCTACTGTTGTACGAACTGAAGGGCTTCGCCTGGACAGCATAGTATGTTATACATCCGCACTGTCTGCATCTACTGTTTTGCGTGGGCCTTGCATTCATCACTGATTAAATATTTCAAATTCTATCTGCTGTAAGTAATGACATACATTATTGTATAGTACACAAATAAAGGTTGGCTGTGTATACATACCTGTGTGTCATGTCCTTTGAATTGTGAGTAGGTATATGTGCAATGTAAGTATTCTCTTCGTGGGAATGGTTGCCACACTACACAGGTACCAGTTACAGGGCTTGTAGCTGAGGGATATACTTTGCACCCAGTACGTCCACACTACTTCTACAAATGTATGGCTACTGATACCTTTTGTCTGTGTATATGTGTATGCACCTGTATATCTCATATACCATATCTCTCTCTCTCTCTCTCTCTCTCTCTATATATATATATATATATATATATATATATACCTGAACATAATTGTCAATGTATAGATGTGTGTGCATATCTGTACCATTGTAATGTGTACCCCTTCCACATTGTACATTCCCTATGGTAGAATGACTTTTCTGCATGATATGTTACAGATATTGCCCTGACATGTACAGGTGAATTAGATTACTGTTGGAGCATTGTAGCTCTGTTGTGGAGGGTTCTGAAGTTAAGTACTGCATGTGCTGGATATTGGAATGCACAGCATATCCATTAGGGCTGGAGGGGGGTTACATAGCACTAATTACCAGGTGTCCCTCATTTGTGCCCCCACCCCCATTAACTGTGCTTATGTACTGTTATGTTGTACCGAGTGGTTCAGGATTTTGTTCCCATGTGGTAATGCTATACACATGTCTATCGGTGTATATATATATATATATATATATATATATATATATATATATATATATATATATATATATATATATATATATATATATATATATATACACACGGAACATATTTATCTATGTACAATTGCTGTTATATGATTATTTGTGCTTCATATACACACACACACACACACACACACACACACACACACACACACACACACACACACACACACACATATATATATATATATATATATATGCCTATAGCTGTCTATCTGTCTACATTTACAGATATATATATGCATGTTCGGCTTATATGTTTGGCTGTACCCTCAGCACCACTGAAAGTGCATCATTCTGCCCCCCCCACAATGAAAGTTGTTCATTCTGCCCCACGACCACTGAAAGTGGTTCATTCAGCCCCTGCACCACTTAATTGACATGGATGATCTTAGGACTGAAGTCAGTCACTCGTGCCAACACCTTTGTGTTTCAGACTTTTCATCTCCTTCAAAATATGTGTTCTAGTACATATAACTGTGTAACTAGCAATGTTTTAAGTGTATTGGAGCAGTAGTTGACAGATATCCCTGTTTGTACCCACATTTTGGCACACTTTGTCCGGAATTCTTGCATTAAGAGATTGTGTGGTATGATATTGCTAAATTTCCTGTGCTGTTGACTGATTGCGCTGGCTGATATGTTTGTGAAAATAAGAGGGTTATGTACATCTGCCATGGCTTACTGGTAAATCACTTTGTGTATGACATGCAGGGTCCTGGGTTCGGGCCTTCAGAGGCTGTATATTTTGTTGCTGGGCAGAACACCGGCCATTGGATACAGAGTGATTAAGAGACATTGGAGCAGTTGTACATGGGGTGTGCGCAGGTTTTCACGGAGGTAAGCAATGCTAACCTACGGGTGCGTTTTCTTACACTCAGTTACCTTCTACTTTGCATAATCTGTGTAGGCAATGCTTATCCTCGCACAAACACACTTATACATGCTTACTACTGCTTATCTATGCTTGCTACTGCTTATTTGTGCTTACACCTGCGTACTAGTGCCTTATTCATTATGACACTGACAATTCACATGTGCATTTAATGCAGTACTCCTGTTCAAATTTAAATGTTATTTAGTAGGTTATACAGAAAACAATGTTCATATACAGATTTCACATATAAAATAGAATGTGTTGCAGTGGGACTCGGACCAGGAATGTGTGCTCGTTAGGCGGCTGCTCTTCCCACTACACTATTGCTGTTCTGCTTCATTTACATATTTCTACCATAATGTCATACCCATGTTCCCTTGCACCGGCCCCTGAGCTCCACGTACATAGCATCCATCCATTCTCCAGTTGCTAGCCCTGTCATACAACACCTCCAAACATTTTCCTCTCTGCATGTTTCTGTACTACTCCAATATACTTTCTCGACCCAAGCATCTGCAGGCTCTTCATCCGTTTAGTCCACGTATGTACGAGCCTTCCCTTGATCCTCCTCCGATACTGGCGGAGGCATTGATGTGACCCACCACTTTTGGTTCGTCCCACCAGGGACAGACCTGTTGTTGTGTCAAGAGTAGACTTAGCTGGTCTACACTGTTTTTCCCACTGGTAGCATCCTACCAGAGGTTTGAGAAGCAGCAGTTTGCTCACACACCTGGCCAGCCTCATCTCCCGGATCCGCAGAACCAACGCCCCAGGTGTGACATTCTGTGCATGAAGTATGCCCACACGCCCACACACCCCCATGGTGTGCACCGTTTTTCATTATTCTCTTTGGTATTATGTAAGACTACTGTTCTCACAGTATGATTGGACAGGCACTGTTCTTTGATGCACATAGACTGCTTGTAATACTGTGATTGAGCAATGTACACATGTTTGCTGGTATTAATCTACACACTTACATACATTTCCTAATTTGTTGGGTGACTGTGCTGGATGATATGTTTGCGATCACAGCAGCTGAATGTGTATCTGTCATGGCTTAGTGGAACTTACATAGACTATAGTGTGCAGGGTCGGGGGGTTGCAACCTTTCAGTGCAGATTATTTTGTTAATGGCCACGATAACAGCTGTTGGCTACAGAGTGACTAAGGCACTGTAGAGCAGTTGTAGGCAGATATGCACTGGTTTGTGAGAGGCTCAGCATTGCTGACCTCCAGTTGCGGCGTCTTACACTGAGTTAACTTCTACATTGCTTAACCAGTGTGGTAATTGCTTACCGCTCCCCAAACAGGCTTACACCCACTTGCTCCTGCATACCCCCATGCTACTTCATGTATTTAGTTTACATTTGTCAACCGGGACAATCCGACTGGATGGTTGTCCATTTTCAGTGTGGCCCACAGTGAGTAGTGCTCCACAGTGACCCCAGCAACTAATTCAAATTAATACTGAGGTGTTCACATTCATAGAGAGTAACAGATGTAACATAACTACGTACCACATTCTTCATGCTTAGTTTACATTAACATGTCAGTATTAGACATGCTTAGGTCAGGTTTACATGTCAGGTATGACTGTTGACAAAGGTCAGTTTAAGGTGAAGTTGGATTCCAGTTTAACAGTTCTGGATAGGTTACACGCAGGTATTCAGGGTAGATTTAGTTATTACATACTGGTGTGGTACAGTAGAGGAGAACAGTGAAGGTGTAGGTAAGTAGGTAGAGGGGGTGACATTGTAAGTGTATCGTAGCCTGTTGGAATAATTGGCAAGGTCTGTTGGATGTTGGGATTTGTATGCGAGGCAGGACAAGAGGTGTCAGTTTGACTAGTTGATGTAGGAGTAGAGAGTGTAAGTTGGGGGGGGGGGGATTTCACAAGTTGGTGAGCCTGTGCTGATCCAAGTGTGCTTGTGGTGTTCCTTCATGTGTTATTTACATGTGTACTGTGGGACAGTTGAGATAATACATATAGGTAGGGGGTTCCAGATTCTGCAAATATAGTTGGGGAAGTGGGTGTCATCTACGTGTAACTTTAAACATTAATAGAAATGGAACAGGGGTTGATAGGTAAGTGGTGTTCATGGGGCACAAAAGGGAGAGATAGTAGGGGAATTATCCAAGGATGAGCAGGAAGGCTGAAGGGAAGGTCCACAGCTGGCCATGTCTTCTACAGCAACAACTGTGCATATGCACTGCATTTGGAGTTTGCGTTGGACACTCATACCCCTTGATGGTGGTGAGGACTACAATAATAACTTGTGATGCCTATTAGATCAGCTTACATGCATACAGTGGGGTGTTGCGATCATGTATTCTTTGGTGTTATGTAGTGGATTATGCAACAACACATATGGTTATACCATACTTATCCATGTAAAATAGGCTGTGCTGCAGTGGGACTTGTAGCGGGAATGGCTGCTCGTTAGGCGACAGCTCTGCCCAATTTGCACTATTGCTTACATCCCCGGGGTGGTCCATTTAGAACTGGTCCAGCCAACACCTACACGCCTCGGCCCATAATTGCATAACCATAGTTCCCTCACCCGCCCCTCCTCTACAGCACCCTTCCTTACTGTGGGTGCAGGTCGGGTCTAACCACACCACTACACACTGCCCGCTCTTCAAGTCTCGGGATCCATCTCGTACGTTGTCCAGACCCATGGGGCATCAGGCTTGCCCAATCTTGTAATCTGTGTACATACACAGTCTGCCTTGATAAATCATTACAGGGACTGACTTCGATCATCATCAGTTTTTGGGGTGTCCCGCAAGGGTCGCACCTGTCTCTGTTGCAAGATTAGACTTGGTGGGTCCATAGTGTTCCCCCACTGGTTGTGTCCTACCTGTGGTTTGGGGAGCAGTGGATTGTTTACATTGTTTGTGTGTTTGTATGTTTCCCCTGTCTGGCTGGGGGGGTGCTACGTGTTACACGTTTGTTGATTGGGCCCTTTACCCCCATTGGCACGGCTTGTGAACATATGTCATTCCTACGTGCTTTATCATATCATAGCTATATGTCTGTGTATATATACACACACACACACACATATATATATATATATATATATATATATATATATATATGTGTGTGTGTGTGTGTGTGTGTGTATGCATACATACATATATATATATATATATATATGTGTGTGTGTGTGTGTGTGTGTGTGTGTGTATGCATACATACATATATATATATATATATATATATATATATATATATATATATATATATATATATATAGATATATTGTTGTATATATATCTGACGACATGTGGATGTATGGTTGTCTGCATATGTATATATCTATATGTGGGCATTTATATATATGTCTGTCTATGTATGTATACATTTGTACTACAGAGAGGGTGAGGTATATATCTGTTTAGTTATGGGTATATATACACACACACATACCTCTACATATTTAGCTACTTATCCTGTAATGTAGACTGGTATTGCTGGATACTGTGTTTCATGTGCCTAATGGCCAACCTTGTGTGCCAAGTATGCTTTGCGATACCTACAACTAAATCTGTTAGTGTAATCTAAGTCACACGTGAAATCTATTGTTAGTACCAGGGTAACATTCGTCCCATGTGGGACAACCCAAACATTGGGTATTCAACTTTCGCCTACATCCAGAGTTACAAAGGTACCAATGGCTATGTGCATGGACTACAGCGTGTGCCCGACCTAGGATACTTGGGTCAGGACACCATATGGGATGGGTCCCAAGGGGGGGAGTGGAGGGAGGGCAGTGTGTGGTGGTGTGGTAGCTACTGGCCGGTAACCAGGGTAGGGATGGTGGCCGCATGTGTGCAGCGGGTGGGGGGGAGTGGAACTGTGGGTCATGAATGTATGGGTCGAGGATGGCCTGAGTTGGATGGGCCTCTACTGCTCGGCCCACCTAGTGGGTGGGGGAGAGGGGAATGTGATGTCAACATGTGAAACATAACAGAGAGCTACTTTAGATCGCTATTTAAATGAGCTTGGTAGTGTATTGCAGGGCAGAAGTGTTTGGCTGGGGGGGGGGTATGCCAAGTCGTACAAGACGTATATTGTTTGGGGCCTCTCAGGCCCATTAACGATGCATGTGGACATATATGTTTCTGTTGATCTACCATTGCTATCTACAGATGTCTGGTCATATATACCTCTATGGGTATATATATTTGCTTACATATTTCTAACTATGTCCGTAAATACCTATGGAGACATATATATCTGTATACATATCTGTAACTTGCTGTGTATATGTGGAAATATAGGTGTTGACACACACACACACATATATATATATATATATATATATATATATATATATATATATATATATGTGTAGATGTCGGATTTGCATGTATATATGTTCATATATTTGTATATATATATATATATATATATATATATATATATATATATATATGTATATATTCCTGGATATTTATATATATATATATATATATATATATATATATATATATATATATGTGACTACATCTGTAGATATGTTGTATCCATGTAGATAGTAATATATTTGCACACACACGTCCATCTAGATGTAGGTATACATTCTCTGTACTGTTGTATGACTGGCCTGGAGTTATGTTTCTGTCAACATATGATTTATGCATATCTGGCATGGCTTAGTGGTAAATCATTTTGTGTATGGTGTGCATAGTCCTGGGTTCCGGCCTTACAGACGCTGTTTATTTTGTTGGTGGGCAGAACACCTGCGTTGGATATGGTGTGATTAAGGCACTTTAAAGCGGTTGTAAGTGGATTCGCACGGAGATGAGCACTGCTAACTTTTGGTCACAGTTTCTTACACCCAGTTAGCTTCTCCTTTGCTTAATCTGTGTCGGCAGTGCTTACCCCCACACAAACGCACTTGTACATGCTTAATTGTGCTTACATAAGCTTACTACTGCTTATCTGTGCTTACACCTGCTAACTGCTGCCTTATTCATTATGATACTGGCTCTTCACATGTGCATTTCTTGCAGTACACCAGTTCATAAAAATGTATATTATTTAGTGGGTTTTGCAATACAAATATTGCTTTACCATGCTTTGCCATGTAAAATAGACTGTGCTGCACTGGGACTCAAACTGAGAATGCCTGCTCGTTAGGCAAACGCTCTGCCTACTACACTATTGCTGTGATGCTTCATTTGCATATGTCATCCTTGTTATCCCCTTTAGCCTTTTAGGCTGCTTTCACCATGGCTGAGCAATGGGCACACCAGCACACCTACGGTTAGCTGTACTCGGAGCTTTAGACAACAATACGGGGGTTTCTTCTTTTCATCTTTGTGTCCTGTTGCTGTTGTACGCATGGGGGACGGTTGGTGGGGATCTGTGGACACCTTTAAATGGTATCGCTCATTTATTTCCACTTTCTGCTTTTCAGCATTGCAGGGGCATGCTTATTGTGAGAGCTCTGCTCTCAGACACGCCCCCTGCACTTGTACACGCTCCGTGTAAGCCTGGGAGCTCGGGCAGCGCGCCTTCATTACTATGCATGGCACACTGCCGTCCTGCTCCTAAGCGGTCACTTCTGTGCAGAACTAGACTAGTCCTGCATGGAAGATTAGTAAATCCAGGGGAGTATTAACTGCTTGTCTTTTAAGAAGTTTTATTTCTGTATTTTAGAAGTGGTAAAGAAAAGTTCAAGAGGGGATGGATTTGGGAGAATGAATTAGCATTGTGAGTTAAATTGGCAATTTTGACTTAATGCTACTTTCTTGCCAGGTTTAAGTGAATCAGAAAATCTTATGTCCCTTTTAAAGGAAAGGGCACAAAATGTATGATATTATGTTGTGTTATATATTTGTTGTTTATAGTTTGACACACACACACACACACACGCACACACATATATATATATATATATATATATATATATATATATATATATATATATATATATTACGATAAGACATGTATTAATATATTTTTTTCAGTTCATATTTTTACAGTTTTAATCTATTATTTTTATATATAGTAGAAGTTTTTGAGTATTTCAAAGGAATTTTATTATTTTTAGTGTTTATTTAATTGATTAGGTTAGGTAGTTTTGTATTTATATATTTTTATGTTCAATTAGAGTGTAGTGGCTGCAAAAGCTAGCAGTGAGAAATGTAAATGTTTATGGTCATGAGACTAGTTCATTATGTTTAAAAAGCAACAGTTGTGCAAATACTCTTGTTCTGAAGATGTCCCTAGATTTATGGGGATGTAAGCACTTAACCTTCATTAAAGATTATTATTTTATCTGGCCATGTGTCGTTTATGGACTACCACTCCGTGATGTGTTTGGCTTTAGTCTTGTGTTGTCTCCATGGTTAACGCTATTTGTGTTCTACTCTCATCAAACTAAGCAAACATCTCAGAGGACAAATAAAATCTATCAAAGCCCAATTTGAGGTAAGTTTGGCCTCCCAGGCCAAGCCGCAACCTCAAAAGCAATACACAATTGTGTGCAGAGCTCATTGTGAATGGAGCCACCTATACTGAGCTAGAAGATATAACAAACCTCCTGGCTGATAAATTCAACTCCAACTTTACCCCTCCCCCCTCCTCAACCTTCCCTCTGGAAATATCATCAAATATAACTCCCCCTACTATCACTAGGGAACATGTCCTTGATGCTCTCTCTAAGACCAAAAACACTGCATCAGTGGGCCCAGACAATATCCCAGGATGCCTTTTAAATAGAATGAAACATGACCTATCAGGGCCTCTGTAACTACTATTTAATTGTTTCCTCCAAACAGGGTTTGTGCCTCATGAATTGAGAAAGGCAACTGTCATCCCTCTGCACAAAAGTGGGCCATCTACAGACCCGGGAAACTACAGACCCCTAAGTCTCACCAATCTTATATGTAAAGTCATGGAAAGAATTATCATGGAGATGATCAATAGAGATATAATAAACCTCCAGACACTGGACCCAACCCAGGTTGGTTTTGTCAAGGGCAGAGCATGTCTACTCAACCTGGTGGACTTCTTTAAGAAGGTCACCAAAGCAATGGATGAGGACAAAATCATTCATACTGCCTACCTTGACCTGCTAAGGCATTAGACACAATACCCCACTTGGGCATTGTTGACAAACTCAAGAGGTTAGGTACAAACCCGTATATCATCCATTGGATAGTCAAATGGCTCACAGACAGGCAGGGCCGGCGTTAGCTGAAATGGCGCCCTAGGCGAAGTAGTACTCCAGCGCCCCTTAAGCCACACCCACACCAGTGCCCCTTAAGGCCCACCCATACCATACTCCTGAAACACCCCTATAAGCCACACCCACATGTAGGTCACTCCCTAAGAAAGCCACTCCAGTCATTTCCTTCAATTATTTAAATGCACAGGAAGAAAAGATACCTTGTAATATAGTTAAACTGCAAGTGAAGGAAAGTGGATTTTTTTTAATAAGCCTGCTTTATCTGTTGCTCCTTCACACATTTTACTGTAAAAGTCATGTCCTCAGAAAATACAAGCCCATGTTCCTTCTTTCAAAGGGATACTTAAGTTAATCTAAACAGTTTAATTTACTTTGGGTAGGCGAGCATGCCTTACAGCTCAGTGATAGTAGAATATCAACCTCTCTCCTCTCTGTGTACAGTAGCTTAAACTAGAACAGCACATACACAGATAGACTTAGCATAAGCAATAAACTTCTTTGCTATTGAAACGGCATGAAAACTGTCAAAGGAAAAAACTTCAAAGACCAATACACGTTAGGTTCAAGCAAGGCACCCTTTATTACTTGCAGCAAGGAGACAAAGCATGTAGGCACAAGGTTTGTCTGAATTACTGGTGATTAGTATGTTATTCTTATATAGTTCCCTTCCTGTCACACAGAAAATGTCACTATTCTATTGCTGACGTTAGACACAGCTTTCTGTATGTTCTACAGAAAATGTTACTAGACTTATTGCTGACTAGGTTAGATTATTTGCTAGCTTGCAAAACATTTTGAGAAAAACAATCTGGCTTTGGGCTTATTTTAGCCCATTTTAACTTTTCAATTCTTCAGTTGTACTGTTCTAATACATGTGTTACATTTTATCTGGATTCAAGGTACATTTACAGCTTTAGTACAAGTAATGCTGACTATGGTTTATACTTTCAAGCATCTATTGTTTTCTTTATCAAAGCTTCTAGCAGCTGCATACTTTCTCATGGCATAAGCAGAAATGAATATCTCTTTGTTAGGTTTTATGACATTAGCAGAAATGAAATGTCTCTTGTTATTTTCATGACATTATCAGAAATGAAATTCCTCTTGTTAAGTTTCTAATAGCTGTGCAGATTCATGCAGTATGAACAGAATAAATGTATTAACCCTTTTAAACCTCAAATGCACTAAGCATGCATATTACTATTATATATTTTTCTAACATTTCCCCCCTTTTAATACTTTTATTCTACTTTCAAGATAAGCATAAACAGTTTTTTCTTCCCCTAACCTCTTCCTACTCAGGATTTGCAGTTAAGAGAGTCATTCAGTTTAAACTTATGAAAGCATTTTCAGTTTTTCAGCAATTCTTCAAGTTCAGCACCTTGGTATAAGGTTTCTGAAACTGAAGTGTCTATAAAGTCTTTAATCAGTCTTTTTATGCAGGGGATACATCAGCACACACATACCACCAGTAGGATTATTCCTACACAGATGGCAATCAGAATGTTCATCAGGATACTGCCCCACCCCCAAACAATTTCTGGAAAAAGTCCATCAGTGGATTTGGTCCTGGCTTGGTCATTGCTGACACCTGCTGAATTACCTCAAGATGGTTGTCTATCTCATGTTTGTGGTCAGGAATATATGAACAGCACTCCTCCTGGATTAAAGCACACGTACCTCCTCTCGCCGCTAGGGTGAAGTCAAGAGCCATGCGATTTTGAAGCACCACTGTTCTCATGGCAGTCAGTTCATCAGTCACCAGTTCTAGGGCAGAAAAGGTTGCATTGCTCATTATTTCGAGAAGCTTAGACAATTTTCTCAGTTCCCAGATTGATTTCATTGCTCCATATGCTGGCATTACACCCGCCCACGATATAACAGTATCACTCAAGTCCATGTGTGCCAGTCCATCACCCACAGCATGATGGTTTTTCCAGCGTGCATTGATTTGCCCCACTGGATTGATAGGTTTCTTGATTTCTCGAACATTCCGAATTTTCCCTTGAGGTAAAACTGCTGTGTGTCATATGGCCAGAACCAGGTAACCTAAAAAACAACTGCCGGACCAATTCTCAGGTAACCATTTGTATGCTTTTCTACCACATACAAAGTAACAATCTTCGACTTTAGTAGTAACTTTACAATGTCCTGGCTCTGCATGAAACATTTTTTTGTTGATTATAGACAGTTGCTTATAGATATCAGCATTATATTTTACTTCTTCAGTTGTCCTGTGCATCAGTTCAAAAAATGTATCATAGCTTGTGTTTCAATAGGATCTGGTGTTATCAGGTTTAGTGTAGCATCTATAGGGAACAGTCACATTTCAATTGCTCCAACCCACCTAATTGCTCCAACCCACCTGAACTGTATCATTCTTGTAAAAACACACAGTTCCCTTCTGTCGAACAGACAAGTGCAATGCTACTTTATCTTGTGATGTGACATCTAATATATCATGAATTAGGTTTTCCCAGGTCTTGTTGGCTCCTAGGGGAACTGAAGTTAACAGTAACCCCCCGTATGCTGTTAGCAAGGCTGTGCAAATCCAGCAATTCGAAACATTGAAAGTTTCAGCATACACATATTTGATTGCCTGGTAAGTGTTAAAGTTCGGGTGCCACTCTGCACACTTGTTCAGTTCAATTTGTGTGGCTGAGAAAAGGAATGGCCACAACAAAAAGATTATTGTCTCTAGTATAGTCAACAGGATGGTTATGCAATACTTTTGTGGAAACAGTTGTTCTGCATTTCTGTTTTCTCCGACTCTTCCGAGTAGGTGTATTTGGATCTTAGTGGATTCCGTCATCTTTTCTTTGGACGCGTGCTCTTACTCTCTGCCCTAATAGGACCTTCAGCACTGATGGTTTCTTCAATGGGGTTGAGACGGATCAGTCCTATTGATCTGACCCCCCTTTGTAGCCAGACTTTGTGCTGAGGGCCCCGATGGAGATGTAAGATTTTTGTCCAACTCAAAGTTCTTAACCAGCTTGCAGTGCATCAAGTGTATCCAGGAAGCTTGTTCTGCTATCTTAACTGCAGTGGGTGTCAAAAGAAGCACCTAGTACGGACCTTCCCACCTTGGTGATGACCAATTCTTCCTCTTGATGTTTTTGATCCACACCCAATCTCCGGGCGTCACTGCCACTTCTGATGTCTCGGTTTGTTTTCTATCTGAAACAGAATTTGACTGCAACAGATGTTTAGAACTCAACAACTTTTTCATATATTCAGCTAGTGTGAAATCAGCTTCCTGGTCTGATGACATGAGAAGTTTCCACTGGGGTGTATAATAAGCCCTTCCAAATAATTTTTCAAAAGGAGTCAATCCTTTTGCTGTAGGGACAGTTCTCATGCTCAACATTGCCAGGGGCAAGTATGACCAGTTTTTTCCTGTCTCAGCTATTAATTTTCTCAGTTTGTTTTTTAGTATACCATTATGCCTTTCAATTAACCCTGCAGATTGTGGATGGTATGCACAATGATTTTTTAAAGAAATACCAAAATGCTTACTCAACTGCTGTATGGTTTGATTTACAAAGTGTGTACCATTGTCACTGTAGATCCTTTCCGGAATACCAAACCTAGGAATGATTTCCTTGACAAGTACTTTTGCCACCGTAGCTGCATCTGGATTTTTGGTTGGAAAGGCTTCCACCCATCTGGAAAACATATCTACAATGACAAGACAATAATTCTTATTTTCACATTTGTTCAGTTCTATGAAATCCATACAGATAGTTTGAAACGGATATGGTGGTGTAGGGAAACTCCCTTGCTTGGTCTTTATCGCCCCCTGTGCATGATGTTTGTTACAAATCTGACACATCAAACAAATTTTTTTAGAGTAGTTTGTAAATCCATACGTTGTGAACACCTGGTTCACCAGCTGTACCATCATGGCACTGCCCATGGCTCAACAAAGCTGCATATTGAAACAAATCAGAGGGTAGTATCGGTTTTCCTTCTCTAGAGATGTACAGCCCCTTTTTGAGGATTGCTCCTTGTTTTATCCTTCGTTGTTTTTCAGCTTGCATAGTGAGTGTCTGCATTGTTTTTAACATATCTAAATCTAAAATCTCAGAGGGTTGTAATTCCTCATTTAAAAGAAATACTTCTGTGGCTGCTTGTTTTGCAGCTATATCAGCTCTCGCATTACCTTTTGAAATTCTATCTTGTTGCTTGGTGTGAGCTGTGCATTTACAAATGGCTACTTTCTGAGGTAACTGAATAGATTCTAAAAGATCTAAAATAAACTGTGCATGATTTATAGGTTTGCCAGTAGATGTTATCATTCCCCGGTTTTTGCACTGTTGCACAAAAACACGTACAGTAGAAAAAGCGTACTGGCTATCAGTAAAAATGTTTACACATTTACCCTTTGCTAAGGTGCATGCCCGTGTCAGGGCAATCAATTCTGCTGCCTGTGCAGATAAGTTGTGTGGTAAAGGTTTTGCTTCTATAATCTCAGTACCAGAGACTACTGCATATCCTACTAGGTTCTGTCCTGCAGGACCCCTTTTGCACGAACCATCCACGTAGTATGTCACCTCGGCATCATCCAAGGGGACATCCATGAGATCTTTTCTAGGTAGTGTCTTTTGCTCAATTACCTGCAGGCAGCAGTGTGGTGTGCCGTCTGCAGGGGTCGGTGCAGAGTAGAAGGGTTTAAAGTTGTGCATCGCTCAATTGTCATATGAGGTTGGCTCAGCAATATAGTCATACAGGAAAGATGCCTAGCAGGGGAAAGATATGCCACCTTTTCTTGTAGTAAAATAATCGTGACTGCATGAGGTACTCTCAAAGTGAGAGGGTGGAACAAGACTACTGAGGCTGAAGCCTGTATTGCCATTGCAGCTGCAACTACTGCTTGTACACAGTGGGGTAAGGATCGTGCCACTGGGTCTAGTTGTGATGAATAGTAAGCAATGGGGCATTGCTTATCCACATGCTGTTGTGTTAATACCAATGTCAGGTAACCCTGCTTACAATCTACAGTTTGGAAAAAACGTTTATGGTAGTTTGGCAATCCCAGAACCAATAAGGACGCTATTAACTGCTTTAGTTTACAGAAGGCAGATTCTGCCTCTGGTGTCCATTGTAACAAATCCTGCGCTGCCATAGGCTTTTTATATATAAGGTCAGTCAGAGGTGCAGATTCCAAGGCATAGTTTGGAATCCGGCTCCTGCAAAAATTAGTTGTACCCAGGAAGGACATCATTTCCTTCTTGGTAGTGGGCTTTGGTGCTTGCAAAATTGCTATTTTTCTGTCCTCATCTAACGTTCTACCTTCCTTGGATATTACATATCCTAGGTATTTGACCTGTTTTTTCCAAAGCTGCAGTTTACTTTTATTTACCTTATGTCCTTCAGCGGCTAAAAATCGTAGAAGTGCTATGGTATCTTCTCTACAATCCTGCTGGGTGGGGGCTGCCAGCAAGATGTCATCAACATAAAGTAAAATCTGACTGCCTCTTGGTGGAGTGAATCCCGCCAAGTTGCTTGCCATTTCTTGTGAGAATATTGTTGGACTTTCACAATATCCCTGTGGTAGTCATGTATATGTATACCTTTTCCCCTGAAATGTGAATGCAAACCAATACTGGCTGTCAGGGTGTAGTGGTATCGAAAAGAACGCGTTGCTGATGTGCCCTTGGTATTACCGCATCATTTATGGCTTGTAAATCTTGGACCATACGACATTCTCCATTGGCCTTTTTAACTGGAAATAAGGGTGTGTTACATGGCGAATCGGGAGACTCTACTAGTATCCCTCCTTTAAGTAAGGCTGCTATAATAGGCTTTATCCCTGCCTCTGCATCTTTTCTTAAGGGATACTGTCTTTTTTGTGGTCTAAATGCCGACTTTGGCGTGATAATAACTGGTCCCGCTGTACGAATGAGTCCTACATCTGATTTTCCTGTTGACCAGAAAGTCTCTGGTATATTTTGTAAGGCATTCTCTTCCTCCTCTAACAGGAGTGTCAATCAGCTGTCCTCGCTAGACTGCAAGTGCACAGCTGGGTTGGTCTGAGTTATCCAATTCAACTTCTGTATTTGTATTCCCTGTTCTGACAGCTCTAGTTCTGTCTGTTTCTCCCATCACGTGACTTTTTCTCCTAGGTCTGCCCATTCTATATTTCTGTTTTTTTGTTAAGTTAACATATGGTAATCGATTAGATTTATAAAGTGCAAAGAACTCCTGGGGCAATGAACAGCTGGGTACACTGTTCTCTTTTGTGTCCCAGTACAGGTTACGCAATATCAATCTGTTTGCATGATTCTTAAATAATTCTTGCTCATATTCCTTATCAGGTCTGGTGTGTTACAATAATACAGGGTACAGTGCAACAGGTGTTGCTTATAAATATCAAGGGAGGGGACCTTGCTGATGGCTACATTCATTAACTCTTTGGTCACAGTCCCTGGACCAGTCGTAACCAAGTCCTGGCTGTACCAATAAAACATTTCACCCTCCGATTGCACTGCAAAGGTATTAATTTGTCGCTGTGCTTCCATACCCTGCATGGTTGGGACTACTGCTATACCAAACAGCTGCATGAGGTCTCTGCCCAAGAGGTTTACTGGGCATTTTGCATAAACAACAATTTTGCTTTTTTGTGTCAATCCTGAAACTGGATCAGTTATTTCAATGTTACGGGAGAGAGGCTCCCGATACAGCTGTCCATTAGCTGCTTTGACCAGTATGTAATCAGATGACTCTGTGTTTTCTGGCAGTTTGGAGGGATGTATCAGGGTTCGTGATGCCCCTGAGTCACACAAGAATTTGACTTCCCTCCCTTCTACCCAAGAGTGTAACTTCTGGTTTCATGTCTGCTAAATAGAGCTCCAAGCTCAATAAAGCTAGGTCCAATATTTCATTTACTTTATTGTCACTAACTTCCTGCACTTCCTCTACTCCCTCTATCACATTCTCATTTGTCCTTTCTTCGCTAGCCCCTTCTAGTGATTCCTGACTACCATATAGTCAGTCCTCACCCTCCTTGTCTTCCGTTGTTGCCTTCTTGTTTTTCTTGCAATCCCTTGCAAAATGTCCCTTTTTACTGCATTTAAAACACTCTCCCCTTTTCTTCCGCCCTTCAAAGTCCTCTGATCTTTGATCAGATTGTTTGATTTCCCTGCGTGTTTCTCTTGCTCTTTTTCCCGGACTGTACTACGTAAACTTCTGCTCCATCTTCTACAGAAAATACTTGAGCTTTCTTTTTCTTTTTGCTATTAAAATGCCTTTCAGCATGCCTAGCATATTCAAGTAATGATTGTAACCTGCTTGTACGATGGTCTACCATATGTTTTGTAATAAAACTGCTTATAGGTGCAATACTGCCTTTTAAGAATGCATTCTTTAATTGCTGTTCATATGGGGAATTTTGTGTTTGATCTTCAGGAACCTGCATTCCATAGTGGTTATTAAAACACTCTAATAATCTGGCATAGTACTGGTCAATTGTTTCACCTTCTTGTTGGATGCATTGATTAATGCAAGTCCAGTCTGCCCTAGGTTTCCATTTTTCAGAGATGCGGTCTGTAAGACCTTTTACTCTGGTGTCTAATTCTGTGCTGCTATGTGGGAGGGGTCTTTGTGCAGCATCACGGGGATTCCAGTTCCCACTAATCATGTACCAGTCTGGCCCTACAATCTGTCTAACTACTTTTTCTATCTCTTCTCCGTTTAAGTTATAACTCAACCTCATTCCTTGTAAATCTTCTGAGAATTTTCTAAAATTAACCTTTGGATGGGGAATTCCCTCAGTGGCTTTCCGGATATCTTCCAGAGTCCAAGATCTATACACTAAGATAGTTGGGTCCTGATTGTCTTGACCTGCCCGAGGACTGGGTACTTCTATAAGTGGGCATATTTCTTCTTCTTCACTTATAGATCGTGAATTCTTAATCATTTGCCATAACTCGATGCCTTCATCTGAGTTACCTGCCTTTGTTTGGGACCTGGTCCTGATGGGATCTCTAATTTTAGTCAGTTTTAGTTTCATAATATCTCTATATTCAGTGACTACCGGATACCATAGGGGTGGACTAACCTGTTCACTTGCTTCATATTCTGGTAAGGGAGGCGGAGGTGCTGATGCTATTACTAAGTTATTGTCCTCCTTATCTAAAAACATTGCTTTTGAATTTTTGTTCTTTTGTTCCCTACGGTTTACTTCCTCAACCCACCTGTGTGCCTGAGGAATTCCTAATCGACGTTGCTTTTTTACCCAACCTTTGGAATCGGTTTTGAGCTGTATGATAAGTTTGATAAGTGAGGATTTTTCTAATTTTCCATCAAATTCGTATTTATTAACCCATTTTGAATAATAGCTAACATTGTCGGAGTGCTGCGACTGCATATATTTTGCATCTTCTGTTAAAGGTGGATTTTGGGGACTTTTTGTGCAATTATTACCCATTTTGTTCTACCCTTTGATCGTTACGTAACTTTTCTCAATTCAATTTTTTTTTTAACGTGGTACCACGGATTTTGTTATAGTCTCTTCAGAATGACTACCTACTTATTCTGTTTCTCCTGATCTATGACAAGTCAGTAATCTTTTTTGTCCCTGACTTGTAAGAAAAATACAGTCTGACAAAAACAATACACCTCTAGTCCCTGATCTAAAACAGAAAACAGAAAAAAGTAGATTCACCTTACCTGAGCCCATGTGATTGATCACCAATTCATGGGGACCCGTCCTTCAGTCACAGATCAGAAAGTGGATGGCCTCTTTTGAACGACAATTCACTCGGAGGACTTTCCATATAAGAAGAACCGATTTGGTTTCTTCCCCGTATGGTTTCAACCACCTGTCCGTCTGATCCGAGGTGAAGAGAGGGTTCCAGTCCGAAGGACCAATCTGTCAAAGAAAAAAACTTCAAAGACCAATACACGTTAGGTTCAAGCAAGGCACCCTTTATTACTTGCAGAAAGGAGACAAAGCATGTAGGCACAAGGTTTGTCTGAATTACTGGTGATTAGTATGTTATTCTTATACAGTTCTCTTTCTGTCACACAGAAAATGTTACTATTCTATTGCTGATGCAGTTAGACACAGCTTTCTGTATGTTCTACAGAAAATGTTACTAGACTTATTGCTGACGTAGTTAGACACAGCTTTCTGTATGTTCTACAGAAAATGTTACTAGACTTATTGCTGACCAGGTTAGATTATTTGCTAGCTTGCAAAACATTTTGAGAAAAACAACCTGGCCTTGGGCTTATTTTAGCCCATTTTAACTTTTCAGTTCTTCAGTTGTACTGTTCTAATACATGTTACATTTTGTCTGGATTCAAGGTACATTTCTAGCTTTAGTACAAGTAATGCTGACTATGGTTTATACTTTCAAGCATCTATTGTTTTCTTTATCAAAGCTTCTAGCAGCTGCATACTTTCTCATGGCATAAGCAGAAATGAATATCTCTTTGTTAGGTTTTATGACATTAGCAGAAATTAAATGGCATTTGTTATTTTCATGACATTAGCAGAAATGAAATGCCTCTTGTTAAGTTTCTAATAGCTGTGCAGATTCATGCAGTGTGAACAGAATAAATGTATTAACCCTTTTAAACCTCTAATGCACTAAGCATGCATATTACTATTATATATTTTTCTAACAAAAAACAACATTCATAGAAAATGCATTTGGCCAGTGGATGATTAGGTTTACTTTTGGGTTGTTTTCAAAATAGACTCCTCGCACAATGCATACATGAATTTGTTCTTTTATTCACCTTCCTGATTGTATTAAATTATATTCCTTGTATAATACAGCACCACTTATTAGAATGTGTTTTAAAATTTGTAGTTTTAAACATTTTAATAAACAATGAAACAAAGTATAAACCAATGACAAAACTACCCATTTCAGAAAGTTTCAACCATAAAAGGCAACTCAGACTTCTGTCATTACAATCCATCAATATCACTCGATGCACAATCTCTACAGAAGTAAAATTATTGGAATACTTCCACATTAAAAGAAATCTGTAATTAATGAAGAGGAATGAAGAGGTTGCTACTGGCAAACAACTTTACACCTCAATGTTTCATCTACAAATTCAGTGCCTGTTGCCCTTGCATTAATCTATATTACATTAAAAAATTTGGTAAACTGGTAATATTGTGATAGGAAATTACTAAAACCAACAAGCTCATAGTTACTAGGCATCTCATACAAAAGGAGGAAATTCAGGAGTGTAGAACCCCCATTCCTCCTTGTAATACACCAAATAATCTGCAGTCATATGGGTACTGTGATATCAACACTTCATCTACATGGCATGGGAGTAGAATCCACAGCCTTCTGCACCAAAGGCAATTATGCTACTAACACTTCTTTCAAATTCTACAACAGTATGCCATTTGATAAAACAGTTGCACATTGAAAACGGATTTATCATGAGTAGCAGTAAACTTTCCTTTGAAACTTAATCCCTTGAAAATACACCGAAACTCAATCCTTTGAAAATGCACTGAAAACTCTATTCCCTGAAAATGCACTGAAACACAAACTCCTTTCTGTCAGCAGTCTGGTAGGTGGTGTAAAGCAGTGGTTCCCAAACCTTTATGGACTAAGACCCACTGTTGAAAATGGTAATTTTCATGACCCATTACTCACATCAGTATGTGTAGCACTCCTGATCATCCTTAAAAGAGAGGATGCCGGCACCATGGAGTGTTTTTCTGGGATTTAAAGAGGCCATGTAAACTACTCTCATACTTTATTAGCAGAGAAAATCATGTTCAAATGGAACCCTAGGCAGGGTAATAGATTGGGGCCTCCAGAGCAGCCCCTCTTGCAGTAGCCCCCTCCCCAGCCATACCAGTGTTTCATTACTTGGCTATTTCTCCCTAGTTACTATGAATAATGTTGAAACCTCAGTGTGTATACAATTAGGTATTTTCTGCCATTGAAACAGCGTTCAAATCTACATTCAAATGAAATGCATCTGGAAAGTGGAGAATTAAGTTTACCTTTGGGCTATTTTCAAATTACAGGCTCCTTGAACACATTTTTATGGCCATGCATTCATGTATGTGTTCGTTGATTCACCTTCTTGATTGTAATAAATTATATTCCTTGTATAATACAGTACCAGTTGTTAGTATGTTTTAAATTTGTAATTTTGAACATTTTTCCAGTAAACAATGAAAAAATGCATGACTCAATAATGACAAAACTGCCCATTTCAGAACATTTTAACCATAAAAGGCCACTTAAACTTGTCATTACAGTCCACCAGTATCAATCAATAAGCAAGAACGACTGTGGTGGTGCAGTGGTTAGTGTTGTCGCCTCACAGCAAGAGGTTCTCCGGTTCGATCCTCGGCTCGGCTGGGGTGCCTTCTGTGTGGAGTCTGCATGTCCTCCCTGTGGTCGTGTGGGTTGCCTCTGGGTGCTCTGGTTTCCTCCCATGTCCCAAAGACATGCTGTAAGTGGATTGGACATGCTAAATTGGCTCTAGTCATGTGTGTGCATGCCTTCTGTGGAAGGTTGGGTGCTGGGCTGGCAACTTGACACTGTAAAACTTCACTGCCAATCATGAGTGGACAGGTGATCTACTGTGGCAACCCCTAACTGGAAAAAGCTGAAAGAGAGAGTATCAATCAATAAGTATAATCTCTGCAGAAGTAAAATTCATTTGAATACTTCTACATTAAAGAGATTTGTAAATAATGAAAAGGCTGTTACTGGCAAACAACTTTACATTTCAATGCTTCATCTACAAATTCAGTGCCTGCTGCCCTTGTCAAAGTAATTACCTACTTTACATTAAAAAAACCGGTAAGCTGGTAATACTGCAATAGGGAATGACTGAGAAACCGACAACTAGACATCCTATACAAAAGAGGACACTCAGGAATGCAGAACCCCTATCCCCCCTTAAAATGCAACAAATAATCAGCAACTAAGGCATTACATACCATACCTCTCAATCTCTTAGCACAAGAAAGTTGGACAAAGCCTAAAATAGTGGGGAGGTGGGGATGGGACAAAGGCCCCAAAATGAGGGACCAATTAAAATATTGCTCTTACAGACTTAGAAGCATTTGTCTTAGCATGCATTTTCTGAAGGAAATGAGTACAGAAACTCAAACGTTTGACATTTAGCTATTTCAATCATCAGTGGTTTGCCAGAAAACCATACATTCTATGAGGACTAGGCCAAAACTAGGAGGCAAAAATCTGGGCAAATCTGGACAGCTGAGAGATATGCATACCTCTCAATCTCTTAGTGCAAAAAATCTGGACAAAGCCTAAAATAAATGTGGATGCAATGGCCAAAAAAAAGTAGGGCCATTTTAAGTATTGTTCTTTTTAACTTAGAAAGTTTCTAGACGACTTATTAAAAAAATAAATATTGTGTTGTAAACTCTTCACTCCCCATTAAAAGCACAACACGTGGCAAACTTTATAGGCACAATAAGACATTGTGAGCTGTATACTGATTAGATATTGATACACTTATGGAGCTGAAATTAACACAACACATGCCTTCATGGTTTGCAGTGCTATTTAGTGACTTCAGTCCTCCCTGGTTTGCCAGAAAACCACAAATTATGAGAAAGACAAAAACTATAATGCTAAATCTGGACACTTGAGAGGGACCTCATATTTTTGGTCCATTTTCCATAGTTATGGTTTTCTGGAAAATTACTGGTAAATCTTTCAAGACTGAAGTTAGAAAATAATGACAGAGATTTGAATTTCAGACTTCATACACTTCAGAAAATTCAGCACCAATGCAAAACCTATCAGCTTTCTATCAACTTTCTAAGTTTGTAAGAGCAATATTTAAAAAGTGTCCCTATTTTAGGCCATTATCCCACTTATTTATGGTAACACACACACACACACACACACACACACACACACACACACACACACACACACACACACACACACACACACACACACTCCTCTTTCATACAGCAACTAAAGACTAGTTTAAATTCTACACACTCCTACTCTGCTCTCATACAACACGCACACACACACACACGCACACACGCACACCCGCACACACACACACACACACACACACACACACACACACACACACACACACACACACACACACACACACACACCTCTTTCATACAGCAACTAAAGACTAGTTTAAATTCCACACACTCCTACTCTGCTCTCATACAACACACACACACACACACACACACACACACACACACACACACACACACACACACACACACACACACACACACACACTTTTCTCTCTCATACAGAAGTGAGCAAAACCACTAGTTTAAGTTATGCACACACACACTAGTTTAAGTTATGTACACACACATCTATCACAGCAGCACACGCATACAATGACTCTCTCACAAAGCAACACACACAGACATACACACACCTACTCTCTTGCACAGCAACAAAGACTTTCTTCCAAAGGAACGAACGGCTAGTTTAAATTCCATACACACACACCTACTCTCACACAGTAACACACACAATTCATATCTAATACAAACAGAACAGCGAGTTTAAATTCCATACACATACATGCATACCTACACACATTCTCTCTCATACAGAAATGAACAGTTTAAATTACACATAGAAATACACACATACACTTACCATCTTTATAACCCAAAAGAAAACACGCGGAGACACAGACGTAACACTTCTCTTGAACGGCTGGCCTGGCTTAAATTCCACGCGGAACTGCAGAATGCATTTTGATGACGTTGGCATCATGACGCATGCAGGTTTCTCCTTAAAGAAGACTCTTGCACTACAAACTAAAGATTTTTTTAAGCTTCCTGGCTAACCTGCAGCTGTAAGTGGGAGGGTGCTTGCCTCGCCTCCTCTCCCCCACCCTCCGCCCTCTGGTTCCAGCACCAAGAACAGCGCAAACTTTATATTAATTAAAATAAATACATACACACATAATGCGCCCTTTACAAGGATGGCCTGTATGGCGCCCTAGGTGGTCACCTAGTTTACGTATGCCTAAGGCTGGACGTGCAGACAGGACCCAGGAAGTTAGAATTGGGGAGTCCACCTATACAAAGTGGCCAGTCACAAGTGGAGTCCCTCAGGAATCAGTCCTTGGACCACTTCGTTTTGGCATTTAATTTTCAGAAGTCAAGGCCAATGTCAGTGGTCTCTGGCTGACTAAATTTGCAGATGATTGCAAATTAGGAGCTGTCATTGAATCTCACACTGACACAAATGTTCTCCAGGAGGGGCTGACACAGACAAACAACTGGTGTCAGAGCCATGGACTAAAACTAAATGCCAAGAAATGCATAATAGTATCCTTTGGAAAGTCATCCATCCCTCGTAACTATCATAATAACAACACACCCCTTAGAGTTGACCCAGTAGTCAGGGACTTAGGGACACACATAGATAGTAATCTAGCCTTTGACCATCACATGTCTACAGTGGTGAGGAAATCATTCTATGTTGCACAACTTATAAACAAAGGTATGGCATCTAAGTCCAAGGAAGTCATTGTTCCACTGTATTCGGCATTCATCAGACCTATCATTGAGTACAATGTCCCCTATAGCATGTACCTAACCAGGCATATCCAACAATTGGAATGTCCACAGAGGTTCCTCACTAAAAGAATACAGGTCATAAGTAAAATGTCCTATGCAGATCGCCTCAAAATCCTATCCCTGAATTCTGTCTCCTACAGGCTTTTGAGGCGAGATCTATGCCTGGTATACAGGTCATTGTTAGACCCCACTCTAATGGACTTCCTGCATATCCACAAAACAAATGGCACCAGAATTACCCATTCTAAAAACTTAACCTTGCTGTGATATAAATAGGACCTGCTGGAGAGATAGGTATGTATTCCAGAGACTACCCCGTCTATGGAACATGCTCCCCATCCATGTGAAGCAGAGTTCCTCCCTAACCCAATTCAAGTGCAACTTGGACAATTGGATGGGAAATCAGAAATTCATACATGGTTTGGCACCTATGTCCCTAATGGACATAGGTAACCTGTAAATTATTCATCTCCCAGGCTCATGCTTACACTTATCAAGGGTATCAGAACTTGTCAGAGATTTGAGTTGCATGGCAAGACTTTAAAAGGCCTTGTGGTCATTAGCCTAGTAAATATCTATGAACCTATAAGAGGCATTATATGTTGAAAAAAACATTTTGCGGTGTCCTGTTGTCCATCACCTTTTGGCACTCTGAGATCCACTGGGCCAGTTATCTGTCCCAGAGGGCAAGCCATTCCCAGCCCCATGAGGCAACAGCTGACAGTGAACCTATCATGTTAGCAGCCATTAGGGCATTTTTCCTGTAAGTCTCTAACTTGAGCCACTGGTTGAGATGTGGGCTTCCACATCACTGTGCAGACATACCAATGTCCCAATACAGAGGCATGTGCACTCCTTAACCTGCCCCAGTGAGGGCTACCATTGCAATCTTGGGTAGCTCACACCTCTATCCCTCCCTCGCTGTAGCTTGTTCTCAGTAAGACCATCCTATGCCACTGGAGAATTAAGTCACTACTGGGGAGAAGCCTCAATGGCACCTTCTCCCATGACAATGTGCCAACATAGGCCCCATGTATCTTGCCCCAGCACATCCCACCCTGTTCTTCCAGCTTCCTGAGATTCTAATTGATCTTGGGTCATTTGGATTGCAATCGGTGCTTTATCACTTTGTACCACAGAACAAAACAACAAGGTTGGAGGAAGTGTGCTACAGCTGGCTATTATGGGAAATGTGTTTTAACAGAAAAAAGTTACAAAGACAGAAATATTAATGTTTTGAAGACAGACTGCGTCTTAAGACTGAATTTGTGAGTACTGTGAAATTGCTTTCATGGTACACATTTGTGAATACTTTGAAGCAAAGATAATGAAACAATAAAGTATGACAGAAAACTTGAAAATAAAACTGAGAAAGGAGTTTGGCCTAAAAAGCTGTGCATAAATGGCAGCTGTGTTTGTGTTTAAGGTTGTCACCTGAGCAAATTGCAACATAAGATCTGAATTGATTGCTAGAAATTTGGTTATAAATTGTAAGGATGCATTGTAAACATATATTAAAACATATCAGTCAAATTTACTTGAATGGTGTTTATAAAATAAAAAGCAGATTTTTCAATCAGTAGCTCTGGAATTCTCAGTTAAAGAAACTGAACATTCCTGGCAGAGATACACGGATGTCTATTGGAATGACTAAGATCATTCAGACTAAATACATGGAGAACGGTCATGAGAATTCAAAGAATAAGAGTGAAAACCGAGTCAAGCATACAGTAACATGAGAATGTATGACCGGAGCTTTCAGACATACAGGCAGTGTGTGTGAGTAGCACAGCTTTAAGCCAAAACAGTGCAGAAATCACAGGATTTAGAAAGCTCTGAAATAATGAAACAATAGTGTTTTGAAAATTCTTTAGGCAAAAGGTGCACAAAAAAAGAGAGTCAACAGAAAATATCTGTTGTACCATCATGCCTGCAGATGCAGAAAGCACAGTATGTAATGTACTGAAACTAAAACTGATGTTCTAGCCAAATATACTGATTTGTTTGAGCATCTAACATACTTGAAAACAGAATACTGCATTTCTGGAAGCTCTGATTCATACATCATGCTACCTACAGATCTGAGAGAAAAGATAAGTATGAGTTTATCTGTATGAACAGCTAGGTATAACTGCTTAATAGGCTGAGCCTACAGAATGGATTAGCTTGATAAATGTAAAGTGGAGAAAGAAAAAGAATCTTTGTAGACCTGCGAGACCTTATCAAATGGATACTAAGGGTGGCCTGTCCTCTACAGCATACCTCTCCACCTCTTGATGCAAGAAATCAGGGCAAAACCAAAAATAATGGCGGTGGGGGAGGGAAAAAACAAAAAAATAATAGGGATACATTTTAAATATTGCACTTGTAAATTTAGAAAGTTGCTACGATAACAGGTTTTGTGTTAGCATGCATTTCCCAAAGGATATGAAGTCTGTCATTATTTTGTTTTGTGACTTCAGTTCTCAGTGGTTTGCAAGAAAAACACAAAGTGTATGAGAAACAGACCAAACGTATGAGACAAAAATCTGGACACTTGAGAGGTATGCTCTACACACAGTAGAAGAGGTAGGTGCTACTATATCTAATGCAGAATTCTTTTCACTGCTGGATATTAGTCAGGGATTTTAGCAGATATAGAGTTGTGATATATCTTGTGGAATTTTATTGGCTACAGAAATGTTTCAAAAAGTTCTAAGCATAACTGATGACATTCTGGCTGAGGGCATTACCAAACAATAATATGACATCAGATTGATTAAGGTGCTTAACCAACTAGTGGCTGAAGGTTTGAAAGTGAACAGAGTAAAGTGTCAGAATGATGTGTCATCTCTGACATAAATGGGTCATCAAATAACTGCTGATTGGTACAGCCTGATGTTAATCATTTATGTGTCATTGTAAATATGCAACTGCAACAAACAGCCCATCATTAATGAGTTTTTTAGGAATAGTACACTCGCTCAGCTTCATGTCTTATTTAGGTTCATAGGTTCATAGGTATGTACTAGGCTAATGGCCCTGAGGCCTTTACAAGCCTAGCCCATAGGATTACCCTGGCATCATGCCACCCGACCTTAGTTCCCAGTGTCTCTGTTGAGTAAAGCCACTGGAGTGATCCCCAGGGTGAAATTTCTATTTCCCATTCACTCATCAAGCTTTCTCTTGAAAACAGCTAGTGAGGTATTCTGCTTGACATGTATGGGAAGTCTATTCCATAGCATGGGGAGTCTCTGGGTTATGAAACTGTCCCTCCAGCATGTTCTGTTGATTGTGGTAATGAGGTTGAGGTCTCTGGAGCGTGTGGTGCAGAGAGAGTGGGATTTCTTTAGATGTAGCATTTCTAACAGAGCTGGGTCAGACATGGCTTTGTAAGTCAAGCAGAGATCGCCTCTAAGTAGTAGATATGAGACAGAGAATAGTTGGAGTTTTTTTAGTCTGTCCATATAGGACAAATGTCTAAGGCCTAGAATCCTCTTTGTGAGGTACTTTTGTGACCTCTCCAGTTGTTGCAGGTGTTTAGTGAGGTACATGCCAAATGGGGCATTGTACTCAATGGTTGCCCTAATGAGGGAATAGTAGAGGGAGACAATGACATCTTTCTTCCTGGATGCATAGAAAATAGCTGATTTAGAAATATGATGTCAAAATGCAATGTTAACCAAAAACACCGATCAATACTGCTGGCACACCAAGTAAAGCTTATATGAATAAATGAAAGAGGTATTTGCTTTTGAAAATCCAGGAGTTTCATCAGAACTACAGCTAGAGCGAGGTGAAGGGGGCAACTGCTCCTGGCATAAGCTGTTAGTAGACACGACTGGCAGGTGTCAATGGTGTGGGAGTGCAGTACTAGAATTATTTTATGAAGCTGCAAGGATATTGTAGCCTCATCAATGAATGCCAATACTGCATTTACAGCTGCAGCTGATGCAATGAAGTGGTAATGTGGTGATTTAACTGCAGCAAGCCGCTTGTTATACTTGTAGCACAAAGCTTGCTGTAGTTTTAGAGGAGGAAGAGTTTTTTTTTTTTTTTAATTTGTGCCTGATATTTGATAAAGCCTTTTTTGCTCCTCAATTTTGAGTTGGGGGGGATGCAAGTTTGGGGAACTGCACAGGATGCAAGCTAATCTAACATTAATATATAATTCTGAGTTTCATTTGGAAATGTCAACGTGTAAAGAAAAAAACACTGATATATCACTAATTGACCTAAATGACAGCAAACATAGAAGAAATGATTCAGAACCATGCAATCTCTGTCATGGGCAGAAACCAAAACCATGTCGATTAGACTTTTCCATATAAAGTTTGATAACTATTTGGGCTTAAGGTAGGAGCTGACTTGTTTCTGCATAATAATGTATATTTTCTGCTATATGTTGACCATTATTTGAAAAACGCAGAAGCTGTTCAATTGAAGAACCAGTTGCCTCTGATAACGTGCTTATTAACCCAATGTCTGTGAACCATGGAAACCCTGAGCAAGTGGTGTGAGATAATGGTCCATAAGTGTAAGTGTCAAGACTTCAAATAGTTTTCAAAAGCCAATGACCTCCAGCACATTACTTCAAGTCCAAAATATTCACTGTCAAACAGACATGGGAAGTACAGTAAAAATGTGCTGAACAAATGTGATATGTCAGAACAGATGGACTTTTACCTAACATTATTAGACTATGGAAGTCTACCCATATAAGCTGTTGGTGTACTGAGATTGTTCACTTCGTTGGTGGTACCAGAGAGAAGAAAGGCAAATTTCAGACCTACTCAGAAGAACAGCAGAATTAGTACTATGATAGATGTGCCAGAAACTCATCTGAAAGAAAGAAAGAGCCAGAGTGAGAGATCAAAAGTTTGGTCAGAAATCTCAGTTAACAAGCCACTGTAACTCATCATCATCATCATCAAAGCCTGAAGTCCTATATTGTACGAAGATAAGATATGGAAACATTTCATGAAACTGCAAAACAAGACTGCTTGCAAGAGAGTCGGATGGTGAGACCTGATCTAGACTTGTCAGATGTTGCTGTGTTTGAGACACAAATGAAATTACCCTTATTTGAGAAGAAAGCTAAAAGTTCAGATTCTGCTTCAGGGATTGTGGACAGTCCAAATCAGGAAGCAGTTATCTTTAATTTCTGCAGCAAATAGTGATGATTACGTAGCTTACAACAATGACTACTATATTAGATATTCAATTCATTAAAAAGTCACTCAGTGTTAGTGACCAGAGTAACATTTATATGAATTTTAATGTCATTAAGCTTCTTTACATTCCTGTGTGTTTTCCTGTGATTTATTAACATAAAACTAAACTTATAAATCTATTTTACAACATGTATCTAGTATTATAAATGGCTGTATATTTTTCTTTCTTCTGATAAAAGGGGGATATGGCATACCTTTAAGAATTAAAATATGTGAGTTATGTGGCTGGTAGGGTCTTACCACTTGCGAATAAAGCTGTGAAAAAACAGTCCGCTTGTCTCTGTTCTCATGTATTCTAATGCCTCATGCTAATAAATGCTTGTTTCTTACTCACTAAGAAATATTTCATGTATTCCACACTTTCATCCAGAAGACTGAACAGTTTGAGGCATGCAGGGATTTGTGTGTAAAGTCAACAGGTACCACTTTTGGAACTTGTAGAATAAGCCTCATAAATAATTGGTGCTGCACTGTGCCTTTAGTCTGCAGTCAGAAATGGACCATGAAGGTAAGTAGATTTAACTGCAGCAAGCTGCTTGTTACATTTGTAGCAAGCAGCTTGTTGTAGTTTTAGAGGAGGAAGAGCTTAAGGAAGAATTTATTTATTTATTTTGTTTCACCCGAACAACCTTTTTGTGGTTAGAGTGAGCAGGTAATTGTCAGATGGGAGCTGGGAAGGGATGTGTGATATATTTGTATGCATGTGTGTGTGTGTGTGTGTGTGTGTGTGTGTGTGTGTGTGTGTGTGTGTGTGTGTGTGTGTGTGTGTGTAGTGGAATGTAAATTTGGAAGGGTACTTGTGGGGGTGGTAAGTTTGTGTTGGTGATGTGTGGCAGGTTGCTGAACTCATTGAGGAAGTCAGTACATGAGAGTTTGTATGCATGGTGTTAGAGGGTCTCAGGGGAGTGGAGTTGTGTTCCGTTTTTCGACCAGTCAGCAGGTTAATTTTTCTCCCTAATCTTTTAGGTTTCGCTACAAATGGGATTTGCTTGTTTGTAAGTGGTTGTTGTTATGTCTGCAGATTTATTACTTGACTAGGCTGCATAGTGAGATATATTTGACTTGGGAATCTGTGGAGGAGTTGCATTTCCAATTGTTTCATGCTTCAACACGTAATTTGAGGAGGTGTTTGAGTTTGTTAGATACCCAGTCATGTTTATGAGGTCAAAGTAGCCTTTGTACTAAGGGAAATTATTTGTTTTGCAAGTGCAGTAGGGTATTGGCAAGGTTGGTATCTGCTTCACTGGAGTTGTTTATGGCAAGAAAAGTGAGAACTGCTTGCCATAGTAAACATAATGTAGCTTTACTGGTATATCCCTCTAACAACTGAAGGCATAGATTTTTCAACATCATTGTGATTCCTTTTAGGATAAATGGTGCCCCTGCAACCTTTCAAAGGTTAATTGTTAGAGTTCTAAAGACCCATGTCAAATATGTGACTACTTATCTAGATGATGTCATAATGGACGCTGAGGACTGAGACTCCTATCTAGTTAAGGTGCAGGCTGTACTAAACTCTGTAAATCAAGCCAAACTGACTGTCAATGTGCTTAAGAGCAAGTTAGGCAGGACATGGGTAAAATATTGGTATATGCAATAGCAAGAGGAATTGTTAGGCCTATATTTGTTAGAGAATCAATACATTTTTTAATTCAGGGCGTTTTTCTCACAGGTGTTAGCAGCTGTGCTCTTTTATTTATTTTACTGGAGTTCTGATTCTTTTTATATAAACTCTAAACTGAATTTAATTTGCCATCATTTAGAGCAATATAAGGTAAAACTGCAGTGTGTGGAATAATAATGTTTTGGATACATTAATGCAAGCATGCAGAGCAAATATATTTTACCTTACCACCATCATTTCAGATGTGGGTGGGTGGGGACATTGAAAGCCAAGATAGATCTTGTAATGTTTGGATGTTTGCCATAATGTTCCATAAAAACAGACAGATTGTGGATGCACTTCTAGCTTCTGTGGGTGTTTTGTTTACTCAAGACTTAGTAGAAATGTACTGCTTGACATGCAACTGTCTGCAGCTACACATTAGCAGATCTAAAGATACACATCTCATGTACTATGGCTCCATAGAGTATTAAATCTATAAATGGCAGTATGGACAGATACAACTTCATCCAGGGGATGTTCACATTCTCAAAGAAATTGATAAGGTTATACTTTCAAGTTTTATTTAAGAGAAAACTATATTGAGTTAGATCATTTAGTAAGAAGGAGGATTCTTATGTTTGCCTGAATAACTTCCATGATTATTCTTCCCGTCACCTTATATAATATGTTTGTAAAGGATTGGGACTACAATAACCTGCTTTCAGATATTATGGATGTTACCAGTTTTTAATGCTCTGCTAAGAATGTGTACAAGGGGGGTAAACCAGACAATTTTTTTTTTTGGTTGCATGCATTAAGCTATCTCATCTGATTCCATGGGGCTGATACAAATGTGACCATTTCAAATGTAATTTTAGGTGTGAATGTATTACAGGAAAGAAGAGTGGATGACATTACCCTTTGGGACCTGAAATATTGTCCATACTGGTATGCTGTTAAGCCAGCATTATCCGTTGGTTCTTTTACAGCATTAGTATTTTGTTCACATTGTAATCTTCTTCCTTCCCCTTCATTTTTGGATATGATTATTATGCATCCTGATGATAGTTTTGCCTTGAATGAAGTTCTGTTTGTTTTGATTTTATAAGTGATTATTTTGGTAAGGTGTTGACCTTCTCATTGTTGCATTACATTGGGTAAATTTGAAGTGCTTGTAAGCACTTTTCGGCTGGTGTTAGAAATGTTGATTTTGCTTCTCCACATTTAGATTTATTGCAGAATTATCCATTATATATGTGCCTTGTGGAAATAAATTCAGTGGTACAGTTTTAAAAAATATTGTAGAGAACTATAAAGATTCAACCAATAGGTCATAAAGGGAGGCCTACTATATTGTCATAGCTGATCAATGCAACCTGAGTTCAGACACAAAAGTTGCCATATGAAAAATCCTAAAAGATGACTTTATTTGTATTAGATTTGCATTGGTTCATATGAGGAACAACACAACTGTGCGTCGGAGTGAAAAGAGTGGAGCAGCATTCAGTTTAGCACAGTTGACAGAAATGTTTGTCAGGATGATATTCGGTGTTTTTTGCTGTTTGCTGGTGTTTTTAACACCTGTTCAAGACTGTTAATGTTTATGAAGTGTAGTACATTTTGTGGATTATTATTGGCTGAAGTATAGCCTTCCTAGTCAGTGCAGAGATAATTTAGGTGAATGAATAGAAAAGGATTTCCCATTTTGGAGAGGATTAGAAGTTTATCAAGAAAAAGTTTATCCTTTTAGGGTGTGATAAAATGTTAGTAGTTTGCATTGTTTATTTTAACCTGGATGTGGAGTATATACTTTTCAACCTACACACATTGAAAATAAGAACGAAGGCCCTTGAAAAATAGGAACATCTAACTAAAAATCTGGGTGTCTAATTAGCATAACATTTCTATACCAAATAACACAACTCTTCCTGCTTCCAGTAGAATGTGGGATACCACTAAGAAACACGTTTAGAAAACCAGGTGACAAAAATGAAGGAAAACATAAGCACATTATCAAAGAGACAGTGTGAAATCTGTATGCTTTAATGAACTGCATTAGCAAAATTTTAAATACAAGGTGATTTATTTTTGCTTCAGGAAAAGGAGTTGTCAGATATGTGCCTTTTCTCTTTCAGTTATTGTTGCCACTAGTAAGCTGGTCATATATTTATGATTTTCTGTGCATTAGATAGCTTTAAAAATTACATGTCATAAAGGGGAATTCAGAAAATTGTGTGAAAGGTTAAATCAAGTCTGGTCATAGGGACATACTTCCAGAACCAGGGACATCATAAATTAGGCCTGAAAAAAAGGTATATTCCTCCAAAATAGGGACAGTTGAGAGGTCTGAGTACTTCATGCTCTTAATTTGTTTTGATGAAAAGGCTGACTTAGGAGACACACCACACCAGCTCTTGGTCAGTGGACTGGACTGATTAAAAAGAGATGTAACCAGATATCTGTGGAACATAGGACAGGTGTTTGAGCTATGTCTTTATCTGATGGCGTATGCCATGATTCCCTCAAAGACAAGGTAAGGCTTTAGGCAGTCTAGTTTTTAAAAAGATTATGCTGTGAAAATTGATGAGTCTGACTTTTACCCTACTGTTATTTGCAGAATTCAGTATGGAATGTCCATTAATATGACCCTGTCTACAAGGACCCTGGGAGGGTGGAAGAAAAGAGTCTATTCAATACTTAACTCATCATGAGAGATATATCCCATTCCTTGCAAAGTAGATTAGGACACCACATACTTCCTCTTCAGCAGGAGGCACTGAATCTCCCTGACTGGACACGAACTACACCATGGGATGAAATCAATAATACTTTCTGCATATGTTGGTGCCATTGGAGCTTTTCTCCCCGGGCCTCCACTGAAAATGGGCACATTCTGGCCCAGTCGACTTCCCCGGTAATCAAACTGAAATAAATATAAATAAATAAATTCTCAGTGAAGGAAAGATATTACTAACTGCAAGATTTTCCAGAAAGAATGTGGGCATGTATTAGAAATGACATATTTCTCTGCATCACTGGGAGAGAGGACTATCCAGTAGAACTGATTCTAATGTCTAATTATAAAGTCAATATCAGTATGAGAGCTCTGGATATGCTTAATACAATAGCTAGTATTGCATACAACATTATAAACATGCTGGATAGGATTCAAAAATTATTTAGAAAGAATTTGCATAGTATGCAAGGCATATATGTGCAGTTTGTGGATGTGTGCAGGGTGTTGCCGAGTGCAAATCAAGGCATGACTGGGAATGAAACAGCTGGTTGTAACTAAAACTCATCAAAATGGCAGTTACCAAAATTAAACTCCTTACTCCCCCGTAAGTACAACATTGAAAGTTGCTTATATAACTAAAGGAGTATGGAACAAATCCCTCAAAATACCTATTTTTCTGTTTTTAGGAGGGCTCAGTCTCAACAAATCATATTTCAGTAACTCGAGCATATGACAAGCTGTCACTATTCTGGCTTGTACAGGTAGATTTAACATGGTATGAAGCACAGCGTGAAAATATTTTGAAAAAAGAGGTACTGTGATCCAGAAGTAGTATGGAAACAAACTGCTCAAGTGATTTGAATAAGTAGAAGTTGATGCATCTTGCAGGAAAAAATCAGCACACACAACAAAAATAATAAGATCTCCCAGGAATAGTACAACTGAAGCTATTTCATTTAATTACAACAGTACATGGGCCTATGACAAAACATGGTACTTTGTGGCGATACCCAAAATGGTTTGAATACTTTTATAACATGTCATTACTGACAAATCATTTAGTACTACAACATGGACATTAAGTTAGTAAGGGCCATCTGTGGTATTATATGGAAAGATATAGACCTATGTAACATTACAACACATAAGTAGCAGATCCAAACACAACAAAATAGTTTAATGCATTCATTGTTGCTATGATGAAACAAGTTTAGGGTACTCAGTGCAGTTCTTGGTCTGCTCGCATCATGTATCAGACATTGACACATGGCAACACATGCAGCAAAGTGTCATGTGGCCCATCTAGTATGATTTGCAGAGGTGGTAGGGTACACACTGTACAGCAGCAGGAAACATGCATTGAAAGGTACAGGAAACAGGCAGGCAATTAGAACATATTTTGCATCATAGTTGATGTGTGTGGCACCATTTGGGTTCACAGATTTTTGTGCCATGGGGTATTCCATGGAGTATTCTCCATTTTGTTCCATCAAGTATCTCTTATGGTGCTTTATGGACAGTAATCTGGGGTACTATTTGAAATGTACCTTATGGTGTCCTACAGAGTAATCCCGGATATTCTCTATGGGGTTCTACTGTAAAATATCACAGTGCAAAACTTCCTCATAGGCTGGAAGACTTCCAACTCATGATTGACCAATTGAAGTAGAGAAGATGATAATTATCAAGAGTTCTTCCTATTGTTGTTTCATCTTGGGAGCAGGGTATGGTTGCATGGAATGATAATGCAGTGTCATGGGGCCGTGACCACATCATGAGGTGATAGGGCCCATGGCCACAAATGTAGCTAGCATACTCGGCATTTTCAGAGCATGGGCCAAATCTGCCGCAGTCCTACCAATTGCCAATACTCTACCACATTTGAATCAGATCCTGCCCATTCATATATACCCCTGCCATATCTGCATTAATTCTGCAAATTCATGTAAACCTCTGCCACATCTACCCCAATCTTGTCCATTATGAATAGTCCTGCCACGTCTAATAGATTTAGTGTTGCATAATATCATCGTGAAGGTGCAGCAGAGGCAGTGTGGGCCATGAAAAACATCATACAGTACATAAATTCATGATGTGACTGTTCCGCAGCTTTATTTATAATGCACATCATGGAGGTTAGTTCTTGGACAACATGCATAGCAGCATACTGCGCTTGAACAGCTCTCCATGCTATCTGCTCATTTACCTCTAAGGACCTTGGTGTTTCTGGCTTGGGCAGTAATACAAGGTCATGACTATATGGGAGGTATTCCCACATCAGATGCAGTGCTGATAAATAACCCCCCATATTTCGTAATGAGGAACCATAGTGCTGGAATGCAGTCACTGCAGATGTGTCCCCCAGACAGGCACATAAGTCCACAGCCACCTGTGTCTCTGGAGTCTCTATTGCCCCACCCAGATAGACTATATGCCCACACTCTTTGTCTGTCCAGCCAAGCCCAATCTGCTCTCAGTCTTAACGTGTGGCATTATGATATAAACAACATTGTCAGATGCTTGAGTAGGATCCATATCCACTATATGCCCCAAGTTTTATATGCGTTATAATGACCAGGATGATCATCCTTGGAGTCCTGGAATGTATAGTCGCTGCTGCACCACTATCATACCCACCAACTGGAATGTTCCAGGAAACATTAGATTGGGACAAGGATGTGAGAAAGGTCCCAGTCTATACCACTTGCCTAGAAAGCATCTCTCCCTCACCTGGGGCATTCTGTGCTACTCTTCTTATGGTGCATTCAGCCAATGAGAGTGACCCTATGTTTGTACAGCAGGGCAGTCCTGCACTGCACCAACCACAGTTTCACTCTCCTAGCCCTAAACTCTGGCAAAGCCCCTGGCAAAGCCTCCTTTCAAGCTTAAATGACCACCCACATTATGCCACCTTCAAACCTCATTTCACAGCCTACTTTAATAAACCAAAGCCGATGCAATGGCCTCATCTCAGGCCATATCACATAACTTTACCAATACACCTCATCAAAATCTAACATACATATATTAATTCTTTAATTGACCCATTTATTCCCCATCACCAGGGCAAGGGTCAGCCAAAAGGGACCATCATTCAGACAGTCAAAAAGGATAGGTTGAAGTTTTTTCTCTTTAGTGTCCTCATCACTAACACACACATCCAGCAAAGCCTAAGGAGTGGAGTGCAATAGGATGAGAGAGCAAGATGTCACATGACTTATACATGTGGCTCTCCCTCCTGGCATACATACCCCATCCCTTGAGGCAGGAGCAGTGAGCTCTCTGGTTTCCTCCATGAAGATAGCACCACTCGGTGTATCCTCAAATGTGCACATCCCCACCCCACCCCTTGGAGAGGTGATTGGATCTCACCCCTTTAACCGTCCCCCTCCTTCTCTGACTTCTACAGTGCCAAGGCCACTAGTCAAACCTTGGCCACTTGGGATGCAGTCCAGACTCTGTCCCTTTTGCTAGGGAGCCAGTCTTCAAATCCCATTTTCCATGTGTTGCTCACACTAACATTAATAATAGCTATTATCCTGTTTGTAATATAAATGTATTAAACACTGTGGAAAAACACCAACAGATAATGAAAAAATAAAATGTATTTAGCTGTTTCATCCACAATAAAGGACTTCATCAGAATTATTCTGTGTTGGCTCCCTCAAACATGTAATTTCCCTGGGGGAAAAAATCTCTGTTCCGAGTGTTCAGGATTGTAAGCTTTCGCTTACACTGGGTCGATAAATCAGCGTTCGCTTTTTTAAACATTCGCTGATTTAATATAGACCTGAATTGGAGTATCAAGCATTACGAGATAACAGTGCCAACTGCTGCTCTACTTTGCTGCTCATCAGTAAGCTTACTTGCACTACCCATTTATATTTGTTATTTGGGAGATGGCATCTTATGGATATCAGTTTATGACACATAGGTTCATAAGTGTATACTAGGCTAACTATCACTGGGGCTTTTAAAAGCCTAACTGTGCAACCCAAACGTGACCACAAAATGATTTATGTTTAATTTTAGGGGGTAATTTACTGACTGCCTTTACCCATCAGAGATACAGGAGCCAGAACAGGGGGTGAATTTCCGATTACCCATCCATTGGTCATAGGGAGGAAATCTGCTTCACATGGATGGAGGGGCCTGTTCCAGAGAATTTCTGTCTTTCCAACATGTCCTATTAATGTTGCAAGGAAACTTTAGGTCTTTTAATCTAGTAGTTCTGATGCTGTACCTGTCTTTACAGACAAATCTTTAATTTGATTTTCTAAGGCTATGTTTTGTTTTGTTTGTTTTGTTTTCTACCCTGTTTTTTGTGATTGTTACTGTTGTTGTTTACTATTCATAATTTCATTGATTTTTGACTAAGCTTATGGTCAAGCGGACTGTTGAGAAGCTCAGTCATATCACCCAGTACTGGAAGAGATTAAAGCTGTCCCACATTAAACAGATTTTCTCAACATATCCCATTTGAAAATTTGTGATCATCCATCCATTTATCCAAAGTGGCTTTGAAGCTTGCCAGTGAAGTACTCTGCCTGATAAGTACCGACAACCTTTTCCAGAAATGGGGAATCTGCTGGGTTAGGTACCAGTCTTACTCTCATCAGCTGGTATCTCTAATATGGCAGTATAAGTTATGGTCTGTGGAGTGGGTGTTTGATTAACCACTATTCCTGTTTAACAAAAGAAGTTCAAAGAGTACTGGGTCATTCACAGTGTGGAAAACTAAGCAGAACTCACCCCTCAAGAGCCTGTATGAGTCTGAGGGCTTTTAGTCTCTCAAAATAGATAAGACTAAGACCTGAGATTATTTTGGTGAGGAAACGTAAACTTTTGAGTTCGATTAGGTGTTTAATGTGATACATGCTGAAGGAGTCATTATATTCAATAATGGGTCAAGTAATGAAGAAATAAAGTAGGACTAAAACTCATTTTGACCTTGAAAAGATACTACTAATGATAAGTTCTGCAATTTAGAAGGACTTTCGCGCACAACAGAGACATGGTGCTCAAAGGAGAGTTTATTTAAGCAATAACCCACACCTGGCTGTGGGTATTGCTGGATTTACCCACGGTTGGCGTGGTTTGGTCACAAGGGTGAAGCCCGAGTGGCCAAACAAAGATAACCGTGGGTAATCTAGCATTACCCACACCCAGGCGTGGGTTATTGCTATTACACAATGACATTATTTAAGAAAAAAAATACTTAGTTTTCTTAAATAATGGCATTGTATAATGCCTCCTTGCTGCCCTTCTGCAGCTGTCTGGTATTTTGCGGTAGTTCTGATGTACTGCGCATGCGTATGCTTATGCAGTACATCAGAGCTGTGGGTGGAAGCAATGGAGAAAGCAAGATCTCCGTTGCTTTTTAGGTGTCTCGCCATGTTAAAGGAGTTTAACATAGCGAGACAGCTTTAAAAAGCAACGGAGATCTTTCTTCCCGCTGCTTTTTGCTGTCTCGCTATGTTAAACTCCTTTAACATAGCGAGACACTTTCTAAAAAGCAACGGAGATCTTGCTTTCTCTGTTGCTGTAAGAAAAAAAAAAGACTTATACTAATGGAAAAGTCCGCACCGGACCTTTTTCCATTAGTATAAGTCTGATTTACAACGTGCATGCTGACCAATCAGCATACACGTTTTGGAATATTAATGGGGGGGTCATTGTATAATAACATATTTGCAAAAGTCCCTGATGACAGGGTGAGATTTAAGTGGAATGTTATCTAGATGATAAGCAGTGATTATGCTAGATTTAGCAAAGTAAATTCCATTCAATTTTTGGGCATTGAAGGTAAGACCATGTTTAACATGTCAATTATTTGTTTGGTCCAGTCCTTGCTGGAGAATTTAAGTATCAGAATGGAATTTGGTAACTACCCCACTTTGTAAACCTCCCTTTGGTCAATTTTTATGTCAGAGACATGTATGCTAAAGAAGATGGTACCCAAGATGGAGCCTTGTGGGACATGACTGGTTATGTTTTTCTTTCTAGGGCAAACAACCTTAATGGTATGGGCTCTTTTGAATACCCAGTTTGTTACCCAGCAAACTACATATGTGTTAATGCTGAATTGGGAGAGTTTGTCAATGCTCTCAGCATAGGGAGTAGTGGCAAAAGCCCTGCTATGGTCCAGGAGGCAGTGTAAACTATGCATCCGTTTTCCATGGCTTTGCTAACCCTTTCAAAAAAAAAACTGAATTAGTCTGAGTAAGTATTATCTACATTTTACAAGTCTGAACTGGTGTGTACCTGGGGTTATAAGGTCACCTATGCATTGTCTCCTCACAGAAAGACGCTGTCCGGTTCGATTCTAAGCTAGAGCATCTTCAGCGTGGAGACATGTGTGAATGGGCGTACCTTCTTTGAAGGTTGTGCATCAGGGCTGGCAACTCGGCACGTAAAAATCAACTGCCAGTCATTAGCAGACCGGAGTTCCGCTGTGGCGACCCCTAACTGGGAAAAAACCAAAAGACACAACTATATTAGCTATAATACATTCAACAGCCTTGCAATTGAATTACATTCAATAGACCTGTAATTTCTAGAGCCAGTACAGAGACCACCTTTATGCAAGAACACTACAATAGCTGTTCTTTACTCCTCAGGGATGTAAATCGTGGAGGGACTTCCACCAAAGAATTCATAGAAGGGCTTTGCTAGGTGGGATTTAATGCTTCTCAACAGACATCCAAGGACATTTTCAGAATCTATGGAACTAGCATTTTTAATTTTAGAAAGTTCTGAAAGGACTTAATCCACAGTTATATTTGGAGGGGAAGTATAAGGGAGAACGGAGGGACAGAAAGGAGGGCAGGAAGTGAGAGGTTGGATGAGAGTTTGTCTGCAAGAATATTTGTAACATCCTTGGGGTCAGAGAAGGTTCAGCACAGATGCACTGATAATGGCTAAGCTTCCTAATACAGCTGAAGAAGGACTTACCTTGTCTTTTGAACCTTAAACTCATATCAGTCCTTGCATTTCCTAATGATAAACTTGAGGGACTTACCAGTTCCAAACACCTTTTATAATGATGAAGTGGACAACTTTTGTAGATGGCCAGACACATTTTCCTTTTTGTTACAGTTTGTTAATGTGGGAGTTCTACAACATGAGTTTACTTTTAAACTTGTCATTATGATTGTATCAGATGGGCAAAATACATGTAAGATAGAGTAAAATTCAGAGAAGAAGGCAGAAGCCTCATGTACAAGATCTTCTGAGGTGCTATACTGTCTGTGATTATTCATCATCATCATCATCATCATCATCATCGTCGTCTTTCGGCTTTTCCCGTTAGGGGTCACCACAGCGGATCATCTCTTTCCATTTCTTCCTATCCTCTGCATCTTGCTCTGTCACACCAGCCGCCTGCATGTCCTCTCTCACCACGTCCATAAACCTTATCTTAGGCCTTCCTCTTTTCCTCTTACCTGGCAGCTCTATCCTTAGCATCTTTTTCCCAATATACCCATCATCCCTCCTCAGCACATGTCCAAACCAACGCAATCACGTCTCTCTTGCTTTGTCTCCAAACTGTCCAACATGAGCTGACCCTCTAATATACTGATTTCTAATCCTATCCATCCTAGTCACACCGAGTGCAAATCTTAACATCTTTAACTCTGCCACATCCAGCTCTGACTCCTGCCTTTTTGTCAATGCCACTGTCTCCAACCCATATAACATAGCTGTTGTATTGTAGACCTTCCCTTTCACTCTTACTGGTACCCATCTGTCACAAATCACTCCTGACACTCTTCTCCACCCATTCCACCCTGCCTGTACTCTCTTCTTCACCTCTCTTCCACATTCACCATTACTCTGAACTGTTGATCCCAAGTACTTAAACTTGTCCACCTTTACCAACTCTACTCCCTGCATCCTCACCATTCCTCTACCCTCCCTCTCATTTACACACATATATTCTGTCTTAGCCCTGCTGACCTTCATTCCTCTGCTCTCTAGAGCATATCTCCACCTCTCCAGAGTCTCCTCAACCTGATTCCTACTCTCACTACAGATCACAATGTCATCTGCAAACATCATAGTCCACATGGCCTCCTGTCTGATCTCATCTGTCAACCTGTCCATCACCACTGCAAATAAGAAAGGACTCAGAGCTGATCCTTGATGTAATCCCACCTCCACCTTAAATGGATCTGTCACTCCCACTGCAGTCCTCACCACTGTCACACTACCCTTGTACATATCCTGTACCACTCTTACATACTTCTCTGCCACTCCCGACTTCCTCATACAATACCATAACTCTTCTCTAGGCACCCTGTCATATGCTTTCTCCAAGTCTACAAAGACACAATGCAACTCCTTCTGACCTTCTCTGTATTTCTCCAATAACACTCTCAGAGCAAACATCGCATCTGTAGTGCTCTTTCCTGGCATGAAACCATACTGCTGATCACTAATCATCACCTCCCTTCTTAACCTAGCTTCTACTACTCTCTCCCATAACTTCAAGCTGTGGCTGATCAATTTTATCCCTCTGTAGTTACTGCAGCTCTGCACATCACCCTTATTCTTAAAGACAGGTACCAAAACACTTTTTCTCCACTCCTCAGGCATCCTCTAACTTTCCAAAATTTCATTAAACAATCTAGTTAAAAATTCCACTGCCATTTCTCCTAAGCACCTCCATGCTTCCATTGGGATCGCATCTGGGCCAACAGCCTTACTGTCTGTGATTATTAATATTTGTAAATAGTAATTCAGTAGCTTTGAATTAACCTCTGAATGTAAAGGAGTTATTAAGGATTGCAGAGCAGGTTTTCCTAGAGAACATCCCAGCAAAATAGTTATATTTGCTGAGGGAAGTGATAGGAAAGTAGGGTGATACAGCTAGGGAAACAAATGAGAGGTCAACATTTAGAAGACTGATGTCCAAGGGGAACAATTTGATCAACTGTATTTATATTTATGAAGTGCAGAAGTCTGTGGGCTTAATTGTTATAGGTTCATAGGAGATTACTATGCTAATGGCTTAAGAGCCCTTACAAGCATTGCCAATATTACCAGAATGTTACCCGATTTTTGATCCCTAGGATAGCTTCAACTATTCAGACTGAACACAGAGCCTAGGACTTGCTCTCCTTCTGGATCATCTGGGAGGTGAATCCAATTGTAAGATCTGCCTCCCTGCAGGACCCATGGTAAGACCCATTCTGGAGATTCAATGTGTTGCCAATCAATCTTTTTTCTCTTGATCATTTGATGTTTGATGAAGTGCAGTTCAAAAATGTAATATCAATCTATCTATATATCTATATGTACTTATAAGTGCACAGATCTGCTCATTCAGTCTTGCTTTTTCGGGACTAGTACTAATAAGTGACAGAATAAAAAGATTTTCCAACAGTCATTTTTATGGAAGGAACAAATGGGAGGGGGATATATACAGACTGGTCAATAAAAGAATTTAGAAAGATGCCAGAAAGGCTGGACCAAAAAAGGTAACATTCCATGACTGGTTAGTGAAAGTCCTGGAATAGTGAGAACAAATGAGTAAAAATGTTGAGACATACACAAAGTCCAAAATTTCTATGTCTCAGAGTATTCCCTTTTTTCCAAGGTATGATGATCTTTGAGAGTTACTTTTATATCAGTAATGATGGTGTGGGAAGGGAACCCCCCCCCCCCATATTAGATGAGGGGGGCTTGCTTACCTGCAAAAACAAGTATAAAAGAGAACAGCAATTTTAAACATATGCTGTTCACCTGTATTTATGTGTGTTTTTTCATAATTCCAGGACTTGCAATTACGAGTCTTGGAATTTAAGCAGGGAGACTGAGAGTTAGGGGTGTCTGACACTATTTATATACTATAATTGATTACTTATACTTATACCTTCCATCCCTTCCAAACCTGAAACTATTCTCATAGAATCAGAGCATAAGTGATTTTATGGTGAGACCATCGCTTACTCACAAGGTGCATTATGTCTTCTGGAAGCCTGCCACAGAGCTAGCAACTCAAGTCAGGTCTCTTGCCTCCATTGGGAGCACACTGGCTGAAATGACCTTGCAGAACTCTACCTTTCCTTCGCTCCATCCTGGAAAAGATAAGCTAACTTAGATGAATTGACTCCTCTCCATACCTGACTGGGCCTCAGGCTGAAAAATACTATCTGAGCTTAGGCTGCTGGAAATGAGAAAAGACACCTTTCTCCAGTGGGCTAGTTTTACAGTAAGACCATCTTTTCATTTTATATTATTTTAACCAAAATGCACAGCCAGGAAAAAAAACACAGCAAGGCACAGAAGGTTAAGCCCTGACTGAGATCCAGGTGACTTAAGACTGACTACTGAGCTGGAAATGCTGGTGGGTGGTGAGTAAATGTTTGAAGCTGGCTTACCCATCACTGGTAGAAGGAGGCAATCCAATCCTTGGCAGGACCAGGACTGACTTGACAGAGAAGTATATGTCATACAGCACATGGGACAGTGACATGTGTATGACTCAGTCAACACTTATTCACTGCACGTGTAAGACCATGTGCAGGGGGGAGAGACAGTAGGGTCCTCATGCCTGCAAGCATGGACATCAGCCATCAACAGGATGGGTTGGTGCCATAAGGAAGTAAAATCTATAATGGGTACCTGGTTGATGACTTTTACTTTCCAATGAGTAGGGACAGGACTAGGTGGGATCATAAGGAGATAGATGAGTATGAAGGCTGTCAGGATGGTGGCAAAAAATGAAAATACAACCAAAAAATTAAGAGGCTGATTATGGTATGATAACTGATTTTCAGATGCAGTCTAGCAGGTAGGTTGAATGATATTATGGTACCACAGTAAATGTATAAGTCCCTTAAATATCATCACTTTCACCATGTGATATGACTGTTGGAGATTTCAGTATCATAGAAATCCTCTGCTGGTATACTGAAAGTTGGCTAAGATTTATGAATATTTATTGCATGGCACAACACAGCCAGCACATGATCTCATTCTGCAGAGGACATGGCATAACACTAACTGCACTTGCCACACATAGGTGATTTCTCTTCCACAGTGGTCTGACAGAAGCATTATGTATAGTCTGATCAGAATAGCACGTGTTATTTATTAACGTTAAACAGTGCATACACATCATCCTTAACCCATGTAATCTTTCACAAGCGCTCACTTACCCCCCATCCTATATAGTGTACACATAACTGTTATCTGTAAGGTTCCCCCAGTGTATAGTTATCAAAGTGCCTGTTATTTAAGGTTGGCATCAGTGTTATAATAGCACTTGTTGTCTAGGGAGCCCCTTCCTTACAATGCACTCTGTAACACATTTGGCTAAGTCTGGGTACCAAACTTTAATATGGTTAACAAGAGCAATTTGGGAATTAATTTAATCATGTGCCAGCTGCCAGGTTGGCATTAGTATACATGTGGCATAACAGCTGCGTATGCATGTAAAGACCTGCTAGACATAATGCAATCAGGCATGCTTACACTTGGTGGGGAGTGGGGGCAGGTAACAGAATAACCCGTAGGTGCACAGCCTTTCCTTGCTATTTTAAGAAGCAAAGAGAATACTGGTGTGTCATAAGGAGAGGGACCACAAGGCGTGGGAGGCCACAGACAACTGCTCTTATCATAATTTTAGTGAATTAACTCATTTACTTTTTAAAAGGGAAATAGGCCTATGCCTGGTATTGCAAAAAGCTGAGTTATACTTTCACATGTCATGTTGCATTGTGTACTGGGAAAAAAAGGGTACATTCTTTATATCTTCTTCCTTTAAATGTAACATAATGGGTCTATGAAATGGGTACCTTCATCCTGATGCTGGCATTGGGCAATACAGTTTCATGCCTTACTTGCTTCGTGAGCAAAATGTTCATGAATTCTATACTGTGTTTGTGATATTTTAAGTTGACTGACCACACTTCATTCAACAGCACAATAAAACATGCATTTAAACTGTCAAGGTTTTATGCTTTATAAAAGGCTAATTACACAATTGATAACTTTGAATGAAGTAAAACAAAAATGACAACCTTTATTTCAGTAAATGGCTAATTAAGACAAGTTTTTGTTTTGGTCTGATTTTTGACAGAACTCTGAACATATCTATCTTATAAGAGCCTCATGCTTTGGTTTTAGTGGTAATTTACTGTACAGACTAACTAAGGTTAACTGTGAAAACAAAAGATTTGCCCTTGCTTTCTAGAAAAGGTTGACTGCTTCTTTACATGTTTCAAAAGCTGCCTTTTCATCATTGTGTTTGTCTGAAAAAAAAAACCCTGCTTGTCTGCTTGTTTCAAGGTCTTTCTTTTTTAGCTGTTATATAAGAACTTAGTCAGAGATTAAAGTACAGTATGTGTAGTGCACAAAGCAATACAGACATTACAGAAGAACTGCAGTGAAAGTAAAGCCCCCAACAATTTAATTAAATGGCTGTTCCTGAGTTAGACAATAATAGATGTGATGATATTAGAATGCTATAAGTGATGCACAGAAAGAGACATATGTCCGAGTGGGCAACTTCTTTAACTACGCCCGCAACCTCAAAGGCAACTACACAATTGAGTGCAGAGCTCATTGTTAATGGAGCCATCTGTAGTGAGCCAGAAGATATAGTAAACCTGCTGGTCGACAAATTCAACTCTAACTTTAACCATCCCCCAACCTCCCCTTAGCAAATATCATCAACTATAACTCCCCCCTAATATCACTAGGGAATGGGTCTTCAATGCTCTCTCTAAGGTCAAGAGCACTGCATCAGTGGGCCCAGAGAATAACCCAGGATGCCTTTTAAATAGCATGAAACACAACCAATCAGGCCCTCTGGAATCACCGTTTAACCATAGCCTCCAAACAGGCTTCATGCTTAATGAATGTAGAACAGCAACAGTTATTCCTCTGTACAAAGGTGGGCCATCTACAGACCCTGGAAAGTACAGCCCCATAAGTCTCACTTGTCTCATATGCAAAGTCATGGAAAGAATTATCATGGAAATGATCAATAATGACATAGGAAACCTTCAGACACTGGACCCAATCAAATTTGGTTTTGTCAAGGGCAGATCATGTCAACTCAACTTTTTGGACTTCTTTGAGAAGGTCACCAAAGCAATGTAGGAGGGCAAAAAGATTCACACTGTCTACCCTGACATGACCAAGGCATGTGTTATAATACCCCACTCGGGCACTGCTGACATACTCAAGAGGTTAGGTATAAACCCTTATGTCACCCAGTGGACAGCCAGTTGGCTCACAGATAAGACACAGGAAGTTGGAATTGGGGAGTCCACCTCTACAAAGAAGCCAGTCACAAGCAGAGTCCCTCAGAGATTGATCTTAAGACTGTTCTTTTTTGGCATTTACTTATCTGAAGTCTAGCCCAATGTCAAGGGCCTCTGGATGACTAAACTTGAAAATGATTGCAAATTAATAACAGTCATAGAATCCCTGACTGACACAAATGTTCTCCAGGAGAATCCCTGACTGACACTAATGTTCAGCAGGACGGGCTAACAGGGACAAATAACTTGTGTCAAAGTCATGGACTAAAACTAAATGCCAAGAATTACATAATAGTATACTTCAGGAAGTCATCCACCCCTGGTAAGTATCATATTGACAACACACTCCTGAGAGTTGACTCAGTAGTCAAGGACTTGAGGATACACATCGGCAGTAATCTAGTCTTTGATCATCACGTATCTACAGTAATGAGGAAATCATTCTATGTTATGCAACTTATAAACAAATGTATGGCATCTAGATCCAAGGAAGTAATTTTTCCACTGTATTAAGCATTCAACAGACCTATCATTGAATACAATGCCCACTTTGGTATGTACCAGGTACATCCAACAATTGGAATGTCCCCAGAGGTGCATCACTTAAAGAATACAGGGCATAAATAACATATCCTTTGCAGACTTCCTCAAAGCCCTCTCCCTGTATTCTGTCTCCTAAAGGCTGTTGAGAGGAGATCTATGGCTGGCATAAAAGGCATTGTCAGACCCCCTCCTGATGGACCTCCTGCATATCCACAAAACAAATAACATTAGAATTATTTAACATTTGTTTACTAGGAAAGTCTGATTTTGAATGAGCCAATTTTCAGCAGAGGCCCAGGACGAAATGCTCCAGCCACATGTCTTTGTAATGTGGGAGGAAACCCACATGAACACAGGGAGGACACGCAGACTCCACACAGAAGGCACCCCAGCTGAGAATTGAACCAGAGAACCTCTTGCTGTAAGACAACAATCCAAACCACTGCACCACTGCACCCATTCTTAAGATTTAAACCTTGTCTTTGATATAAATATGACATGCTGGAGAGACTGGTATTTATTGCAGATATTACCCCTTTTCTGAAACAGGCCTCCCATCCACGTGAAGCAGAGTTCTTCCCTAACCCAGTTCAGGTGTAACTTGGACCATTGTATGGGGAACAAGAAATTCATTCCTGGTTTGGCACCCATGTCTCTAATAGACCCAGGCAGCCTGTAAATGGTTCATCTCCCAGGACCCTGCTTGCAAATGCTTCATCTCACAAGCCTCTGCTTATACTTATTAAGGGTATCAGAGCTTATCAGTGATTTGGAATGCATGGCTAGGCTTAAAAAGGCCCTTGTGGTCATTAGCTTAGTACACACCTACGAACCTATGAACAACATCTTGCTATGTGTTGCTGATGCCATCTAATACATACGATAGGAGGGTCACAACTTCATTAATCTGCAAAGTTATTGATCTAGGCTGGTCTAATACTTGGTGAGCATTGGGCATCTAGAGTAAGGATGGCAGATGGGTGTGAGGTGCAATAAAAACCTAAAAGCCATTGCAGTACAGTCCTATTGGTTGCCAGTTGAAAATCCTATGATTATAATCATGAGCTTGACAATTCCAGAACTGAAAGCATGAATGTGTTGGATTTGTATTAATATTCCCCTACTCTGAGGTACAACAATCTTGGAATTTCAGTACATATAAGAACAAGGATGCGGATGGTAACAGTGAGTTTCAGAATTTTTTGCTATTTTGTTAATCCTACAGATTAATTTTAAAGTGTTGGTCTTTGATATGGTCCTAGAACCATTGTTACTCATTCAACAGCATGCAGTACAAAGAGATTAAGCTCCCTTCATAAAAACATGACTGGTAACAAGCTGCATAGTCAGAAATTAAATATAATCATTAAAGACATAGCTGCTAGTATTGTGGGTTGTGTCTGAAGTTGGTAAGCAGCAGTATAAATGTGAGTAACACTCATGCAGTGGGAGTAAGAGACAGGAACTGTTGCTAAGTGATACTTAAATATACAGGTACATTGGGAAACAAGAAGTATTTAAGCAGAATGCTTTCAGACACATGAAGAGTAGTGAGATAGTGAGATAATGCTCATTGTGTACCAATTTCTTACTTTCACAAAGTGGGTATTCTGGGTGCCTTCATACCCTGTCTGTTCATAATGCTGGTGTCCATGATTTGGGAACAACTCTAAGTTATTTTGAAGCAGACAGGAGTGGCATGGCGAGAAACTAGTGCAAATGGGTTCCCTGCAAGTACGGCGTCTGCAAGGTCTGAAAATATCTAAGCACATCAAAAAAAAATCTAAGCACATCAAAAAAACGACCAGCAGACTGTGGCAGCAATAAACTTATATAAGTTAAACAATCATAATATTAGTATAGAATATATAGACAGGCCGGTTTCAGCTTATACCTTACTAAGCTTTCATCAGTGTAAAGATACAAAAAATACCAACCATTTATATACTGTATCTAAAACCTGGTGACCAATTAGAGGTGTTCATTTAGCCCAGGGGCAAACAGCCCTTCCAACTTAATAATCCATTTTTTCTCTTTTGTATTAAGTAGATTATGCCAATCTGATTAATTATATTTAATTCAGAGGATTCTATCAATAATATTAAAGTGAAATGATGCTGTTTTCTGGGATTCAGTGTGTTTGAATAATACATCTGTGTTTCTTTTATTTTTGATTTCACTAAAATGTTCTGATATTCTGTATTTCACTGCTCTTCACGTTTGTCCTACATAGAAGGCAGAACATTTACAGATGGCAAGGTAAATAACCCAGTCTGAATTACAGTTGGCAAAGAAAGGGATACCAAATACTTGGCTAGTGTTTTTACTACTAAAACTTTTAGCTTGTAGTATTCTGCGACATTGCGTGCAGTGACCACATGGAAAACATCCTGTAGCAACCTGTCCCTCTAGGGTACTTTTTAGCCTATCCTTCTTTAATCACTATAAGCAAAGACCCCCATAAGCAAAAGAATAAGAATATCTTTTGGATATAGCTTGTTAACTTTATGTGACTATTGGGTTTCCATATCTGAGTGGGCTAGATGTGAAGTTATTCTTTTGGGATTTTAGAACCCTTCAGAATTACTTTAAAGGTGGACTCAGCACTGGACGAGGATATTTGAACTCAGCGAGGCATTATAGATCCTATATTGGGATTGGTCAGCATAAATTTCTATGACATGTTTTAAGGCTCCTGGGGGAGTACTAAAACTAATACTGAACTGATATAGTTCATAGCCTAGGCTGATATTGTCCAAACATGTATGCCAGGGGCTGATATTGTCCAATAACAAAATATATCTGGGGGGTCTTTATTGTATTTAATTCACTTGGCTTACTCAATATGGATATTTCTAACCTGCTAAGGGGGCTTTCCTCTGATCGAGACAATTTAGCAATTTTTGGTATAGGGATGGACAAAACATCAGAAAATGGGACCACATCACTCAATAAGGAGGATGCTTGTGAAGCACTTTTTGCTAATTTAACTAAACACATGAGGTCTCTTAGAAATAGCGTCTGGCATTATAAGCTCTTTAAAGCTTATATGGTTAAAGGAATCACGTCAAGAGGCCTAAGAATTAGAACGCAGCCAATGGTGACTAATCCAGATGATGCCCTTCTTAAACAATGGAGGGATGCCCAACATAAAGCCACAATGAATTTTGTGAAATATTGATTGGATTTCATGATAGGACTATAGATGCTGAAATTGTAGCCATCACCACACTATGTGAACAAATTAAGGAATATGAGGGATAACCTACATATACATCCTGTCTCAAAAAATTGAGTACAGAACTTACTAACTTAGAAACACAACTAAAAGAGAGGAAAAAGAAAAAAATGCTCAGGGATGTGGCAGACTATGAACAAAGGGACCCTTTCTCTAGAGATAGGGACAAGCACATTAGGTTTTCACAACCATATAGGAATTCTGCAAAAAGAAAGCATCCAAGATCAATACTTAAGAAATTTCCTACATCGGATACATCGGAGGAAGATTCTTCCTCTGGGTATGACTTGGACACACCAGCATCCACAGGCTTACCAGCACAAAAGAGAAGGAACTCCAGTATCCCTTTAGAATCAAACCAAAAAGGAGAGGGGGGGTAGAAATCACAGGAAATGTAGAGAATATGGAGGAACCTTTTTGGATGTATGTGCAGAAAGAATAAATGAGAATGTGTTAAATATTATTCTCACCCCCTTTCCTCCTTGGAGGAAAGGATTCTTAATAAAAGATTATCATACATACCCATCTATTTATTTTGTGTCTGAAGAATATTATGCAAAAGATGTGGTTGATTTTTGCATAATTCTTAATCTGAAATTATTTTTTCAGGAAAAGGAAACTACTGATATGCAAGACAATTTCAGATACCACAAGTCTACTTTTTTACCTCCAATGAATCACAATGTACTACTATTTAAAAATTCTATCCTTAGAGATCTTCATTTTAGTTCCAGAGATAGTCAAGTCAGGACCAGTAATGTAACCAAGCAGGAAATTACTGTTTTTTCCAATATAGCCAATAACCACAATATAGACATTTTGAGGGCCGATAAAGGAGGGTCTGTGGTGGTGTAAGATTGGAAGCAATATGATATGGAAGCCAATAAAAAATTGGCAAATAGCAGGTATTATGTGCATCTCACATATAACCCCACCAAACATTTTCAAAAGCAGATAGAAGAGTTTCTATCTTTAGCTGTTGAAGAGGGAATCATTACTGATAATATTAAGAATCAACTCATGATTTTGGACCCCAGTAATCAATATATATATTTTCTACTGAAAATACATAAAGACCTAAATAACCTCCCTGGAAGACTGATAGTATCTGGAAGAGGATCTATGACTGAACCACTGTCCCAATATCTAACTAGATATTTGAAACCTTTACTTAAATGGGTGAAGGCTTAGTTGAAAGATACCACGGAATTCCTACAGATCATCTCTGAAATGCAATTAGAAGCTGATTGGTTACTCTATACCTTAGATGTTAAAGCCCTATATACTAATATTCCACACTGGGCTGGCAACAAAGCATTAGAATACTGGTTATATAGGTCAGAGGTATACCCACCAGGCTTTAACACTCTTCTTCTTCTTGGTCTCACTGAGCATGTACTTACTAAAAATGTCTTTTTCTATCAAGATAAATGCTATTTACAGATTAAAGGTAAAGCTATGGGGACTTCCTTTGCCCCTATATATGCTGTTATATTCATGGCAAATATAGCGGAACAAATTATATATGTTAGCTCCCATAATCTGTACATAGAAGAGATAGACATTTGGAAAAGATACTTAGATGATTGCTGGATGGTATGGAGATCGGATGAGGAACATCTGGAATAATTTGTTGAATATCTGAACGAAAATAAATGGGGGGATTGAATTTATGGTGAACCATGACAAAGAAAGGATCACTTTCTTGGATGTTATGGTGATTAAAGCTTCAGACAACACCTTGACAAAAGAAGTATACCGTAAGTTCCCTGAGTACAATTCCCTTCTCTATGCCTCCAGCTATCAGCCCCCACATTTATGTATAAATATTCCTAAACCTCAATATATGAGGGTGAAATGTATATGCTCGGAGAATGACTCATATTTGCATTTCAGAGATGACATGTCTAATAGATTTAGAGAAAGGGGCTATAAAGTAGGTCATATTATACAAGCCAAAAATATGGTTGATAAAATGAAGAGAGAAAAACTCTTACAATATCAAACAAAGACTGATACATCAAAAGATAAACTTAGGTTTGTGACAACTTATGGTAGAAATACTGGGATATTAATGGACAGTGTGCAATGTAACTGGAACATTCTTATGGCCGATAACAAGCTCTCTGTTATACTAGGGGACAGGTGCCAGTTTTCCTTTAAAAATGGGAAAAACTTAGCATCCTTCTTTAATCACTATAAGCAAGGACCCCATAAGCAAAAGGATAGGCTACAAAGTACCCTAGAAGGATAGGTTGCTATAGGATGTTTTCCATGTGGTCACTGCACACAATGTCGCAGAATACTACAAACTAAAAGTTTTAGTAGTAAAAACACTAGCCGAGTATTTGATATCCCTTTCTTTGCCAACTGTAATTCAGACTGGGTTATTTACCTTGCCATCTGTAAATGTTCTGCCTTCTATGTAGGACAAACGTGAAGAGCAGTGAAATACAGAATATTAGAACATTTTAGTGAAATCAAAAATAAAAGAAACACAAATGCATTATTCAAACACACTGAATCCCACAAAACAGCATCATTTCACTTTATTATTATTGATAGAATCCTCAGAATTAAATATAATAAATCAGGTTGGCATGAACTGCTTAATACAAAAGAGAAAAAATGGATCATTAAGTTGGGAGGGCTGTTTGCCCCTGGGCTAAATGAACACCTCTAATTGGTCACCAGTTTTAGATACAGTATATAAATGGTTGGTATTTTTTGTATCTTTACACTGATGAAGGCTTAGTAAGGTATAAGCTGAAACCGGTCTGTCTGTTTATTATATACTGATATTATGATTGTTTAAAATATATAAGTGTATTGCTGCCACAGCCTGCTGGTCATTTTTTGATGGTGAGAAATTGCTTGATGCATCATGGGTAGTAATGGAAAGTACATCTACAGACTGTTAACATGTTATTATATGCTCAATTACTGAACCGGCTTCTGCTTTCTTTAAGAAAAGTCACTGATAATTTTAGTGTCTAGCCCTCAGAAACACTAGCTGTTACACATTCATACATCTGTTTGCTACCAAGCCCCCGTGCATATACATACATATATATATATATATATATATATATATATATATATATACCCAATAACACCCCCCCCCCATGCCATGCTGCACATACACATGCAGAATGGGAAAAAGCCTGTTAACATAGTGCATTTGCCTAGTTGTTGCAGGTAGCCCCTCACAGCTCCTCTCCCATCATCACTTCACTCCTTTTCCATGCATTCCAGCCTCATATGATGAAGACAGTTGCCCTGCTCTTCTGTGAACGGTATGGGAATCATATCTGTTTGTAACCACACTTTGCATGAAATAGAACTGCCCTGAATCTAAGTTAAAGTTTTAAAGTTCAGTTTGGAAATCACATTCCTATTTGCCTTCTCTGTCTTCCCTTCTCTTGCCATTTCCTATGCAGCCTGTCTTCTGTAACTCATGCACATCAAGGTGGCTCTGTGCTTAGAATCTGTACTTCACAGTTATGTGTCCCAGAGAATGTCACTTTTCTGGAACAGACTCTCCATCCATGTGAAGCAGAGTTATGTATCCCAGAGAATGTCACTTCTCTGGAACAGACTCTCCATCCATGTGAAACAGAGTTATGTATCCCAGAGAATGTCACTTCTCTGGGACAGACTCTCCATCCATGTGAAGCAGAGTTATGTATCCCAGAGAATGTCACTTCTCTGGGACAGACTCTCCATCCATGTGAAGCAGAGTTATGTATCCCAGAGAATGTCACTTCTCTGGAACAGACTCTCCATCCATGTGAAGCCGAGTTATGTATCCCAGAGAATGTCACTTCTCTGGAACAGTCTCTCCATCCATGTGAAACAGAGTTATGTATCCCAGAGAATGTCACTTCTCTGGAACAGACTCTCCATCCATGTGAAGCAGAGTTATGTATCCCAGAGAATGTCACTTCTATGTAACAGACTCTCCATCCATGTGAAACAGAGTTATGTATCCCAGAGAATGTCACTTCTCTGGAACAGACTCTCCATCCATGTGAAGCAGAGTTCCTTCTTAATAGAATTCAAGCATAACTTGGAAAACTGGATGGAAGGTCACTCCTGATTTGGCACCTATGCATCTAATGGATGCAGGCAGCCTATAAATGGTTCATTTCACAGGCCTCTGTTTGTAAATGTATCATCTCCCAAACCTCTGCTTACATTTACCAAAGGTACCAGAACTTGTCAGAGATTTGGGTTGCAAGACCAGGCTTAAAAGACCTCCGTGGTCTTTTGACTTGCACACACGAACGTATGAACAAAATCAGGGTCCAAGGTTCATTTCTGACCATTGTTTATTGTTACTGTGGTACTTTGCATGTTGTCTCTTTGAGCCTGCTCGGGCTTCTTCTAGATACTCTAGTTTCCAAAATCGTGCTGATTGATTGATTGGCTACTCCAAACTACATATACATACAATGTATTTATCCTTGCCTTCATTGCTGAAAAAGGTCACAAAAAGGCCAGTTCACTTATCTCATAAATAAAGTACCCTGGTTCTAACCCCACTTTCCCTTCTGTCCTCTAGGAAAAAAGTTTTGTTTACTTGCCTTCATTTATCATGTCTTCTAATCTGCTAGTTACTCTTGCAGGCTTTCATTTGTACCTTTTGCAATAATTTTATTTATTTTTTACATAATCGGTCTCAAGCTGTGGCCATTGTATTCTTGTTGACAACTAGCTAGTGACCTGCAGAGTTGTGGGATTACCTCTCTACTCACAGATATTATTCCTATTAGGGTGAAGCCCAGCATGTTTTTGGCCATTGCTGCTCGTGTCTTGCTTGTCTGATGGTTCATGACAGTGGAGGTGATCACTCCAAGAGCTTTCTCCTGGTCATTTGGCATTAGTGGATCCACTTTGATGCTAAAATGTGCATTTAGGTTATTACATCCAGGCACAGTACTTTGCAATTTCTGCACTAAACTTTAACTACCATCACCATTCCATCTAGTGTGCCAGTTTTCCCATATTTATGTTAAGAACAGATCACAGTCTTCATTTCTAGCCATTGTGTTAGTTTTATCCTGAAAGAGTTGCATCTTTTTCCTCTACACCAAGTGTGATATCAGCCAGTCACATATGGAAGACAATGGGCCCCAAAAATGAAAGTTGTTGGGGATCCACTACTTAACGGTCTTTTACTGGATAATGTCCCACTAGCCACGGATGTCTGTGTTCTGTCCTCAACCATTTCACCATTTGATAACATTTCCCTCTCAACCATGATTGCTTCCAGATTACATATCAGGCTTCTGTGTTAGACAAAATCAAATGATTTGTTGAAAGCCAGTTACGTCACAGCTAGTAATTGCCTCCTTACTTCCTCTTGTGTTACCCAGTCATGGAACCAGATCAGATTTGTCTGATAAGATTGCACTGCAGTGAATGCATACTGTTTAATGTTTTACATATTACTGTCCTTCATGAAGTTCTCAGGTCTTTCCATAGACTTTTCCTCATGACTTGCCTGAGGATAGGCTCACTTCTGCATAGTTTCGTGGTTTGTTTTTTGATCAACCATCGTGGAGTGGTAACACTACTGCACTTCCTTAGTCTTATGGGACCTTTTTGTTGGCAAAGAATTTGTTAAACAGTTCCATAAAACTATGCAAAGATCCTTGCCAAGCTTTCAAAATCATGGGCATGTATTCCATATAGGCTCTGTGTCTTTTAAGCCCTTTATATTTTGGAGTTCATTTTTGACTGCCCCTCTCACTCTGTTCTAGTACTGATTAATTTCCCCATAAATTGATTCTTCCTTCCTGTATTCACCTCCCTTCTCTCATCTCACTTTGGTGACACCATTTAGGATTTCAGCTTTTTCTTAATTTTTTGTTGTATTCCTTGACCTCACTTACCAGCTTCTGTAGTCCGGCCTCTGCTTTCCTTCTTTCCCATGTGTACCTACTGAATCCTTGCTTCTACTGTTTAATTACTACTACCATTTCTCTTTCTGTTTTACCATTTGCTTTCCTGAATTTCCTAGTTGATTTCTTCCCAGCCTTTTCTTTTTCCATTTTTAGGACTCTTTTTATGGCCTACTTCATTCAACTTTAATCCTTTTCCTCTGACTCTGTTCAATAGCTGTTCATATCCCATTCTTAATTCTAGTTTGCATTTCTTCTGCTGACCTGTAGCTCCCCACTTTCTCATTGCTTCTGGTGCTGTGCTGGCTCTTCCTGTATTCCATAAGTTAGTCCTCTGTTGTCCTTTACCTGGATGTTAGTATTTGGGTGCCTATTTCTGATGACAATGGTGACCTACATTGCTACATGGGTATTTTCTGGCAATGGAAGTACTGCTTTCATGTCCAAACCATCTATCCATTTAGTGTCATAACTCTTTCTGGGTTGTTCTTGTGACTCCTCCCCCCTGCTCAAATACTGATATTATCACTTCTTCCTTAGTGAGCCAAGATGCTGGAATACTCAAATCCATCTCTGGGAAATTAAAATCATCCACTTGTTTCATACTTTTTCCCGCAGACTGTTATTTTGTTTTGTTCTTATCCTGTTTCTATAGCATTCAGTTGTCTACAGATGATGTTATACACTATATATATATATATATATATATATATATATATATATATATATATATATATATATTCCCCTTCCATCTTGACCACAAATTCACTTGCATCTATAGTCTTCAATGAGTAACAGAGGACTGGGAAGACAGCAAGTGTATCCCCTTGTACAAGGGAGGAACAGGAGAAATCCAGGGAACTAAGGGCCTGTTAGCTTAACAAAGGTGACTGGAGAGACATGGAAAGAATCCTGAGGGAAAGGCTGGTAGCACTTCTAAAGGAGAACTATCTCCAGGACAGCAACCAATGTGGAATTCATAGTCAGAAGGATCTTTCAACCAAACCTGATTCAGTTTTATGAGTGGTTTAGAAGTGAACCTGACAGGAGAATGTTAGTATATGTAGGCTACATTGGCTTCATCAAGGCTTTTGATAAGGTCCCAAGAAGAAAGCTGGTGAGAAAACTGGAGGGGTTGGGATTATGACCAGAATGCAGAACTATAAAGCTGCATCGCTGAATTGTATTATACAGGGGTGTGGTAGGAGGGACAATGTCAGGAATAAGGGAAGTGATTGGTGGAGTACAATAGAGGTCTGTCCTGAGTCACATACCCCTCAGTGTATTTGCCTCAGGTATATCTGAGGGAACAGAGAACAGACTCTACCTCTTTGCTGATCACACAAAGAGAAGTACAGTAGAGGGTGATGGGGGGGGGGGGGGGTCAGTGGGTCAATGATTGAACAAGTGGGCCAAAAGGTTCAGGGCAAAAAAATGCAGGGAGCAGAGTAGATGGCAAAAGAGCAAGAAAGGGAACTGAGGATGTTAATGACATCTGGACTGCAGGATCAGAGTGAAGTGCGTTTGTAGCAGCAAACAATATTAAGTCATATCCTTAAGGGGACACTTTCTAGAAGCAGCGGGTATGCTTCCTCTCAACAGGACTCAGATCGGACTATACTTTGAGTACTGCATGTGGTTCGGGAGGTTATAAAAGGTAAAGGGCATCAAGATGCTATAAGGAATCCAGAGAAAACTTCCATGAAAGATCTGTGGTATGGTGGGGAAGAAAAGCAACCAGAAGGTTGTATAGCAAGATCTCTTCTCAGATAAAACCAAAAAAGAAGTGGGAGATATGATATTGGTGCACAAAATCATGTCAGCGAAAAGTGGAAGGGCTATTCTAAACAGAGGCAAGATGGGGAAGGAGGAGGCACAGGCAGCAAATTATGGGGACTGACTATTTCACAGATAATGGATGTACCTTTTCACAAAGAGCATTGTGGACCCTTGGAATGGGCAACTAGACTGAATGGTAGAAAGGGAGTGTACAGAAGCATTCAAAAAAGCAAGGGACAGGTGGAAAAAACGTAAAGGGGTAAGCTAAGCATGGATGGGAGGTACAATGTTAAGGCACTTAAGAGGGCAGACTAGATAAGCTTATTATGTGTTAACCAAATGTAATGAAATAATCATTTCACTTATATAATCCACCTCGGCTTCACCTTCTTTTCATGCCTTCTGTTGGCTCACATTTGATAACTTGCCTAACATAAACTGCCATTCCCATCTTGCTCTATTCTTTTTTGCAGATTCTCAGTCCTGGTATTACAAGGTCTTTTTTTCTCGTTGCCTGTACACCTACAGCTCCGTTATTCTTACTATGTTGACCTGTTTTTTTGCTAGTGCTGCTATTTTTCCATCTTTTTCCCCATGCTACTTGCATTACACAGTACAATGTTTGACATACGTCTGTATTGTGCCTTGGACTTCCTTCATTCTGATGTCCCGCTCTTTTTGATTCTTTTGTTCAGCATCTTAACATCCTTCTCTTGATTTTTGTTTGCAGCTTTTCTCCTTCTCTCTCACAGCCCCTGGAAACATTGCTCTAAATTTCAAGCTCACAAGCAAATCATACATTTCTGTCTGCAGGGCCTGTGCATTTAACAAGTCTTTCACATCATTGTTGGGAGAGAGCAAAAAAATAAGGATGAGGAGGGAGTGTAACTTTGCAATGATGGTACCACTTGTATTCGTGAGAGTCAGAACTGTGACCCTCAAAATGTTGACGTTTTAATTGTAAAAGGGAGGAATATACACTAATGCCAAAGTATAGCAATATGACAGTTAATATTTAGTTAGCGTGAGTAAGCGGGTGCTGCCTTCTAAATTAAATGATGCAAGAGCTTCTGTGTAGCAAGTTTTCAAATTCAGTGTTATGTGTGTAGAATCAGACTTAATTTTCATTCATTTGTTAACCAGGTAACCCCCCCCCCCAAAGTTGGGCAAAAATGTGCCTTTTCAGGAATGACCCTGGAGTACTGTCTGGTTAAGTAACTTGCTCAAATCTCACAGTAGGCAAAGGGAGGAATCAATCCTTTAACTCTGGACTACAAGAAGCAGCTGGTTAATAGCCAAGAGCCTTAACCATTTGTACTTAATTTTAGACTTTGCAACAGGGATTGCAATTATGTTCCTCATACTTGTGTTGGGAAGTCCTTTTATAAGGCCACATGACTGAGATACATATAGTGCATTTGGCATTTTCCTAACATACCTGTGTCTGTCACTATAGTTCTGAATCTTAGGTCAGAAATCCCTAGATTCAAAAGCAACAAGCACCAGTTTGATAAAGACCACTATCACGAATGAGATCCATTATTCTGCTGTTCCCTCATTTTTATCACAACAAGACCAACATCATTAAATATTAATGTTTTCCTAAAATTGTGAGAAATACTTCAATGTACACCTTTAGACAACTTGCTTTTGTGAATTAGTTATTTACTTTATATCATGGTAGTAGAATGTTTGGTTATCAAAAGATCTAAGAATGTCGCATAACCTTAAAAATGGTATCGGCTAGTATTTTTCTGAGGCAGTGCTACTGTTTTTGAATTTCTTATTACAAACTATACCCTGTTGGTGTGATTCAAGAAACAGAATATTCAAAGAAAGGAGGGGAAATTCAATAAAGCCTACACAATTTTTTTTAATGTAGGCATCGCGCCATGATGCTTACACAGGTGTGAACATATTGAGATTCAGTAAGCGCAAACAGGGAAAATTCTGTGGCATGCAAATCGCCTCATAAGCAGGTTAATCTCATGCGAATGAAGCAGGTAGAGCAGTCTAACAAGTAGAAAAGCATCTGTTCAGTGTCCATAGTGTACGTAGAAAAATTCTGAGTAAAGGAGTCTAGACAGACAAAAGGGGATGTAAAACTGTAGAAATATGGACATAAATCCCCTGAAAATGTTATACTACATACACATATAAGCAAAACTATTATTGTGGATGTCAGAAAGAGTAAGGGAATAAGTTAAATTAGTAATTACAAGCATGCTTAATAGAGAAATAAAAAAAAAAATAGGAAAAAAAGAATTTTATACTATGTGACAGAAATGTATTATAGGACCTTGCGTTGGGTCCATACAATGGTGCACTGCTGCTGTTGCAAGCTGATAGGGCTATGAAGTGTGTAGTTTCCAGGCTGTCAGCACAGATATGTATGCAAATGAGGTGGATTTATTGAATAACAGAAAGGAGAAATTATTCTGCATACCCCCTTTGTGTAGGCTCTTAGACCTTGTTGATGTTTACACTAGATGTGGCTGATATTGGGGGTGTGTGTCCTGTCACTTCTAGGTTTTTTAAGCTTAGGTGCACATGTTTGCATGGCGCACTGCCTGGCCGAGTGTGTTCATGCGGAAAGACCACTTAGGGGACAGTGATGATGTAGGTAGCAAGTCCTTAAATCTGGATATATTCAATTAACCACGAATAGGGAGAAAAAACTGAGTGTAAAATCTCACAACCAATAATCCACGAAGAACACTCAGCTGGCACACTGGTCTCAATAAAGGCCAATTTCCACAGCAAAAAGTTCAAATAAAATATTATTTATTAACAGCAACTTGGTATCCACAGATTGAGTGCTTTCATTCCACTCAGGGAACGTCATCAGATTGATAATTGATAATATTTTATTTGGAATTTTTTGCTGTAGAAATTTGGCCTTTATTGAGACCAGTGTGCCAACTGAGTGTTTTTCATTGATTATTGGATATATTCAATTATTAATTTTGAGATTTGTAAAAGCTATGCTGTGTGACATGGTGCTGTGCGTGGCATCACACACTAAAATAGGGCCATTAAATTATTTTAATTATATTGTAGGCAGGTGGAATGCATCATAGTTAGCCAATCACACATTCTGGACCTACAGCAGAGCTGTATAAAGTATGCAGACTCCCTACATTCTGATTTTCCCCCAATACTCTGGACCATTGGAGTACAGACTTCTGAATTTTAACTGAGATAATGCTAGGGGCTGCTGCATCTGTGGTGCTGCTGACAATAGGCCTAGGCAGAGAAGGAGAAGAGTGTTAAGGCCCAGAGTAACCTTCCAGGAACTACATGAGCTGGAGATTGTAGAGAGCTACAGGGTGGACAGGGACATACTACAAGAACTCACTGAACTCTGCTGTCCTCAACTCAGACCCAACAGAGCCAACTGAAGGGAACTCGTCCCAGTGGAAACAAAGGTATGCGTAGCCCTTAGGATACTAGCTACAGGTACTTTCCAAAGACCAAGGCATGATGGGGTGTCACAGGCATCTGCATCCAGGATACTCCACCAGTTCCTGGATGCCATGCTACCTCATGCCAGTGAGCAGATTTCTTTTTCCCTCACCTCTAAGGTGAGGGCCAGCAATATGCAGCACTTCTAGCATGTAGCACATTGCCCTGAAGTACTGGGTGCCACAGATTGCACTCATGTACACAACAAGGCACCACCCAGTGAGAAGGGTAGAATCTACGTCAACCACAAGGGGTACCACCCTATCAACTACCAGGTTGTGTGCAATGCCCAGGAGATTATCCTGAATGTGTGTGCTGGCAACCCTGGCAGTTATCACGACTCCCATATCTGGCACACATCACAGCTGTACCAGATGTTTGCTATGGGGGACATCCCACAGGGCCATTTACTGAGAGATACTGGCTACGCCCTGGAGCTGTGGATGATGACACCCATCAGAAATGCACACACACTCATGGAAGAATGCCATAATGAGGCACACGGACAAGCTAGGACCATCATAGAGCATGTGTTTGGGCTTTTGAAGTCACGGTTCCGGTGCCTAGATGTATCTGGTGGAGCCCTACAGTACTCTCCAGCCACATGTGCACATATCTTCACAGTATTTGCTATGCTACATAATCTAATCCTGGAGAAACAGCTGCAGCAGAATTGAAAAAAATACACTGAGAAAGAGTTACATACTTGAAAGATTTGCTTTTTTATCTGTGTTGTTTCCTCAATAAAGTGTAGTACATCAGGGGCTGAACTTCTGGCTTTTATGTTTTGGATACTTGCCTTCTACCTTGGAGTCCTTTAGTCATTTGGAGAGATTTTCTACTTCCTTTATATGCAGTTGTACTGCTGTTTACATAAAGCATGGGTACAGAACTCTGCATACTTGCCTGTCCCATCTGAGGGAGGAGGTGCAGTCAAGCTATGTAAACCATCCCATAGGAGGTAATACATTGGTTTGTTGAAGTAATTTCTGTTTTCTGCAAGGGGAGGTTTAGGTCTGATACTTAGTTTTAATTACACTGATCTGTGGTCAGATCTCACCAGGGAGGACCTCACAGTGGGGGGGGGGGGCTGCAGTAGTTACCCATAAAGGTAAACACATGATGCACTACGTTGGCTCCCCTTGTGGGGATGTCATGCCCCTGGTCCAGGCATTGTAGTTAAGGAAGTGGACTAACCTTTGAGCAAGTGAGCTTCAGCATAACTAACCAACACAGTTGGTGGTTACTTAGTGTCACTCCAAACCATGATGTACTGATATATCTTGATAGACACAAGTACATTCAAATAAGGACAATGGGTATCTGGATTCATGGAGCTGCTCCTGTAGCTGGCAATGTCTTGATTAGTTATCCTTCCAGCAGTGAATAGCACCTACAGAGTCTCGGGGAAATCACAGTGTTTCACCAAATCTGGGTGTGTATCTATCTTTAATGAATATGTATACACCACCTGCGTTACTTTGCACACTGTCAGTTTGCAGTCAGAACATGTGGAAGGACGTGTAGTCTGGTATGGCTGTGGTGCTGGCCACAGCCTTGAACCAGTTGTCTTTGACTGCACAAATGTCTGCATATTCCAAGGTGGGGATACCTTACGCAGTGTGGGGCTTAGTGTTGACATTCCCAACATGTAGCAGCATAACCGTGATGTTGTATGAAGATGGAGTCCTCATTGGAAATATTTCCCTACAGACAGTGCCAATAAGATGCACTCTGAGGGTGTCATCAACCTTGGCCAGTACTCAACATCCCAAGGGTGACAGATAAAGACCATTTCTGGCAAAGCTTTGACTTCTGTTGAGCAAGTCATCCCAGGTGGACATGTAGTGGATTCCCCTTACAATATACACCACATGCTAAGGCAGTTATTGACATCCATCATTTTCCATGTGTATTGAGCCATCATCCTAGGTGAGGGTCAAATGCAGCAGAAAGCTATGGGAATACCCACAAGAGATCCAGAGTGTCTGAGCTCAGTCATTTGTCTGCATACAGTCCAGTAACGTATGTCCCTAGTCGTACACACCTGCAGGAACTATGATGTCATCATTATGTTATCTGATATTCCTTGAGTTGTGGCAATGTGTGGTGTGGGGTATTGTGTCAGCTCACAGACCGCTAACTATGACCTTTCCCATATGTAGCCTGATGACATGGACATCAATGTGTCTCACGATGTAATCATGTGTTTTGCCTCACATGTGTGAATTACGAGACAGTGGTGCATGAACTAATATGTGTACTGTGCTCTCTAGAGGTACGATTATGTGTACTGAGCTTGCATATAGTTTTCTGAGGTGTCTGTTGTTTGGGAATGTGTCTGATAAGGAGCTCCACACATGCAGGTGTGTGTGATGTGAGTGTGAGTGGAGCAGGAGGTGAGCTGTGCATATTGGCAAAATGCTCATTGCCATATGTACTGACTGATGTTTGAGACACCATGGAATCAAGGTTTGAAATACAGTCACATCTGTCACACGTTGTGTTTGTGTGGCACTGGACTAAAGGGGTGGGGACACGTTCCACATCTCATCAGCAGTCATTGATAGTACCATTAGCAATACAGTCATGCTTGTGTGTACGTCACAGCACGGCATCATTAGGCAGTGTCATGACAGGTGGTGAAATGTAACATGTCATCTTTATGTAGGTCTCCTAAGGTAACACAGCACCTGACAGTGTGCCATACAATGCTTAGCCAGTCATGTGGACCTTGGATTGACCATAATCCTGTTATTAGGCTTGTTCACAATACCATATCTACAAATGTAACACTGTGCAAGTCCAGCAAAGTTCGGGTCATGTTGCCACACCCCTGGGGTTGACAGCCTGAAACACAGTGTTTGTAGGCACTCCTTGCAGTGAAGATGTGGATGTCAGTGCATGCACACAGGACTTGTTCAGCTTAGCTGATATGTTGCTGGCCTTGCAAGCATATAATGCCTGTCAAGCAACCAGACAGCAAACTGATTGTTTTGTGACATGATGTGGGAACACAGACATGTTCTGGGTACATAACTGTACAGTATGATATACCTAGGACATGTGGCAGGTGGACACACTTTGGCCAAAAGTGGCCAGTCCTTTGCAGTAGGCCTCAGAGCTATGTCATGCAGATATCCATCATTATTCAGTTGAAGGGCAGGATGCATGAATTGCTGTGGATCACCGCCACTGTGCTGCTTGTTTCAGCAAGCTTGGACATCCATTTCACCGGACATTGCACATTATATTGTGATGCTGGAGCTGTGCTGCTAATCACCATCTGGTCAGTATCCTAGTGAAATACAACCAACCCTGGAACAGAAGGCATAATACATGCAAAAGCCAACTGATTGCTCAGGTTGCTAATCAAGGCATCTGCCTGGAGAAGGGTATGAAAAACCTACAGAACCTTTCATGATGTAGGACAACTATGCGGATGAACAAAAAGGCTGTGTCCTGCTACTCATAATGAGCTTTGTAGTAACATTTTGCGTGTGATGACAGAAAAAGTATCAGAACATGGTATCCCAGGAGAGAGTGGTTGTGGTGAGACCAGCATTAGTGGTAGCCAGGCACCAGCAATTCAAGGGACTCCCCTTGCTTTCTGCATTCTTCACAAGGTAATTGTGTCCTTTCAGTAGACACCACTTGAGTAGTGTTCAACTGCAGAATACCTGTGTAAAGCCTCTCGTCTTACCTTCACAGGGTATACATATTACCCTTTCCTCCATTGTTTGTCTTTGCCCTGTACAGACACCTTGGATGACTATTTTCTTGGAACATGATGGAAGTAACCACAATACTTAGTTGCAGTGAGGACAACTAGCATTCTGTGCCAAGCAGTGTCCCCAGATCTCTTAGTCATCTGATATGTAAAGCCACGAAAGGAGTTATCATGGAAATGATCAGTAAAAATGTTGTACACCTACTGACACTGGACCAAGCACAGTGTGTTTTGCTCAAGAGCAGATATGACTACCCTAACTAGTGGACATCATTGAGCGTTAAACTATGCAATGGATGAGGGGAATATGACTCACTCCACCTACCATGGCCTGACAAGGTGTTTGACAATATTAGGCCATCAGGCATTGCTGAAAACTATGTAGGTTATTTACAAAGAAGTATGTCAGCTGGTGGATAGCCAAGTGTCTGATAGTCATAATCTGGGAAGATAGCATGGGGTAGTCTAATGCTGCAATGAGGCCAGTGACCACTGGACTTCCATCAGACATCATTAATGGAGTACCCCTTCTAGCTATTCCCCTCTCTGCAGTCACATCCACTATCAATGACCACTGACTGACTACACTAGCAGGTGATTGCAAATTAGGAGCTGTCACTGAATCCCATATAGAACCAACAGTTATTCAGGATGGCCTGAGACACACATTCAGTTGTTGTCAGAGCCACTGACAAATAGTAAATGCAAAGGACTGCACAATACTATCCTTTTAGAAGTCATCCATCCCTGGAAAATATTGCATTGTCCACACACCACATACAGTTGAGCCATTACTTAAGAGACTTATGGACACAGAGAGTAATGTAGCCTTTGATTTTCATTGGTTGGTAGGATGTGGGGATCCATTCAGTTTTGTACAACTTATACAGAAATATATGGCATGTAAGTCCCAGACTGTCATTGTTATACCATATTTGGCACTCATCACACCTATCATTGAGTGCAATGGCACGTTTGCTATGTCACTACACAGGCAGATCTTACAACTGTAGCAGCCACACAGGTTCCATGGTAAACCAATATATATTGTACATACCATGTCCTATGCAGACCATGTCAAGGCCGTAAATGTGTAAGTCTGTCTCCTACATACTTTGGAGGGGAGGTGTATGGCTGCCATGCAGGAAGGTTTCAGATCCCACTGTATACCTCCTGCTTATCCGAGACAGGACTAACACATGCATTACCTGTTCTACACATCTACACCTTCACTGTGGTATAAATAGTACATGCTGGAGAGATATGTATGTAACCCAGACACTACACCTTATATGTAACAGGCTTCCCATGCATGTGACGCACACTTTTGCTGTAATCCACATCATGTGCAAGTTACACAATTGGTTGCAGAACCAAACAATCACAACTGGTGTAGGACGAATGTTGGTAATGGACACAGTAAATTTGTAGATGGGTCATCTCCATCATCACAGCTTGTAGATGTATTAGCTCCCTAAACCCTGATGACATTTATCATGGGTATCAGACCTTTTCAGAGATTAGGGATGCATGAGTAGGCTGAACAACGCCATTGTCCTTGCTAGCCTGTTATACACATATGAACCTATGGAGCCATGCGCCTATAGTGCTGTACCTTTCTGAAGACATATTTCTTCTGTGCTGAGATTCCATCCTGTGCTGTGACATTTATGGGTTTATTGCCACTGTGTATCTATAGGTGTCCCCCACAGACCCCTGAAATTGGAACATAAACAGGTCTATGACACATCTTTCACTGTGTAAGTATACAACTATTAACAACATCATACAACATAAGGTACACAAAATAATGTGGTTTACTCATTACAAATGTCAGCATACAGTATCTTTCAGTGACCAGTACAAGTGGCATGGCAAAGGCAACAGTGGACTACACAATTACATATTAATTTATATGGTCACCCTGTGCATCAGACAAATATCTTCATTTCCATGCATCAATGATGAAGATGACAGCGAAGTGGCACAGGTATCATCACTTGCATAGGGTGTTGTGGGGGGGGCAGAAGGTCTAGGCTGACCCAATAGGTTGAAAGCATGTGTGTGAGTCAGGAAGGGAAGCAGGCAAGATGGACCATGAAAATGTACCGTGTGTGAGTGTAAGTGAGCTGATTTTGACAGTAGTGTGTGAGTGCGTGCATGAACACAGTCAAGTCAGTGCTAGCCCTACATGTGTGTATGTTGGACAGCTTTGAACCATGCATGGTAGAGCTGACAGTTCACCGTCTCTGCCCCCAAACACTGGAACTGACTCTGCCAGGAGTTGCACTAGCACCTCCATGCCCAAGGTCAGAAGCGGTGCTAGTACCTGACAGTGACTGCTGTCTGCTGGGACTGTGTCCTCCACGGGAATGCCCATGACCATGAGCCCATGGTCTGCTATGTCTTGGTTTGGACAGCACACTCCCCTCTGGAGCACTGGATGTACTGCCACTATAGGAGCATGACTGGGCATGGCCATGTGGATTCTCAGCAGATGGAGTTGCTGTTCCATCACAGACAATGTGAATTCCAAGACAGATATTCTCTGATCTGTCTCAGACCAATGTCTTTCCACTGCATCAATGAACTGATCCAGGGTATCAGCAATGCAGTGAAGGCAGTCACAGATGTCAGACTGTGCTACATCCATAACCCTGAATATTCATCTGGAGTTCCTTTTGGAATGTGCCTGTGCCTCCATGACAGCCCAAAACATACGCTGAATGACCTGTGATGAGGCTCCTGCAACAGGCGGTGGAAGGATAGCAGGCCTCCTATGAGCACCCCTATCAAACCGCCTGTGTGGAACCTCACCAGTTCTTTAGCTATAGCCAGTGTCAACACTCACTGCAGCCATAGTTGCCACACCTTCCTGTTCAGTGTCCCCACCATCTGACTGTCCAATATCTGTGGCCTCCGGGGACTGGGTATGTGTAGGCATGCTGACTGTACTGACTGTGTGCAGTGATAATGTGAGGAGAAGAGGGACGTAAACCTCTGGGACAGAATCAGCCCCTGAAACCCCCACCTCTCCCTTTGGCCACCATCATCATCAGAGTCTGATGAGACATTGATATCAGGTTGTGTAGGGGACAGAGACCAACCCCCCACCCCCCAGTCACCTGTGATAAAAAACGGGAAAAGCAGTAGATTAATACCTGCACTATTATGCTCTGCAGTAGTATACTGCAATATATGTAAAGCTGTATACACTGCTGGCACTATTACAGACCTGTTTAACCCCCAACCTCATATAGTAGGACACGAGGACATTACTTTTCCCACAAACATCTGTAGTTACATGTAAATAAAAGCTCTTTAAACATCAGTCTCATCAGCAACAATGAGGTACACTGTTGACATTTGTAAAGTCTCTGCACAGTTGACACATATGGCAATCTGTAATGTCATGACAGTACTGTCAGATCTATCAGTATTATCCTACCTACAAGGCAGAGGTATGACTAAAGTGTGTACAGTCAGAAAATATCTCTACAATTGGTAATTATGCTGAGAGTACAGCAATCCAGCCAGCAGGACTGGGATGACACTTTAGGGAATACATTGCAGTAAATCTACAAAACAGTGTTGTGCTTACCAGGAGCAGGACCATGGCCTTGTCCGATTCCTGACAGACCTGTGAAAAGTTGAGGGGGAGGTAATGTAAAAAACACTGCATGTTGCACTATAACAGGGTAATACATCCATATATCTCACATTTACAGTAGCTACTTTGTTAATTGTTATGCTGGTCAAAATCTGAGCATGAGATTCAAACTGCAGTTACCCCCCCCAAAAAAAGAAAACACCTGACACCCACACCCACGCATGTACATCCTGACACACTGAATGCTGATCAAACTAAGCCCACCTGAATGCTCCTCTGGTGTGGAAACTGTGGCACCCACATCCACGATATAAGGTCTGATGGATGCCTGGGAGCTGTCATATGTTCCTAGGTTCACCAGGAATTCCTCAGTGGCTGAGAGTGGTTGTTCAGTTGCAGACCCTCCACTGGGGACACCATGATCCCTAGACACATCTGCTGCTCTTCTGCGAGCAGCATTTGTCATATCTGTTGCATGGTGTCCAACTTGCTCATATGTCCTGCTCTGATGACCTATGGCATTAACATCATGGACAAGGTCAACCCACAATGCTGCCCGCTGTTCCCTGTTTTGCCTCCCTCTGGACAGTAGGAGTTCATGGTGTTGACCGAGGCCTTCCAGGATTATATCATTCTCAGCATCCATAAAAGGGGCACGACATCTTGCATACATGTTTCCTGACAGACAGCAAAATGGGAGCACATGTCAAGATCACATATTTAGGAGTACATTATGTAGAGATACAGCAAGAACAGAATGGTTGGCAGTATCCGTTGCTTGATCACACATCTCATATCCTACAGTGTGCAAACATACTAAGGGTGTGAATACAACTATGACACTAGCAATAGTCAGCTATTCCTGTTTGTGCTATGACAGATACTGCTGTATGATCGCACACCCAACACAGGAGTCCATTTTAGTGTGTCCCCTAGGGGTAAGCCCCCTGATAATACATCAGAACAACAGTGCCAAACAAATAGCAGTGTGCTATTACAACCACTATAAGGGGACACTCCCATGAGACCAGTTAGCTACACTAACAAAAAACATTCCACCCTTGATGTATTGTATGTCCTCTGTAGGTGTAAGAAATCTGGAGATCAATGACATGTCATCGTTACAGTTCTAAGAAAGGCTTAATGCTGTAACCCCATTACCTCTAAGTATATTCACACATATGCATCATGCTGTAAACAAAAAGGTTGCATACCTGATGGAGTACAATACTCCTCTGTTGATATGTGCAGATATATAAAGTTTTTGGCAATGCGTTTACTGAGTGAAGAAAGTCTCATACAGAATGGTTCCCCTAGCTAACTGTTTGCTTTTTTAACATGATTCTCATTACCAGATGATTGACTCAACCTATCTGTGGTTCTGAAATGCTAATTGCTGCCAACACAGTTGATTTGCAGTATAATCAGCCAATGACATGCAACAAGATATAAGGCCTTCATGTAGATTAGAACCCCTTTCTGATATGTTGTGTTGGAAATTGCTGGGGTCAAGTTACGTCATCACAGGGAGTATGTCTGTAGCAGCTACTTTTTACATTCAGATGTGTGTGCTACAGGCTGCAGCTGATGCTGCAGGCAATAGGCATAGCTAGACAGTGTGAACACTTTGGAGGACAACAAGCTGTAAGAGTAAGTGTGGGAGCATTCACAGCCTTGTTGTAGAGGCAGAGTCAGATTGAGGGTACCCATTCCACTGTAAATTAAGGCATGTGTTTAAGGTAAGTATGTTAGCCAACTGTATCATTAACAGAGTAATAGGCAACATGGTTGCTGTGTCTTTGAGCAATATAGGGGGTAAATATACCATTATGTCAACCATCTGGGCAACAGCCAGGCTATATGCTACATTATGGTAGTCGTTTGGAATGTGTGTGCTGGCAGTCCTTGTTACTAGCAGGACCTCCTTGTGTGTATGTTAGCTGTGCAGCTGTGCTAATCTGTAATATCATTATGGAATGATTGTGTGCTGCACTTATGGGCCTCATTTGCATTCTTCTTCTTCTTTCGGCTTTTCCCAATTAGGGGTCACCACAGCGGATCACCTGTCCACTCATGATTGGCAGTGGAGTTTTACGGTGTTGAGTTGCCAGCCCAGTGCCCAACCTTCCACAGAAGGCACACACATGCACACACTCACACCTAGGGCCAATTTAGAGTGTCCAATCCTCCTACAGCATGTCTTTGGGATGTGGGAGGAAACCGGAGCACCCGGAGGAAACCCATGTGACCACAGGGAGGACATGGAGACTCCGCACAGAAGGCACCCCAGCCTAGGATCGAACCAGAGAACCTCTTGCTGTGAGGCAGCAACGCTAACCGCTGCACCACTGCGGCCACCCCATGGGTCTTATTTGCATTACCTAAGTTAAAATCCTTTGTGAGTGCATATTAATGCATGACCTGACACTTTATGCATTTTATAGTGTTGCTATAGGGATATGTTAACTGTGTTCCTATCTGCAGGCCTTTGACTTCCATCATTGAAAAGCAGACATTGCATTTGAAATGCATTGGGTGGATAAAGAGTGGATGACTCAGTCATTCATTGATGGTTTAACAATAATGTAATTTAAATGCTACACACCACTGGATTTGAACCCAGGACCATGTGTGGCAAAAATTACTGTTTTTAAAGTATTTAACAGACTTAGCTACTGAGTCACTGTTACAGCATGTGTATTTGTCAGGATATAAGTGCACACATACAGGCTGTGACATACCTCCATTACATCCATTATTATGTACCTGGCTTTATAGGGATGTGTTTCTCCACCAGAGTCCCAGCTGAATATGTATTTTGCCAGCAATGTTTTAGCAGGTGTATTTCTAAATGTTGCTGATAAAAGTGTGCATTTACCTGCTATTAAGAGACCTCACTTACATCCATTATTCTGTGTCTGGCCTTCTAGTGGTGTAGTCATGTACAGGACTCCAGTTGCATTCCCAATTTTTCCATTAGTCTTTCAGCAAGTTTGTGCAATGCAGCAGAATACGCAGCTCTGCTTAAACACGCTTAATGATGGTAACTTGCAATTGATATGTTTTGCTTAAACCACCTGATTTGATTAACAGCTATGTGGCGTGGCAGGTTACTGCACTGGTCTGTAGGTGCGATGTTCTTGGGTTCGAAATAGGTCACAGGTGTACATTTTGGAAGTGTTTATTATCATTTCAAACACATATATATCAATATAGCTCCATTTAGCTGAGCTTAATGATGCTACGTGGCACACTGCTTCATGCAGCATTGTGCAAAAAAATCTTTAAAAAAAAGAAAAATGGTGAGATAGGTAAGTGGTGAAATGGGGTGCAAGCAGGGGGATAAACATAGTGAAAGGCAAGTAGGAATGTGCATGAAGAGTGTAAGAAAGAACCATAGCTGTCCATTTCTTGTAGAGCAACAACTGTGCACTTTAACAGAATTTGTAGATGAATTTTGACTTTCACCCCCAGAGAGAGGGGTGAGGAAAACATAACTGCATTGTCAAGCCAATTGGACCAAATTATGTGTGTCCTGTGGACATGTCTGAGAAATGGAGAGCTATGTATGGGACGATATTTCTTTGGAGATAGCTGTCCATTTTTTTTAAGGATAGAGTGGAATGTTGAGGAAGGGACATAGGTATGTGTGAGGGAGGTAAGTTGGGAAGGTGAGGAAGCTTTTGCAGACAGACAAGACAGCAGACAGGGTTGTTATGTGACACAAGAATGGGTGAACACCTTGGATGGGAAGGGTGTTGTGGGATTCCAGTCTCAGATGCCTCCATAAGGTAGCATTGTGACTCAAGTCCCCACCCATGGGACTGTCAGCACTGCTGCTTCACTGCCTCTGTGGTGGCAGTGATGAAGGCTGGCATCCAGGGTGAGGCTGCCCCACCAGGGTGGCAAGTATGCCCTCCATCTAGCGCAAGCACATTCTAAAGTTCGGAAGAATATCCTGTGACCATTCCTAGTACTTCATCATAGGTGACAAAATCACCCTCTCCACCTCCGCTCCCAGAGGGGGGCCAAGCCCAGGCCCATGGGGCAGAAATACCTGATGCCACAGGTAGTGCAGGGGCAGCAGAGGAGACACCACCAGGCTGAGGCCCAGACGTGCTGGGTTCTGGTGCCATGGCCGGAGGAGCCAAGCTAGGTGGATCACCTGGAAATGACCTATCTTATGCTGTAGTAAATTAGATATAACCATAAGTTAAGATTAGTAATAAACTAACCAATGTTAGTGTTAACATAATGGAACATAATATTGATTAATCCAAATACATATTGAGGTATATTATGTGGAACACAACAATAAATAATATAACAGTAAGTATGTTAACAGCAAACCAGTATGAAATAACCCATGAGGCCAACATAACAGTTTAACAGACTATATTAATTTTAAATCATAATAATAAACATTAATAAATTAAAGAAGATAAGGGGAGGGGAGAAAGAGAAAAACATACCTTAGTGAAATCACAGATATTACTACACAGACTACTAATACACACTTCTACTGGTGTGCAGTGACAGTTGTGAGTACAGTGACTCCAGTTCTTCTCTAGATGATGTTGCACGTACATACCTCTCAAGCTGTTAGCATGACACAGTATGGGCCAAGCACTAACAAATGCAGGTACAAAACTACACGGAACTATTTCATATACTGTGCTCATGCATTACTAACAAGGTGTTCTGTAAATGGATTTGCAAATACATTGCATTCTAGCTAATCATTTATCTGCTAATCAAGGACCAGACAGATTGGTCTGTTATTACATTACGAAAAATTGTGACAGTTGAGAGGCATGTTTGTGTGCATTAAGTAGACTAGACAGCAGCTCATGTCTTAGTTTGGCATGGGAGTAGAACCCAAAAGCTGTAATTCCAGGGGACATGTGCACTTAATTTAACAATTGACTGCAGTCACATTAGAGCACACATGCAATGAATGCAGCCCTACTGCAGTTATTTGCACACATTGCTTATTAAAGCACAATCCTGCTTTAAATTTTATTGTTATTGTTCCTTCAAATCTGTGAATTATACACATGATATCTTCCCAGAACATGGGCTACCTTACCCATATATTTTGTTGCTGGAGTGGGAGGAACATAGAGGGTTATTTGAATGAAAGTGGCCTGAAGACAGCCCTGAACAGTACTCTGGGTTATGCAATACATTTATCAGGCAATTTCATTTGCAGTCTTTATTAATTTCATTTTTACAGTTGACTGGAGTCACATTAGAACACACATACAATGAATACAGCACTAATGCAGTTATTTGCACACATTACTTATCAAACCACAGTCCTGCTTTACACTGTATTGTTATTGTTCCTTAGAATCTGTGAATTATACACACAATATATGCCCAGAATGTGGGCTACTTTACCCATATACATTATTCCCAGAATAGGAGGAATAGGGAGCAGTATTTGACGCAAAGTGGCCTGAAGACAGCCCTGAACCATACTGTGGGTTGTGCAATACATTTATCAGGCAACTATTTCTGCATTCTTTATTAATTTCCTTTTTTACAGTTGACTGGAGTTACATTAGAACACACGCATGCAGCTAATACAGCCCTACTGCAGTTATTTGTGCATATTAGTTATCAAAGCATAATCCTGCTTTAAACTTTATTGTTATTGGTATCATTTATTGTTTATTGCACTACAGTTATCAGAAATTATCTGTACTTACCACACTCATGGTGCATCCTGTCCAGGTGCCCTTAGTGAGATTGGACATTTCGATGCTGTTCAGCTGCCGCTGTTGGAAGAGAAGCAAACCATTATGCATACCAATTTTGCAAGGATGCATCCTGTATTTTAGTAAAGTAGTAGCAAACATACTTACATATCTGTGGGGCATGCCCAGTCCTAGCCTCTTGGACCCAGGTGTCCAAGGTTCCCCTCTTCCTTTGCTTCAGGTTGTCATAGTGTTCACCAGTGTGGGGGATACCGGTATCATTGGTAAGATCCCTGGCCAACTGATCCTAGGCTTCAGCGCAAATGAGCATTAAAAAAAATGACAATTCACACATATTTCTACACTAGCAGGGTATATTACAGGCATTCTTATCCTGTGCATAACATCTATCCAGGAATTTCCCAGACAATCCACAACCATAGGACAGCCTCTACACTACTGCCTACATGGATTCAATATCCGTGTTACTATGCTCTCCCTCAGCAGATCACCATAATTAATATGAATGGCACACTGCCAAGGGGGAACAGTGGCCATGTCCACTCTACACGGAGCTTACATGGATTTTATTGAATCCTGGAGAGGATGTTTCAAGAATATCATATAGCTGTAAATGCATATGGGCCAAACAGTAGCATTTAACTAACAATTTCAGCAGTTTTGAGACTAAGAGGGTCAGGCTGTCACATATTGTTTATAATGTACACCTTTTATATCTGGCTTACTATCTCAGGTCATATCTGATTGCAGGCACTTATGAATAGTATGTTTAGCATCTCATTACAAGAAAAAGAAGTCCAAGAGCAATGCTATTGTTTATCGACTACCTGAGTGTGCGAACTCACTGAACTATATGGCTGGAGTGTGTGTTGTATTGGGCCTGTTTTGGTAGCTTGTTGTTTTAGCATATTGTAAGGGTTGTGCTTTCTATGTGTTGAATGAACCATTAGCAAAAGTCAAAACAAAGCGCACATTTGTGAAAATATAAAAGCTTTTGTTTTTTTTCCCTCAGAGATCACAGCAAATAAAATTGGTAATGAAGGTTTAAAGAGTGATGTCTGTTATAACATCTCGCGAGACTACAGTTGCACCTAGTACTGAAGGAAATGAAGCTGATCCATGGAGCACTAGGGTTCTAAACAACATGCAAGTTGCATCTACATCCAATGTGAATATGTTAGGAGCTAGACCGAAGGTGTCCAATAACTCTTTTCCAGTTCTCCCAGTCCCGGTTCGTCAGTTGAACCAGCCACCATATTACCAAGGAGCCAAATGATGGAAAACTGTATGACTACAAATGGTGACTTTCATGCTTACAACTGCAATGTTTACAATTTATCCAATACTGTTTTAACCGAAGCAGAGCTCTATGTTTTAAATAAGGGTCTAATGTTTGTTCCTAGTACGGGTCAATGTTTAAGTGATTTAATTATTGAACTTAGGCTGTTTGGGAGAAACCATAAACAAGGTTCGCTGTGGAGAACCAAATAAGGGAATGAGACCGAAGTTGAATTAATCCAAAAGTTGTCTAAAACACTTTATTCGTAGGTCACCAAAAAACAATCCTTAACGCTTTACACTGATAATACGTTTTTGAACGTCTTCCTCAGAAGCCAAAAGCTTAATCAATTAAACACCCTTCTTTTATAACAAATTCAATAAGAATGTTAGCTAATAGAAGGTTGATATCAATAAAACAATCAGAACAGGTATTTAAAGCAGAAAAAATACATCTGTCCACTTGTATTAACAGAAAGCAAAATGTTCTAAAACTTTAAAATACCACAACCATATGTACATATTAAATACTAACAACTTCCACCTATTATATTAAAATTCCTTAATATAAAAACTGTATAAATAATGTTTTTTAAAAATAATGTTTTTGATATAGTTACTACTAAAAAATATGTCTATAATATTCTAAAAGTGTAATCTGCTACCATCTGCTGGAAAAATAGGGACATAACACTGGCAATGATACTATAACTTTGCTGCTCTTAACTTGAGTACTGGGAGAAGGGAAACCATATCATTCAAACCTGGCCGTTTTGTAGCCTCCAAAGTAATCTGCCAGAATAATTCCCTATATTCTAATTTTGTTTCCCACATGCCACCCCTGACCTCTTTCGGAACTACCTCATGAACAAAAAAATGGAAAAAAGCTTGATTGCAAATCTGGGAATGACGAAATAAAGCATTATTTACATTTTGTTTTTTAATTTCATAATAGTGCTCATAAATTCTGGATTTTAACTTCCTCTCCATCTTCCCCACATAAAAAGATTGACAGGAATGGCATGTGGCTAAATAAACAACACCATTTGTATTACAGTTGGAATATTTGGTGCCTTTAATAAGCCTATTTCTACTGGGAATTTGAATACTAGAAGTATTCTTAATGTACTGGCACTGAGAACAAGAACCGCACTTGAATGTACCCACTCTACCAGATCTGTTTACTGGGTTGGTACCACCCCCAAACTCAAAATGATTCTTGAAATTCGTGTCTTTTCTGTATATGAATTTGAGGGGCTGCCTATGTATAAATTCTAGGTCTGAAATTTGTTTAAACCTATCCCATTCTCTATTAACAATTTGTTTAATGACAGCCAAATCGCCAGTGTAGTCCATAATATATGCTTGTTCCAGATTTTTTGTAGTACCTATATTAATATAAGAAAGATTAGAATTAAAATTAGCACAATCATCTTGACCTAAAATAGGGGCAAACCTCCCATTTCTACCGTCCAATACCTCTTGATACATCTCATCAATTAAGTGATCAGGGTAACCCCTCTCTCTAAACATATCCATGACAAAGTGACTGTCGTTTATAAAATCAGCGTCGTCAGATGTCATATGACTAGTCCTAACCAGCTGTCCTTTAACAAGATTTTTCTTTTGAAAGAAAGGATGCCCACTTTTAAAATGAAGATATGAGGTTGAAAAAGTTTTTTCCTATGTATTCTGGAAGAAAAGGTGTTATCGGACTTTTTCAAAGAAACATCTAAATAAATATATTCTTGATTATTTAAACTGTAGGTAAAATCCAACAAATCAGTTGTGCCCTTAATATGTCAAGAATTCAAAAAACCTTTTTGAGTGTCGGTCCAAAAAATACAAATGTCATCAAGAAAGCGTTTATACAGGACCCAACTCCTGGCAAATTCTCATTTATTAACAGATAAATACTCCCACCATGAAAGTATAATGTTAGCATACGTAGGGGCACATTTTTCCCCATAGCAACTCCCCTCTCCTGCTTAAAAAATTCTCCTTGAAAATACATAAAATTATTTTTGAGAATGACCTCCATAAATAAAAGGCAGACCCTAAAATCGGCTGGGGAGAAATAACCACTTTCCCTCATGCTTTCTTCCAACCATAAAAGACCAATATCATGTGGTATTGATCCAAAAAGATCAAAAATGTCCAAAGTAACAAAAATAATATCAGTGGAAAAAAAGTTGATCTTTACCTGTCTAAGGAAATCCCATTAATCTTTTAACACTGTAGTACTTGAATTGGACAATTCCTTTAATTTCACATCTATATATTTGGCTAAGGGGGTGGTAATAGATCCCTCTGAGGACACACTAAGTCATAAAGGGGGGTCACTGGGGTCTTTGTGGACCTTGGCAATGCCAAAAACTGAGGGGACCCTAGGATTTTTGTTTGACAAAAAATTGTACATGTCTATATCAATAGAACCTTCAAGCAATACGTCATTAATTAAAATGTTAATTTTAGAAATATTGACCTCATTAATGGAAGCTCTGGAATACTTGGAAGTGTCCTGTAAAGAGTCCTTCATTTTGGATTCATATAAAATCGTATCCATCAAAACTGTGCCACCCCCTTTGTCCGGCTGCATAATTCTAATGGACTTGTTGTTTTTCAAGGAATTTAATAAGCTATTCTCATTTCTGGAAAGATTTGAAAATACCCTGTGTGTACTAATAGTATTTCTGATCTCCATTTCTAATAAAGTCTCCAAATTTTTAAGCTGAGGATGAAGGGGGGATTGATAGTACTTTTCTTTTTTAATAAGGAGGGTGTATGGGGGTTGAGTTTAGAATCATGAAACATAAGTGATAAATTTTGTTTTCTTAAAAACAACTTTAGATCAACAATAGCCCTAGGAACACTAACTTTTCTAGAAGGAATAAATTTGAATCCTTTTGAAAAAAGCAAAAAATGATCAGGTTAGATATCCAAAGAACTATAATTGAAAATTTTATACTTATTGAACTCAAAAATATTCCCATACTGTCTGATGTAGGTATTGAATTCCAATTGTTTTATCTCCTGAGATTTCCCCTGTGGTGGTAGTCGTGGTTGTAATTGTAATACACAGGATTCTGATTGCATATCCTGTCTGTTCTCCGAAGAGGGGGTAAATACTCTAAACGGATATCTTGATTGTTACCATGGTCATATTCTTGCTGTGTTTCTCCTTCAGTCTGTGGATCTATATTTCTCATATTGTATCTGTCCGTCTCCACTCGATTACTGAAAACATTAAAAGGCCTAGGTTTTGGGTAAGCAATCCCTAACCGGTATTCCCTGATGTCCCTCTCTAATTTCCCTACCTTCCTTTTCATATTATTGATGCATTCTTTGTCAATCTGTGCAAAGATATCGTAATATAATGCTTTCTCGGATTCAACAGTAAACAAAAGATCATTGATAATGTTGGTATTAATAATATTCATATTGGCCAAAAGGGAAGTTCTAACTCTTTCATTTTCTGCAATAATAGCTTTCATCACCTCTAAGCCACATTTGTCAAAACCTTCCTCAACCCTATTAGGGAATTTCCAAACCTGCAGAACTTTGGGAACAATATTTTTGTTTGCATCAATAATATGAAAAGGAAGGTAGGGAAATTACAGAGGGACATCAGGGAGTACCGGTTAGGGATTGCTTACCCAAAACCTAGGCCTTTTAACGTTTTCAGTAATCGAGTGAAGACGGACAGATACAATATGAGAAATATAGCTCCACAGACTGAAGGAGAAACACAGCAAGAATATGACCATGGTAACAATCGAGATATCCCTTTAGAGTATTTACCCCCTCTTCGGAGGTCAGACAGGATACGCAATCAGAATCCTGTGTATTACAATTACAACCACAACTACCACCACAGGGGGAATCTCAGGAGATAAAACAATTGGAATTCAATACCTACATCAAACAGTATGGGAATATTTTTGAGTTCAATAAGTATAACATTTTCAATTATAGTTCTTTGGATATCCAACCTGATCATTTTTTGCTTTTTTCAAAAGGATTCAAATTTATTCCTTCTAGAAAAGTTAGTGTTCCTAGGGCTATTGTTGATCTAAAGTTGTTTTTAAGAAAACAAAATTTATCACTTATGTTTCATGATTCTAAACTCAACCCCCATACACCCTCCTTATTCAAAAAGAAAAGTACTATCAATCCCCCCTTCATCCTCAGCTTAAAAAGTTGGAGAGTTTATTAGAAATGGAGATCAGAAATACTATTAGTACACACAGGGTATTTTCAAATCTTTCCAAAAATGAGAATAGCTTATTAAATTCCTTGAAAAACAACAAGTCCATTAGAATTATGCAGCCGGACAAAGGGGGTGGCACAGTTTTGATGGATACGATTTTATATGAATCCAAAATGAAGGACTCTTTACAGGACACTTCCAAGTATTCCAGAGCTTCCATTAATGAGGTCAATATTTCTAAATCTAAAATTAACATTTTAATTAATGACCTATTGCTTGAAGGTTCTATTGATATAGACATGTACAATTTTTTGTCAAACAAAAATCCTAGGGTCCCCTCAGTTTTTGGCATTCCCAAGGTCCACAAAGATCCCAGTGACCCCCCTTTACGACTTAGTGTGTCCTCAGAGGGATCTATTATCACCCCCTTAGCCAAATATATAGATGTGAAATTAAAGGAATTGTCCAATTCGAGTACTACAGTGTTAAAAGATTCATGGGATTTCCTTAGACAGGTAAAAATCAACTTTTTTTCCACTGATATTATTTTTGTTACTTTGGACATTGTTGATCTTTTTGGATCAATACCACATGATATTGGTCTTTTATGGTTGGAAGAAAGCATGAGGGAAAGTGATTATTTCTCCCCAGACGATTTTAGGGTCTACCTTTTATTTATGGAGGTCATTCTCAAAAATAATTTTATGTATTTTCAAGGAGAATTTTTTAAGCAGAAGAGGGGAGTTGCTATGGGGGAAAAATGTGCCCCTACGTATGCTAACATTATACTTTCATGGTGGGAGTATTTATTTGTTAATAAATGTGAATTTGCCAGGAGTTGGGTCCTGTATAAACGCTTTCTTGATGACATTTGTATTTTTTGGACCGACACTCAAGAAAGGTTTTTTGAATTCTTGACTTATATTAAGGGCACAACTGATTTTTTTGGATTTTACCTACAGTTTAAATAATCAAGAATGTATTTATTTAGATTTTTTTTTGAAAAAGTACGATAACACCTTTTCTTCCAGAATACATAGGAAAAAAACTTTTTCAAACTCATATCTTCATTTTAAAAGTGGGCATCCTTTCTTTCAAAAGAAAAATTTTGTTAAAGGACAGCTGGTTAGGACTAGTCATATGACATCTGACGACGCTGATTTTATAAACGACAGTCACTTTGTCATGGATATGTTTAGAGAGAGGGGTTACCCTGATCACTTAATTGATGAGATGTATCAAGAGGTATTGGACGGTAGAAATGGGAGGTTTGCCCCTATTTTAGGTCAAGATGATTGTGTTAATTTTAATTCTAATCTTTCTGATATTAATATTGGTACTACAAAAAATCTGGAACAATCATATATTATGGACTACACTGGCGATTCGGCTGTCATAAAACAAATTGTTAGAGAATGGGATAGGTTTAAACAAATTTCAGACCTAGAATTTATACATAGGCAGCCCCTCAAATTCATATACAGAAAAGACACGAATTTCAAGAATCTTTTTGAGTTTGGGGGTGGTACCAACCCAGTAAACAGATCTGGTAGAGTGGGTACATTCAAGTGCGGTTCTTGTTCTCAGTGCCAATACATTAAGAATACTTCTAGTATTCAAATTCCCAGTAGAAATAGGCTTATTAAAAACACCAAATATTCCAACTGTAATACAAATGGTGTTGTTTATTTAGCCACATGCCATTCCTGTCAAACTTTTTATGTGGGGAAGACGGAGAGGAAGTTAAAATCCAGAATTTATGAGCACTATTATGAAATTAAAAAACAAAATGTAAATAATGCTTTATTTCGTCATTCCCAAATTTGCAATCAAGCTTTTTTTCATTTTTTTGTTCTTGAGGTAGTTCCGAAAGAGGTCAGGGGTGGCATGTGGGAAACAAAATTAGAATATAGGGAATTATTCTGGCAGATTACTTTGGAGGCTACAAAAGGGCCAGGTTTGAATGATATGGTTTCCCTTCTCCCAGTACTCAAGTTAAGAGCAGCAAAGTTATAGTACCATTGCCAGTGTTATGTCCCTATTTTTCCAGCAGATGGTAGCAGATTACACTTTTAGAATATTATAGACTTATTTTTTTAGTAGTAACTATATCAAAAACATTATTTTTAAAAAACATTATTTATACAGTTTTTATATTAAGGAATTTTAATATAATAGGTGGAAGTTGTTAGTATTTAATATGTACATATGGTTGTGATATTTTAAAGTTTTAGAACGTTTTGCTTTCTGTTAATACAAATGGACAGATGTATTTTTTCTGCTTTAAATACCTGTTCTGATTGTTTTATTGATATCAACCTTCTATGGGCTAACATTCTTATTGAATTTGTTATAAAAGAAGGGTGTTTAATTGATTAAGCTTTTGGCTTCTGAGGAAGACGTTCAAAAACGTATTATCAGTGTAAAGCGTTAAGGATTGCTTTTTGGTGACCTACGAATAAAGTGTTTTAGACAACTTTTGGATTAATTCAACTTCAGTCTCATTCCCTTATTTGGTTCTCCACAGCGAACCTTGTTTATGGTTTGAGTGTTCCTTTTGTTCGCTATTCCATCTTTTTGTTGGTTTTCTGTTTGGGAGAAAACTTGAGTTAAAGAAAATGTTTGGCAATAATGATATAATGTGAACTACTGAACCCAGACAACCTAGTATGTTTAATCCTCCCTTAAGCCCAGTAATTGAAACATTTCTTAAAACTTGTGAAGCAGATTTGATGCAATTCTTTAATAATAAGCAACGACATGTTTTTCACAATATGACTAAGGAACAAAAGCAGGCATTACAGTCATTAATAGCTAATACTGATATTAACATCAAGCCAGTTGACAAGGAAGAGGCAGTCATTGTGATGAGTACTGACTTTTACAATAATAAGGTTTTAGATATACTTAGTGATAATACTACATACCAGAGCTTATCACCCCTGGAAGTAACAATGATTATCAATAGGGTGAAGCGCGATTTTTTAAACTTAAAAAGTAGCAACCAGATCACGGAATACACCTTTAGATTTTTGTGGGTGGAACACCCTGTAAAACCAGTTTTTAAAGCCTATCCTAAAATACACAGAGATATTCAGGACTCACCCCTACGTCCCATTGTTTCTGGAAGAGGATGGTCACAGAACATGCCTCCATCTGGATAGAATCTCAACTCAAGGGTAGCTTAAGCAAAATATCTAGAGTTTTGAAAGACACAGCAAATTGTTTGCAGTTCCTACACTCTTATCTTAGTCTAATGACTGATAACAGCAGATGTTTATTTGTAAAATTGGATATAATAGCTTATTCCAGTGCTGCGGTAGCGTTGTCGCCACACAGTAAGATGCTGTCCGGTTTGATTCTCAGCTAGAGTGTCTTCTGCGTGGAGACAAGCGTGAATGGGCGAACCTTCGTTGAAGGTTGTGCATCAGGGCTGGTAACTCGGCATGTAAAAATCAACTACCAATCATTAGCGGACCGAAGTTTCTGCTGTGGCGACCCCTAACCGGGAAAAGCCAAAAGACATAACACAACATTCACAGTTATTTCTAAAGACTATGAGTTAATGGCCATAGAAAGAATTTTAAGTAATGATACTGGTTTAACACCTATTAAAGTTAATAGGATCATTGTATTGTTGAATTGTGTTTTAAGCAACAACACCTTTATGTTTGCCGATGGTATATATCACCAGAATAGGGGGGTAGCCATGGGCAACCCCTGTGCGAACTCATATTTGACAACAATATGTTTAGATGGCAGCAACAACTGAAGCACTATACAGATTTTGTTGATGACGTGTTTTTATTATAGGAAAGTACTAGTGATGACTTATATGACTTTGTAGCCTACTTGGAGACAACAGATTTTTTAAGATTTAAGGTGACCTATTCTGACAGCACTATAGATTTTCTAGATGTTTGTTTAACTAGAAATGATCATGATGCAATTGACATCATGATATATAGAAAGGATTGTTGCCTCAATATGCTCCTACCCTGTAATAGCATGCATCCTAGGCATGTGTTTGATAATATAACTAAGGGACAGTTTTACAGAACATCTGGGCTATGCACAAATGAAATGTGTTTTAAACAGAAGTCACTAGAGTTAAAGCATACTTTTCATGAGAGAGGCTACAAGGATGATAAAATAAACTTAGCCTATCAGGAATGTACTAACAAAAGGCAAACTAAGGCTGAACCTTGGTTTTCTGGTGATATAACTGATTACCAGTATAATACAGGGAGTTTGAAACAACCTTTAAGAGTAACTTTTAAGTATAGTAACAACATAGGAGGTATTTGTGATATCATCAGGAAAATCTGGGTTATATTACGCACAGATGACAGATTAAAAGAAATTATAACTCACAAACCACTGTTCTGTTTTAAACGAAGTAAAAACTTAAAAGATCTGCTATGTAATGAGAGATCTAGGAGATGTACCAATAATATCACACATCAGGGAACTTTCCCATTTCAACATTGCAAAGCCTGTAAATATATTGGGAAGAACAATTTATTTATCCATCCTGTTACCAGTAAACAATATTCATTGGTATCACATGCAGATCGTCATACAACAGATGTTGTCTACTTAGCTCAGTGCAAGGACTGCTATTTGTTCTATGTGGGTAAAACCAATTGCAAATTAAAAAATAAAATATTGCAACATTTATCAGCAATAAAAAAGGTAATACCCACAATGCTCTGTATCATACTAGGCATTCCTTCGATTTTATGGTGTTACAGACTGTTAAGTTATCCAGGAGAGGGTGTGATGCAGGCAATTTTACAGAATAATATGAAAGTAAATGGATTATAGAGATGTGTGCACACAGACCACCTGGGATGAATGGGGTTATTCCCATTAAACCTGCCCTCAAGATGAGGAGGGCCCAATATTGACTATGATTGGCTACTTTGTGTTTTAAATATGATTCAGCTTATTTGTGAATTGTCTGATGAAGGGTACTTCACCCCAAAGTGCTTACGTTGAGTGTCTTAATAAATAACTGGTATTTTACAACGTGGTTTCATAGTTTCATAGTATAGTACTAGGCTATCTGCCCTGGGGCATTTGTAAGCCTAGCCATAGTGATGTGGCTTTTGCCACCCCATGAAATGGTACAAAAATGTACAGAATAAATCTAGAATACTGTGCCTCTGTCTAGTAGTGACACAGTGAAGGTCCCCTTATATAATAGAATTAGTTTACTGTGCCCCTGTCTAGCAGTGGCACAGATGTGACCCCTGGGGTAAACTTACGATCTCCCATCCACTCATCAAGATTTCTCTTGAAGAGAGTCAGTGAGGGGCTCTGCCTAATATGAACTGGGATCCTGTTCCAAAGCATGGGAAGCCTCTGGGTTATGAATCTATCCCTCCAGCATGTCCTATTCATACTTGTGCCGAGGTTTAAGTCTTTAGCTCTCGTGGTCCTGATGGATTTGGATTTTTGAGGTGGAGCATGTCCATCAGATCCTGATTGGACATGGCCTTGTCGTCAGGCAGAGATCACCTCTGAGCAGGCAGTATGCTACTGAATAGAGCTGAAGTTTCTTTAGTCTGGCAGAATAAGACATATGTTGGAGACCCTTGATCCTTTTGGTGAGGTACTTTTGTGGTCTCTCCAGCTGTTGCAAGTGCCGGGTGAGGTACATACCAAATGGGGCATTGTACTCAATCATGGGTCTGATGAGGGAGGAATATAGGGGTACAATGACATCCTTGGATCTGGATGTGAAACCCTTCATGATGAGGTGTGCAAGGTAGAATGTTTTTCTAACCACTTTGGCAACGTGGGTGTCAAATGAGAGGTCGCTGTCTACTTGGGTCCCTAGGTCTCTGATTACTTTTCCATACTCAGTGGGTTGCTGTCTATGTGATAATATGTGGGTACTATATTTTTCCAAAAGGGATGACTATACATTTTTTGGCATTTAGTTTAAGGCCGTGACTACGGCACCAGTTGTCCGTTTCAGTGAGGCCTTTTTGTAGGATGTGTGTATCTGCTGGTGTATCGACTATGGTGCCTAGTTTGCAGTCATCTGTGAACTTTGTCAGCCACAGCCCTCCCATGTTTGCTTTAACATCTGAGAAATAAATGCCGAACAAGAGGGGTCCCAGGACAGATCCCTGTGGGACACCACTTGTGACTGGCTTTGAGTATGACATTGCTCCAGCGATTTTAACTTTATGGGTTCTGTCCTTTAGCCAGTTTGCAACCCATCTAGTGACATAAGGGTTTACTTTTAAGCTGTTTAGCTTATCTATGATGCCTGAGTGGGGTATTGTGTCGAAGGCCTTAGCCAAGTCCAGGTATGCTGTATGGACTGCTTTGCCCTCATCAATGGCTCCAGGTTTAAAAGGCAGGATCTGCCCTTTACAAAGCCAAACTGGGTGGGGTCAAGCGTCTGTAGGTCCCCTATGTCTCCGTTCATGAGTTCCATAATGATTCTTTCCATAGCTTTGCAGACCAGGCTAGTCAAGCTTATGGAGCGGTAGTTTCCAGGGTCTGTAGAGGCACCCCGCTTGTGGAGTGGGACCACTGTTGCTGTACGCCAGTGTTCAGGTACATATCCCGAAGTAAGGCTAAGGTTAAATAGCATTTTTATGTGTGGGTTTAGCTCCTCTTGGAGTTCACGTAACACGCACCCTGGGATACCGTCAGGTCCCATTGATGCTGTGTTTTTGCTTTGTTTAGGGCAGTTCTCACTTGGACATCTGAGATGACAGGGAGATTACATTCAACTGGGATAAGTATTTCTTCTTTTGGGGGTGAAGGAGGTGAGAAATTTGCACTGAACCTGTCAGCCAGAATGTTAGCAATATCTGTGGGTTCAGTGTGTTTTTTGTTGTTGTGAACCAACTCTGAGCATATCTGAGGGTTTCCGCCCAGGTTTCTAACATAGCTGAAGAAGGCTTTGTGGTTATCTTTAGTGTCCTTAGCGATTTTTCTCTCAAAGTTTGCCTTGGATGTTTTTATGAGAGAACGTAGTTTTCTGCTAATGTTGATCAGAGATGTCTTCCCTTCATGGGATTTCGCTCTGACGTGTAGTAGCTTCCTTCTTTTGTTATACAATTTGTTTATGGCTGAGGTCCACCAGACAGGATGCTTACATTTGGTGGAGAGAGACTTGGATTTGTTTGGGATTCCATGATCCATGCTTTCTTGGAGATGTCCATAGAAAGCATTTGTGAAGGATTCAGCATTGTGGGATGTGGTATCCACTGGCACAGTGGGCTTAAAGGATACCATCTCAGTCTTAAGAAGAGTGAAGTCTGCTTTTGAGAAGTTTTTCACTGTGGTCTTTTGTGCTAGGGGTGGAGGTGGGATATGTATATCCAGGGTGATTAGTTTGTGGTCAGATCTCACTAGTGAGGGGTATACTTCCGGTGTGGAGCATTTTGTTCCCATGTTTGTGATGATCAGGTCTAGTATATTATCTCCCTAGTGGGAGAGGTGACTAGTTGTTCCAGTGCATTTGAATTTATGAATTCCAGGAACCTTTGGGCTAGGGTATTAGGGCTAGAATAATGTACCCAATCTATGTTTGGGTAGTTGAAGTCTCCCAGTATGATGGTATTTTGTGATACATTCATATCCTCCAATGTCTTCAGGAAGGCTGAGTGGGGTTCTTGAGATTGGGAGGGTGGTCTGTAACATGCTACCAGTTGTATAGCAGTTTTGCCTATGGTTAGTTGCACCTGTATGGTCTCTGATGCTTCATGTGTTGCTACTAACCTGGAGGTGTGGGTGTCCTTTATGAATATGGACACTCCCCCTCCCTTTGTGGTTCGGCCCAGGTTTTGGGGCTGAAAAGCATGATATGAGGTATAGCCTGGTAGCGCTGGGGTGCTCTCAGGAGCCTTGAAACAGGTTTCAGTTACTGCACAGATGTCAATGTTCTCCATGCTGAGGAGTGCATCAAGTGCCTGCATCTTGAGATTTAGACTTCTGGCGTTGAGCAGCATTACCCTTAGTTTTTTTCCATTTTTGTTTTCTAAGGAGGTGGGTTTGTCTTTTGAGCCTTGCCTAAAAAAGACACTATGGGGGTGGCAAGAGCCTTAGCCAATATCCGGAAGCCCAGTGGTGACAGGTGTAAGCCATCCCTTGCGAAGCAGCGTGGCTTGTCCAACATATCATCCCAGGCAGACAGACATTGGATCCCCTTAGAATGACACCAGTACTTGAGCCAATTGTTAAAGCTGATCATCTTGTCTTTGTATTGTGGTATCATTCTTGGTGAGGGCAAGATGCTGCTCAGGGTCAGGGTCATACCAGCCTGGGCTACATAATCGGAGAGCTCCTCTATGTCTCTTTTCATGTAGTCCAGGGAGGTATGTCTCAGGTCATTCACACCAGCATGGACAATGACGGAGTCATATTTGTACTTGCTTTGGAGTGACCTGAGTGCATGTGTTATGTGGCAGATCCTAGCTCCCGATAGACAGCTCACAGTCACCTTCTCCTTGTTCAGCCTGGTCAGTGGGACATCAGTGTGTCTGACTATGGAGTCACCTATTACTAGTGTATCAGGCAAGGTGTTTGGCCTTAAGGGTTGCGATTGGTCGACACACTGATTTATTGGAGTATGTGTTGCATGTGTTTTGTTTTGAGGTGGTGGATTTTTGGATGTCTGCTTTGGGAGCCTCTGTTGTTTTGGTAAGTTTTTTATTAGAACCTCCGAGTATGTCTTTGTGTTTTTATGTGTTTGGCTTGTAGTTGTGGTAGGTCTATGTGGGACTGGGATTGTTGTGTGTGTGGTTGCTATCTCCTCCTGTCTGGTCATGCCAGCCCTGAGAGTGAGAGAGTTCAGCCTCCAGTTTGGCTATATAGTTGCATCTCTCACATGTATTTGTGTTTGTTGGGAGGAGGAGAGGGTTGTCTGTGTACGAGACAATTGTAGCATTGTCTCAAGATGCCCAGATTGACCAGCTGAACTGGAGACGACGCCAGTAATCTACCACTCAACATGCTAGAACAGTATAAGGGAGTGGTATACCTTTAAGGGAAGTGGGTATTCACAGGGGTGGTAAGTAGATGTAGTGCTTTACTTAGTACGAGAGTGCTTACTTAGTAGAGAAGTATTGAGAACAAGTGCTAGGCTTATAATACAGTGAGTAGTCTGGTTATACTAAGAGTAGAGCTTCCTTAAGGGAAAATTTGAAGAACAGACTTGGCGAAGCCAGAAAAAGTTTAACCTTGTTTAACCGGCGCTGCGCTATGCGTACGACAGCGCAAAGCCGTGCAAACGCGGATTTTAAACAGTGAACTACAAAAGAGCTGGAAATGGTCCCAAACAACCAATTACTACAGCTTCTTGTGCTGAGGTCACTTCCCCCAAGGACAGGTAGGCTGCTCAAGGCTCCCCATTCCCACTGGTGAGCAAAGAAACTTCCTTCTATCCAAGTAAGGTAATGGACAACACAGGAACTACACCACAGCCCAGAATACAGCAGTGCCTGTAAACTGGTCTAAACTAGTCGAGGAAGGCGGGAAAACAAGGATTATTTTTTGTTTTTTTTGTTTTTTTGGTAGAGACGCACAAAAAATGCAGAAACAGTGATAAATTAGTTACACAGGCTAGCACACTTTAGTGGGAAGCCTCCACCGTTAAATTAAACAAACAAACAAGCAAACTTTCGATCAAATTCGACTAAAATGTAACTTTAAGTGCAGATTTTAAAATAATGCAGCAATCAGTTAAAAAACAGTTCAGGCTAGTTCAAGGTAAGCTACAGAAGCTATTTCAAGTGAAAAAAAAGCAAAGATACTTAAATCCAGAAGGTAGTCACTTTTCTGTGTTCCCTGCTGCTAGGACCACTCTGTAAACCCAAGTGGAGCTTGTCTGAGCAGTATAGCCAGAAAAAAACACCCAGAGGTGGATTTTAAACAGTGAACTACAAAAGAGCTGAAAATGGTCCCAGACAACCAATTACTACAGCTTCTTGTGCTGAGGTCACTTCCCCCAAGGACAGGTAGGCTGCTCAAGGCTCCCCACTCCCACTGGTGAGCAAAGAAACTTCCTTCTATCCAAGTAAGGTAATGGACAACACAGGAACTACACCACAGCCCAGAATACAGCAATGCCTGTAAACTGGTCTAAACTAGTCGAGAAAGGCGGGAAAACAAGGATTATTTTTTTTTGTTTTTGGTAGAAACACACAGAAAATGCAGAAACAGTGATAAATTAGTTACACAGGCTAGCACACTTTAGTGGGCAGCCTCCACAGTTAAATTAAACAAACAAACAAGCAAACTTTCGATCAAATTCGACTAAAATGTAACTTTAAGTGCAGATTTTAAAATAATGCAGAAATCAGTTAAAAAACAGTTCAGGCTAGTTCAAGGTAAGCTACAGAAGCTATTTCAAGTGAAAAAAAAGCAAAGATACTTAAATCCAGAAGGTAGTTGCTTTTCTGAGTTCCCTGCTGCTAGGACCACTCTGTAAACCCATGTGGAGCTTGTCTGAGCAGTACAGCCAGAAAAAACGCCCAGAGGCGGATTTTAAACAGTGAACTACAAAAGAGCTAGAAATGGTCCCAAACAACCAATTACTACAGCTTTTTGTGCTGAGGTCACTTCCCCCAAGGACAGGTAGGCTGCTCAAGGCTCCCCACTCCCACTGGTGAGCAAAAAAACTTCCTTCTATCCAAGTAAGGTAATGGAAAACACAGGAACTACACCACAGCCCAGAATACAGCAATGCCTGTAAACTGGTCTAAACTAGTCGAGGAAGGCGGGAAAACAAGGATTTTTTTTGATTTTTTGGTAGAAACACACAGAAAATGCAGAAACAGTGATAAATTAGTTACACAGGCTAGCACACTTTAGTGGGCAGCCTCCACAGTTAAATTAAACAAACAAACAAGCAAACTTTCGATCAAATTCGACTAAAATGTAACTTTAAGTGCAGATTTTAAAATAATGCAGCAATCAGTTAAAAAACAGTTCAGGCTAGTTCAAGGTAAGCTACAGAAGCTATTTCAAGTAAAAAAAAAGCCAAGATACTTAAATCCAGAAGGTAGTCGCTTTTCTGAGTTCCCTGCTGCTAGGACCACTCTGTAAACCCACGTGGAGCTTGTCTGAGCAGTACAGCCAGAAAAAACACCCAGAGGCGGATTTTGAACAGTGAACTACAAAAGAGCTGGAAATGGCCCCAAACAACCAATTACTACAGCTTCTTGTGCTGAGGTCACTTCCCCCAAGGGCAGGTAGGCTGCTCAAGGCTCCCCACTCCCACTGGTGAGCAAAGAAACTTCCTTCTATCCAAGTAAGGTAATGGACAACACAGGAACTACACCACAGCCCAGAATACAGCAATGCCTGTAAACTGGTCTAAACTAGTCGAGGAAGGCGGGAAAACAAGGATTATTTTTTGTTTTTTTGGTAGAAACACACAGAAAATGCAGAAACAGTGATAAATTAGTTACACAAGCTAGCACACTTTAGTGGGCAGCCTCCACAGTTAAATTAAACAAACAAACAAGCAAACTTTCGATCAAATTCGACTAAAATGTAACTTTAAGTGCAGATTTTCAAATAATGCAGAAATCAGTTAAAAAACAGGTCAGGCTAGTTCAAGGTAAGCTACAGAAGCTATTTCAAGTGAAAAAAAAGCAAAGATACTTAAATCCAGAAGGTAGTCGCTTTTCTGAGTTCCCTGCTGCTAGGACCACTCTGTAAACCCACATGGAGCTTGTCTGAGCAGTATAGCCAGAAAAAAACGCCCAGAGGCAGATTTTAAACAGTGAACTACAAAAGAGCTGGAAATGGTCCCAAACAACCAATTACTATAGCTTCTTGTGCTGAGGTCACTTCCCCCAAGGACAGGTAGGCTGCTCAAGGCTCCCCACTCCCACTGGTGAGCAAAGAAACTTCCTTCTATCCAAGTAAGGTAATGGACAACACAGGAACTACACCACAGCCCAGAATACAGCAATGCCTGTAAACTGGTCTAAACTAGTCGAGGAAGGTGGGAAAACAAGGATTATTTTTTGTTTTTGTTTTTGGTAGAAACACACAGAAAATGCAGAAACAGTGATAAATTAGGTACACAGGCTAGCACACTTTAGTGGGCAGCCTCCACAGTTAAATTAAACAAACAAACAAGAAAATTTTCGATCAAATTCGACTAAAATGTAACTTTAAGTGCAGATTTTAAAATAATGCAGCAATCAGTTAAAAAACAGTTCAGGCTAGTTCAAGGTAAGCTACAGAAGCTATTTCAAGTGAAAAAAAAGCAAAGATACTTAAATCCAGAAGGTAGTCACTTTTCTGAGTTCCCTGCTGCTAGGACCACTCTGTAAACCCACGTGGAGCTTGTCTGAGCAGTCGAGCCAGAAAAAAATGCCCAGAGGTGGATTTTAAACAGTGAACTACAAAAGAGCTGGAAATGGTCCCAAACAACCAATTACTAAAGCTTCTTGTGCTGAGGTCACTTCCCCCAAGGGCAGGTAGGCTGCTCAAGGCTCCCCACTCCCACTGGTGAGCAAAGAAACTTCCTTCTATCCAAGTAAGGTAATGGACAACACAGGAACTACATCACAGCCCAGAATACAGCAATGCCTGTAAACTGGTCTAAACTAGTCGAGGAAGGCGGGAAAACAAGGATGGTGGTTTGAATTTTGTTATTACTTTCTTCACTTGTTCTGGTTGCTGAATTTGAACCTTTAGTGTTCTAGGTCCTGTTTTTACTCTTTTGGCATAGTTGGTCTGATGAGAGCTGACTGCAGGGGAGTTATAATCTCCTTAGCTTTGGATGCTATACCCTTGCTTATGAGGTATGCAACATAGAAGGCCTTCCTTACTGTTGTGGACACCTGATGATCAAAATTAAGGCTGCTATCAACTTGCATTCTTAAATCTTTCACCACTGGGTTTGAACTTAGGAGGGTAGTACTAATCTTGTAATTAGCAGGGGTTTCTCTTTTGCCAAATGGGATGATAATGCATTTTTATGCAATTAGTTTAAGACCGTAACTTTAACACCAATAATTTGTCTGTGCCCTTGTTAGCTATTTTAAGTCTAGTCGATTTCCTTCAAAGGTGAGAATCAAACCTGTACTTTGTGTCTCGGAGATAAGCACCTTAACTATTACACCAACCACTAATCCTAGAAGTTAGACGACTCAAGGAGAAATAGCAGTCAGATGATGAGCTTGATGAAGGACATGTGTGTGTTATGGTTTTCTTAGAATTCCTTGTATTTGGAAGCATAGGTTAGGTCTGGGAACAACAGCACAATGTAGCCAAGCCTACAGCTTGTTAAGTCATGGTACACTTTTTTTAAAATATTTATTTATTGTGTATAGTAAGATGTGCTACATGTTATTTTTTTTAAATGACTAAATTCATTATGGGTTATGGTTATATATTTAGTTAATTTAAAATGCCTGATTAAGTTACTTTTTGGCTTAAACTGCTAATTGCAGGAGCTTTTTTCAGTAGTAGAAAGGTAAACTGATCTGAAACATCTAGTGGGCTTTTTTGTGTTGGGGAAGATTTACACTTGCAGGGAAGATGTAGAAGCTGGAATACAATTCTAAAAAGGGCTCCTATTAGCTTGTCAAACATTCAAAAGAGCGAACGCTCTTTGATCGACAGCTAATAGTCGAAAGCACAAAAAGTCGAATGGACGGAACAGCGATGTATTCCCTGGCGATTTTTTTCCCAGGGAAAAAAAATCGCTGGACCATTGTCAACACTTTGCAGTTTCCTCCACTGTGGTGCGATCTTGGAGTTGGTATATTTAAGTAAGGGGGTGTGGGGGACACAGCCCCCCACTTTATTTTGTTTGTAGATTTGTTTTTTTTTTTTGGGGGGGGGGCAACGATTTTTTTTCCCTGGGAAAAAAATTGCTGTTCTGGCCATTCGACTTTTTGTGGTTTCGAATATTAGCTGTGATCAAAGAGCATTCGCTCTTTTGAGTTTTTGACAAGCTAATATGAACCCTTTTAAAAATCCTGGCTATGCCTGTAGGAGAATATATCATGCTTGCATCAGCTCTCTGTCAGCCAGTGGTGCAGTATCTGGCCATGTGGGGGCACTGTGAGGGCACCTCCACACCTGTGCTACTCTGCCACAGTTCATGCACTTTGCTTTTGCTTCTGTCGTAAGTGGATTGCAGGTTCAGGACTTCCCCAGATGGTGGTTTTGCAGTGACAGTTAAACTGAGTCCCCTCACTTGGCATGTTGAGCCAGCCTCAACAACTTGCTCCCATCCATCCTAGCCATATTCTCCTTTGTTCAGGCCACTAACTGAACAAGTCCTCTGGGTTGTACTCAGGGTTCTACCTCTTTAAATTTTGTTTAACCAGAGCTCCAAGAAATTATCCTGAGATCCTTTGATATCCATTGTCATTGTATAATTTAAAGTGCATTGGAGTAATGCGATGTACTGAGTCTGTTTTGTCAGCTTAGGGTTCCCATAGCTTGTGCAACATTCCTCATTGATTCATTCTGTGTGAATCAGCAGTGGAAGGCAAAATAAAGTATGCCTTTAAGAAAAAGTGACTTTTGCTTGTCCGTTTACTAGGACATTAAAGAATTAATTTCCATTCCTGCTGGTAACTCACTAATCCTACTTTGAAGATAGCCATTGTAATCCCAATAGGATATGTGCTGACCCCTTTTTTATTCTCTCTCTCTCTCTCTCTCTCTCTCTCTCATTACAGAAATAGAAGGGGATACCAATTTTACTGAGCATGTTGATGATGCAGTGCTGATCTTTCCTTAAGGAACCTATAGAAAGTCCATAGAAAAGTACAGATTGGTTATCATTAGCTAGAAATATTAGTTTCTGAAAGCTACTTTCATCTTAATGCCAGCAAAACTGCGACTGTCATATCTGGGAAACAAAAGTGGGGACTAGACAAAATAATGCATTGGCCTGGACTTCCATAAAAGCTAAGAAACTGCTTGACTGTCCCTACCTGGAATGAAGAAAACCAAATATCTTTAATCTGCCTCTTGCTAATGCTAAGAAGAACAGCATTTACTTTCATCTATTTAATAGTTTAGCCTCAGCTTACCATAGATACTAACAATTGTCATTGTGGCAGAACACCGGTGAAATGCTTTCTCATGTGTGAGGGGACTTGCTATGCAGCAGCATCTAAATATGCTACAACTTCAAACAGTCCACAAGCTTCTCTACAATTCGGGCTGGTCTTTGAAGTAAGAATAAATATCTTATTCACTAATCCTATTTTGAAGACAGACACTGTAATTGAACCCTTGTATCCAATCTAAATGTGATTCTATTTGCAGCAACTTGCAATCTTATAGACTGTCTTTGCAGAGACCTGTAAAAGTCAATCACCATCTCTGGATGAGCACATCAAAAACCCCTCTCTATCTGCTGCTTACTGCACCCCCATACTCCTGTCATGTCAAAGGACATCTACCAAATTATTTTCCTGACCTTTGACTTTTCTGTTTAGAAACATTAGGGAAGATGACTCCTATGTGGCATTTAATAATACAGTCGGAAAATGATCCATAGGCAAAAGTAAAGTGTTCTTGTAGCACTCCAGTCTTGAGTTGCACAGATCTAAGAAGTCTGGAGATGAGAGTATGCAGAATGCATAATTTTGTGTACAGCTTTACAATGAGATACCCTAAGGGGCTTTTATTCTTTTACTCCTACGATGTCCTGAAATGTGCTGCATATGCTATAAACATGCTGTTATACTGATGGAAGTTTGTGCAACAGGTTCATCAGTTACTGATATGACTTAATGAACTTTGTGTCATATTCCAGTTGCCACATTAATTGTGCCTTAGCATGTATTCTTGTGAATGTGTTGTACTGAAACCATGTGCCTGTGATGTAAAGCATTGCACTGTGGTGCTCTGCAATGTACATAAAAAGCATGTCATGCTTATAGCTGATTGTGTAGTACTTTTCTATCTTACTGATTTGCTTAACTGTTTTAAGATACCTACTACATGTTCTGTTTGCTGATGCAATAATCTGCGTCCTGCAGTACCTCATTCAGAAGTATCAGTGGTAACACACCTCAGGTGATCCCTACAACTTAGTCTCTGGCTTGATGGGGTCTACCTTGTTATCAGGGTAAGCTATATATATAGATAGATAATAGATGGACAAACCAATATATATATATATATATATATATATATATATATATATATATATATATATACATCTTGAATGTTGAATTCACATTTGTCACCAAACTCTGGCATGCTGCTAAATTTGCATATAAAGCTTTATATCAATGTCCCTTGGTCACAGTATTCACAATAACAGGCCCTACGTGTACTAAGATCACATTAACTTCATCCAGCATTAACTGTTATATGACTCAAGAGAGGTGTGTAGCATGTGGCACCCCAACATGGTGTTGGTGCTTCAAGCAGTGCAACACACATACACACATAATGGGCATTTGGGGTGCAGTCCCTGAAAATTCTACGATTAAACTTCAAACTGTGCATAAGCATACACCATGCAGATAAAGCAAACACAGAACAGAGTTACACCACAACTCTGTTTTTCCATTATTCAGGGTAAATTAATTTTATGCACTTCTTTGTCACTTCATAGCACCTTTAAACTTGAAATCAAATGAATGTCCACTATGGCTCAGACCAGAACATTTCTAAAACAAAATTCTATTTATTATCTACATAGCAAATTCAGATTTAAACTGCATGCATTAAAAAAGTATTTCACTAGTGATCAATCTTCACGAGAAAATTAGAAACAGCAATGGGCACAGGTTTCAGGGACATTTATTAAAATATTTGAAGTGTTCATTATTTATTTCAATATTTATTTTTTAGTTTATAGTTTATAAAAGACACGTCTTAACCAGGTTAGCACACTGGACACAAAGTCCCTATCAAACGTGACACTGCGAGCAATGTCTGATTAAGTGATTTGCAGTGATTTAATTAGACCTAACACTGCAGGCAAATGGAGGCTCAGGGGAATCAAATCAAGAACTGCTGCATGGTCTAGCAGTGCATTTGAAACTCTGCAAAAAAAATGCTTGTGTATAGATACACACACACACACACACACACACACACACACACACACACACACACACACACACACACACACACACACACACACACACACACAGATGCAGGCATATTTCTGTTGTATTGAACAGCATCTTGTAACTTTCATGTTAACCCTGAGATTTCCCTACTCTGGAATTCTGATGCTGTAGATCCAGCTGGCACAAACTTTGGGAAACAGAGCTGGCAAGTGATCCTAAATTGGAATTTTAGCTGTGGGTATGCTAACTGGCCTAATGGCTGTAAAAGTATAATCTGTTGAGAAAGGAATGGACAAGAACTTGACCACAATGAAAATGAATGGGAAAGGTTTTGCTGGGACACACAGCAGAGGCGTAAACATTCAAACACACATGCACACACACATATAATCAAAGCAGTAACCAGAACAACTCAAGGCAGGATTTATTTAAAACAGCTTAGTCTAGTGAAATAATATTAATGGCCAGAAAGGGATGATAATACCCAAGTTAACACTTCCTATTTATAGGAATGGGAAATATGTATTCAGCTGAGAAAGTTCAAACCTCTACCTATGGGTGGTGCGGGCATACAGTACTATTCTCTATAATTACAATATCCACTTTAAATTGTTTGCAATGTGGCTATGTTAAAGGTATTGGCCTGATGTGCTTACTTTCCAGCTATATGCCATAAAGGATGGGTGAGATTCATAGCCAAACAATCCTAGTGCATGGAGAAAGGGACATGGAAAGCTATCCGTGGTCCATCAAGCCACTGATCACATTGTGGAGAATTTCATATATATGCAGAAAGGGATGATAATACCCAAGTTAACACTTCCTATTTATAGGAATGGGAAATATGTATTCAGCTGTGAAAGTTCAAACCTCTACCTATGGGTGGTGGGGGGCATACAGTACTATTCTCTATAATTACAATGTCCACTTTAAATTGTTTGCAATGTGGCTATGTTAAAGGTATTGGCCTGATGTGCTTACTTTCCAGCTATATGCCCTAAAGGATGGATGAGATTCATAGACAAACAATCCTAGTGCATGGAGAAAGGGTCATGGAAAGCTATCCGTGGTCCATCAAGCCACTGATTACATTGTGGAGAATTTCATATATATGCGTGCAGCCTGGATATCTGTAGTACACAATACATGTAAACATAAGGTATGAATCAAGGATATGTCAAATATGCATGATCCACAAACATGGAATTACCCTCCATGCATACAGACACTCCAGTGACTGACAAAAAGTGCAACACCCTTCTGAAGCAGTGTGAATTGCCAGTGCTCTTAGATGTTAAAAAAAATGCCATCATGCACACCACAGCAACTGATGTTAGGATACAAAAGGGGCCAACCCAACACTGTGCCACTTTTATTGATAAGCAATAGTGTCACAGAAGCCTATCAAGCTACCTTAAAATGTGAGATCTTAACGCTATATATTTCAGCACGAATCCTGTTATCTCAAATATTGAAAAGCTCTACAGATCTATGTACTTGAGGAAATGATGAATTGTGGAAATGTGTAAACATTTTTTTATCAGAGGCAAACACCACACACTCCCCTCATGTTGGGAGTCTTTGTCCACACCTCCCATTATTTATAAAGTCTTTCTCCAACTTGGAGAAATAATGATCATTATCAAACCATGTAAAATAATGATTATTTTTTCTCTGATATGCTTTCACCTCTCAGAACACCAAAATATCACTACAGCAACTGCTGACCAAACAGCTGCCAAGGAATTAGAAACAGAATCAAATACAACTTGAACAACTTGAGATGAGCCAAGAGTTCAAGCAACATCCAATAAACTGGGTCAAGGGTATACAGAAGTCCCATGTGGTGTGCAATGGCTACTATAACATACAGAAAAGAAAGGAGCCCAGAATGGGCATTTGACTGCAACAGCTCATGGCAGCCAGTACTTTTCTTGCTATTGCAGTCATACTGAGATGCAAATGTGGGTGATACACAAACATGGCAAATAAGGTATTGCTCACAGTGTGCATGAATCATCCACATTATGTCTGCATATTGGCCCATCATCAATAAATGAATTATGGTTTGTACAGGAGGGCTTAATATAACTAATGGTGTACAGTGTTGCAACAGTATGTGGGGTGTTGCTCTGGCTGCCTTGCACTGTTGGTAGGACACCATAGCACCCACCACAGTTTATCTCAGATCCATTGAAATAACAAACCAACTATGTTTAGCTGTTTCAAAAATCTATAGAATAAGTATAAAAGAGTGACAAATAATTGGTTATTAGATAAACAATTTATTAAAATCTGCATGATTGCCTGGATGTTAATATATGTGCAGCACATTTCATGGATTACTCCAGGAGTCTTGAAGCTGAGTGGAACCATGCCGTTGTCAGAATTATTTTGGCATGTGTTTGTCTTGTTGATGCACAGGGGCTGCATCATGACTGACAGGAGCACTGATTGACTATCCCCACTGGTAGAAGCTTGTGATCTTCTAGGGGTAGCCCTGACCACCAATTGGTATGTGCAGTTTGCATGAGTAACACTATACTACATATTTATTTATTTATTAGTTTTTAATTACCAAGAAAGTCTGAATGGGCAAGGCCCCTTTCCCGATGAGGCCAGGGGAGAAAAGCTCCACATGACAAACTTTTTCAGGGCAGTTAGCATGACAAACAATAAACATATACTGTATAACACTGACCTATCTGTACTTTGACAGGTGGTCACCATCTTAAGTACACTATGTAGTATTTATGGCATGCTAAAGTCACACATATTAAAAGAACATATAGCATATTTTACATTAAATTATAGAGTTATAACATCACATTGAACTTTTAGTACATAGACAGCAGATGAGGCATATGCATATTTTATACAAACATTTCTTCATCTGAAATGTAAACAGGTGAGAAATTGTGAGGATTTTATGATACTTGATTTGGCTGTAGAAGGAAGGGACAGGTGCTGGTACAATGGTAGGATTGTTTTGTTGTTATCTATAACTTCACTGGGATTGTAAAACATAGATATGAAATGATTAGAATAAGAAGGGGGTTTAGTAATGAGAGTGGTACATGTGTAGGGCCATTATGTTGACAGGTATGTTTTCAAGGTGGTTTTAAATTGTAGGTTAGATGAGATATTTCTGATGTTTGTTGGGAGAGAGTTCCACAATTCAGCAACATAATTAGAGTATAGGCAGGCACCATTATGATTTTCAGATTTTTGAATAAGCAATAAGTGTCAGTTCATTGAACTCAGTTTTCTGTGAGACGAGTACCAGTTCAATAACCATCTGATGGCAGAACATCTGTCTGGGCTATAGACGATGTTGTGGGCAGTGTTAATGTGAGTATAGACTAAGAGATTAGGTAGCGCCAGCCAGTTAAGGGACTGAAGTGTATGACAGTGATATGTTTGGTCGATGTGGCTACTTGCAAAACCTGCAGTATTATCATACAATTTTTCCATTTTGGCTAGATGAAGCATACAGGAGACTAGAGAGTAGATATGTTTGAGTTGTGGATTTACAGGCATGGTCTTATAGAAAAGGGTTTTTTTTCTAAAGAGGTTCTAGTGTATGATTTTTCTAAGCTGCATATTAGATATTTTGATCAAATCTTAATCTGTGGTAGTTTTTATACATATTAGTTTTATGTTTTGTATTAGCACAATTCTAATATTATTGACTGATAATATTTTAATTAACAGTAGTTTGCTGTATTGGTGGTAAAAATACAATTAGCTTAGTTTTCTTTGGATTTTGAAGTAATTTTTAAATTTTTATAAAGAAATACTATAGGTCATCTTGGAGTTGTTTGAAGAGGCTGCACGTATTAGTATTGCATCATCTGCATATTGAAGTATATTTGCTGGGACGGAAGCTGTTTTCATTTTATTTATACATATATTAGAGAAACAGTCCTATTAATGAATATTGAAGTATCATTTCATAAGCATGAAACATTTTTATTGTTTTCCTGTCCAACTTATCCAATTCCTTTTGGGGACAATCAATCACCCCAAAACTGTAAGTCAGAACAGAAAATTGGTTTATAGCTTGGACTTTGTTCCTAGATGTCAGAGCTGTTTTCAGTATTAGATTCAGTCTTCTAAAATATTCCTTACTGAGTTTTATTTGAATTTGTTCATATTTTGTTGCTGTCCTGATCCTTCACCAGTTCCCAAATATTTATACACTCCCTTCTGCTGAAGTTCCTTTATATCACATTCCTGTCCCAAATTGATATTTTCTTGGTGCTGCAGCTCTCCTCCTTTAAATGTTGTTTCTGCACACTTATCAAAACCAAATGACATTCTTATATCATCTGAGAAAATTTTAACCACTTGCAGTTGTACTTTCAACTCATCTGATGAACTTGCAGTTTGGAGTCTTCCACAAAAATAGACGAGAAGTCTTTAAACATGGCTGTTTTCTGGGAGTTAAATTATAACCATGGCCTAATCTATTAAATAGGCAGCTGAATGGGTTAAGGGCAAGAGAAAAAAAGCAGCAGTGACAAAAAACACCCTGGAATATTCCCCTTTGAATTTTTATCCCTGGGATTAAAATTTGCCCTTTCTCATGGCTTAGCTGCAAAGTGGTTTGCCACTGTTTCCTGGTCACTGTAATGTAATTGGTCAATATAGGGTGCATCTTGTATATCTGTAAACAATCTTTTATTCATGAGTGTGGGATGCTCTTAAATGCTTTTTAATCTATCCATGCCATACTTAGATTCTTCCCCTTTTTTCAACTTTCTGTTATGGCTTTATTTAGCAAGAAATTATCCTTTGTTCCATATGACTTCCTTTTGATACACTTTTGTTCTATTGCCACAGTTGTGTTTTTTTTCTAAATTACTATACATTCTGTCTGCATCAATTCCAGTATATATAGTTTGAACATCATCAGAAGGCAAGTCATTGGTTGATAGTTTTTAGGATGGCTTTTAGGCTCACTTTTAAGGAGGAGTATATATTTTTTTCCTCTTGTTAGCTAGACTGATATGTCATTTGGATGTGCATAGAAGTAATTCTTAATCTGGGCCTGGGAATTTCCAATTAGGAGCTTTTTCCTTAACTTTATTTCAACTATTCTAGATCTTACTTCATCCCTCTTCATATCCTCTGCATCTCAACTCCTTATTGTTTCTTTTAATTTTTCTATCAATTCAACATATTTATTTGCATTCTGCAAGGTCTCATAAATATTATTCCAAACTGTATCCGTGTCATCGTTCTTGGTGGTATTTCTATTTTATTTTACTTCCCAGTTCTCTATAAAACTTTTTTGAGTCATCAATGAATTGCTCATTTTGCACTTTTCCTTTATATTTATCTGCATATCTTCTAAGTTTTTCAGCCTGTGCTGATGTCTCAAGTTTATTATTTGCAAAGTTGATGATAGATCCTGGTCTGTTTTGATACTGTGCATTGTTTTTACCATGTCTGTCTTTCTAAGTATTTTTGTTCATCTGTTTCCTCTTTATAGTCTTCTAACAGTGAGACCTCTTGTCTTAGTTGCTTTATAGTTTTCTCTACTCAGTGCTTTGATGGTGGCATATTATTTCTTTCCTTCCTTTCCCTTATTGTTCTATGTTTTAGTGGTAAGATTTTTTCTGTGATTAATTTAGCTACAAAATAATATATCCTATTTACTTGTTATATCAAAAGAATTTATCTTAGTACTCCTCATTACTGTATTCATCTGTTTTACTAGACTTCTAATGTTTTGGATCTTATTTATCTTCCTTAGTTTATTTATTTAATTGATCTTAATCTATTTATTTCATTGAACTTAATATGTCTATTAATCTGTATTAAGTCACGTAACAATTGCCTTAGATTATTTTCTTCTAAGCTGAGAGCACATTCTTTGCTCTCCGTTTCCTGTGGGCATTCTACAGAAAGAACATCTTCCTGTGACGTATCCTCTTCAGATGTATCCAGTGTCATATGATGTTCCTTCATATGGGGACTCACTGGCCTATCACTCCACAACATTGCCTGCGTCAGAGTTGCCACTGTTTCCTGCTCCTTCCCTTGTTGTACAACTTCAGATGAAGTTTTGTACTCATTTCCTACAGAAGGCTCCAGAACATCATCTTGTGTCAGATCGTTAGATGTCTCTCACTCCACTTGTTTCTGCGTAATTTGGAAACTCATTGTTTCATCATGCCACAATATCACCTGTGTTAGATTTTCTGCACTAAAATCCTTCACTTTGCAGGTAATCCATACTTCAGTTTCTATTTCTTTAACTTCTCCATTATTAATTTTCTTTTCTACCATCCCCACCCTTTTTTGTATTGTGAAATTATCCATATCCTGGTGCATTTGCCTATATTTTATTTCAAATATCTTTGGTGCTTCTTTTTTATATTGATTAGTTTTGCAACCTCCTTTGCATAAATACTGCACCACATCTGATCTCTTTTTTCTTTCCCATGCTCATGTTTTTTATACCTTTCAAAAAATCTCTGGATTTTGTTCATTATATTTTTGCACTTCCTCTATTACTTCTTTTTCCAGGTGGTCCAAAGTTTCTTTGTCTATGTAATGATTTGCATGGATCTGTTGCGTTAATGATTGCAAATTTGCATTTGAAACTTTTGACAGTTTTTTTTTGTGCAAGTATTTTTTCCTGTAATTTCTCTTTCTGAATATCACAAAACATAATTTCTTCCTTCTTCGTAATATCCCACTCTTTCATCTTTATGCCTTTTTTTTGTGGCCTGTCAGTTTTTGTGGTTTTTGTGGACTACTACTTTCTTCTGTAACAGGGGGCCCATCCTTCCCCCTGAGCCTGGCCTAGTCCCATTGTTGGAATGTATTTGTATCTTGAGGGTTCTACACTGCCATTTTTTCCAGTCCTGGCACCAGTGTGTACACCAAGATTGGGAACTTTTTTATCCGGGGACATGTGCTCCCAGCTGTCTTTTCTCTTTTTAACCTACCTCTCTCCATGATATGTGCTGTATATAATACAGTCTATATACCAGTGTTGTCTTGGTAAGGTTTTATGAAAACAAGGACCATTACAGAAAGGTACTCATCAAGACTTGAGGATGAATTCATTTCTAGCAATACTACTCTCCCTTTCTTGCTTTGTTCTTCATCTCTCCATTTGGACACTGTATTATGTACAGAAAGAGACAAAGTCATAAAATAGCACGATTTGCAGCCATAAATGAGAGCAATGTGGAAGAAGGATACCCAGAGAATTCAAATAGTAGCAGGAGCAATGGATATCATAAAAAAAATTTACAGTCATATTTAGACATGCTACCAATATATGTATCTCCATATGAATTACAGACAGAGTCATTTCTGAGTACGTTGCAAATGGTGCGAAGAGCACTTTTGTTTAACATCAAAGATTGAGACAATACTGATTTTATGAAGTTTAATCATACTTTGACGTAGGAATGGGGTCCATTCCCATTATGGTATTAGAAACTCAAAAGAGATGGAGAGATTAAACCAATTGAAATGTTGAACCTTGTGGCATACTTAATGTTTGCTGAGGAACTGACAGCTCATCAGACCAGTGTACACACAGTATTTGGTGGCTTTTTTAAACAAACTGTGTTGTTTGTGAGGCTCAGTTCCATGAGCCTAGATGATTATGATGATGATGATGATGATGATGATGATGATAATAATAATAATAATAATAATAATAATAATAATAATAATTTTGCCTGTAGTGGAACTAGTCTTATGTTTGTATTTCCTTTGTCTGCGCATATTGGTGTTTCATGGTAGTATTATATGTCTTAAACTCTTTATCCTGACTATTTAAGTGTGTGTGTGTGTGTGTGTGTGTGTGTGTGTGTGTGTATGTGTGTGTGAGTATAGTTAGCATGCCCAGTAATGCTATAACTGGATTTGATACTAGTGATCTTGGCATAAGTCACACATATATGCCTTTGAGTTGTGCTTTAGCATTGTAAGACACACTCAGCAATGACTTTCTGCACTGCATACTTTGTTTATGAATTTTACCCACTGTTTGTTGCTTTAATATTTAATATGGTCAAGTCACTGTACTAGGTATCAGAAATTAATTGTAGAGACCTGATGAGTCCCACGTTTACATGACAAACTCTATGTTCCTTTTTAACTACCTTTACAGATCACTTAGAAATTAATTATCCAGAAAAATGACATTGTTGAGTTTATAATCTTTAATATTCCTTGTGCTGAATATTGCCTCTGGTGAGCTCAAAGCAGACAAAGAGGCTGATGAGAGGAATACATGAAGATAATCATGTTTCATAATCTATTGAAAATGATGGCTCATGAAGAACTACAGCTAGAAAATGTTATGTCTGACTAAGGAGTCAAGTAATTTAATTCAGACAAAACATTTTCTCTTTGAAAATTGCCTGCATTAAACTCTACCTGTTTCGCTTTTTATTACTTCCAGCACAGATTAAATATAAATTTCAAAGTGTTACACACGTGCAAGCAGAGAAAATGCTGCTAAATACAGCTTATACACAGAGGCAGTGAGTCAAATGCATTTATCAGATTTGAACTGATATATGAAATGCAGTTAAATGTTACAATTTTATGAGTCATAGTTGTGTCACACAGAATTAGAAAGACTGGATATATTTCTAATTAATTTTCCCAGTTGTAAGAAAAAAAAAATCTAATGCGCAAATCTAGTATAGGAGTTATTTTTTAGCTTCTGAGCAAAAATTATTTCTTTAAGTATTGTCTGAAAGCACAGTTTTTGTGATCACTATAACAGTTTTATTTCCATATTAACTTACTGGTTTACTTTTGGATTTTCTATATGGTTTCAGTGAGGAAGGGCCTTGAAGTGACTTTAGCTGGATCAGTAAAACTGTTAACATAATACAGATGTTAACTCAAAGAACTTTTATTTGTTTAGAAAAAAAATAATAATATATCAATCACAGCTCATTGTGAAGAATGGCTTGGTTTATATTGCCTGACTGGATACACTAACGCCTCAATAAATTCATATTAGCAATATCTCACTTCAGGTGCTGTATCATTTTCCCCCATGGAAACAAAGGAACCAAACTGGTCACTCTGCTTTCAGAACAATGACCTAAAATCACCTCAACAATAGATAAAACCGGCATGACCCACACCCCTTTATGATGTATTGTTTACAAGGCACATGAAATTTTATCCAGTTGCAGGAGATACTGTAACCAACAACAACTGTTTATTTTTGGCACTTTTTATAAGACATTATACATAGTAATTGTAACATAATAAAATCAGATGCAATAGATAAACATAATAATATCAGAGTATCATGCCACATAAACTGTAACAAATAAATTGAGTGCCTGATGATGTGATATGTGCGAAAATGATATGGGAGTAGAATGTTATGGAACTGGAACCTGTGTTCTGAGAGACTGCCTTACAGATTATCTGCAATTATAAAGAGCTGAGTATATATTTTTTGGTTATAGAGTTTGTTAATTTTTGCTTAGATCTCTGTTGAAACTGTTGTCTCACTGTTCTGAGAGACTGATCGGCAAATATTCAGAGCTGATAATTTTTTTTGGTTTTAAAGTTTGTACTGCTAGTTGTTGCTTAGATCTCTGTTGAAACTGTTTTCCCCACCCCACCCCCATTTTCTGCTATGTCTTCAGTTGGTATAGTAACAGCTGCATTCAAATTGCTGGAACCTGTGTTCTGAGAGACTGCCTTACAGATTATCTGCAATTATACAGAGCTGAGTATATATTTTTTGGTTATAGAGTTTGTTAATTGTTGCTTAGATCTGTGTTGACACTGTTGACTCACTGTTCTGAGAGACTGATCGGCAAATATACAGAGCTGAGAATATTTTTTTGGTTTTAAAGTTTGTACTGTTAGTTGTTGCTTTGATCTCTGCTGAAACCGTTTTCCCCGCCCCACCCCCATTTTCTGCTATGTCTTCATTTGTTATAGTAACAGCTGCTAACCAATTAGTACCTGGTCAATGTTAGTTGTTGCTTTGATCTCTGCTGAAACCGTTTTCCCCACCCCACCCCCATTTTCTGCTGTGTCTTCATTTGTTATAGTAACAGCTGCATTCAAATTGCTGTAACCTGTGTTCTGAGAGACTGCCTTACAGATTATCTGCAATTATACAGAGCTGAGTATATTTTTTTGGTTATAGAGTTTGTTAATTGTTGCTTAGATCTGTGTTGAAACTATTGTCTCACTGTTCTGAGAGACTGTTCGGCAAATATACAGAGCTGAGAATATTTTTTTGGTTTTAAAGTTTGTACTGTTAGTTGTTGTTAGATCTCTGCTGAAACTGTTTTCCCCACCCCACCCCCATTTTCTGCTGTGTCTTCAGTTGGTATAGTAACAGCTGCATTCAAATTGCTGGAACCTGTGTTCTGAGAGACTGCCTTACAGATTATCTGCAGTTATACAGAGCTGAGTATATATTTTTTGGTTATAGAGTTTGTTAATTGTTGCTTAGATCTGTGTTGAAACTGTTTCTGTTCTGAGAGACTGATCAGCAAATATACAGAGCTGAGAATATTTTTTTGGTTTTAATGTTTGTACTGTTAGTTGTTGCTTAGATCTCTGTTGAAACTGTTTTCCCCATCCCACCCCCATTTTCTGTTGTGCCTTCAGTTGGTATAGTAACAGCTGCATTCAAATTGCTGTAACCTGTGTTCTGAGAGACTGCCTTACAGATTATCTGTAATTATACAGAGCTGAGTATATATTTTTTTGGTTATAGAGTTTGTTAATTGTTGCTTAGATCTGTGTTGAAACTGTTGTCTCACTGTTCTGAGAGACTGATCGGCAAATATACTGAGCTGAGAATATTTTTTTGGCTTTAAAGTTTGTACTGTTAGTTGTTGCTTAGATCTCTGTTAAAACTGTTTTCCCCACCCCACCCCCATTTTCTGCTTTGACGTCAGTTGGTATAGTAACAGTTGCATTCAAATTGCTGGAACCTGTGTTCTGAGAATGACTGCCTTACAAATTATCTGCAGGTATACAGAGCTGAGTATACCCACATTGTGACATCAGTCCCTGGTAGGTAAGGCAGTCTAAAGTCTATGACCAAAATGTCCCCCTGGCCCCCCTTCCACTCCACCACCTTACCCTTTTCAGCCACCCGCTCCCAATATCTTCACTCCCAGCCAGCCCTCCCCAGCAAATTACACCATCCTCCTGCCCATACTCTGCACCCCCAATCATAACTACCTCCACTGACAAAGTCTCCCCTCCCCATTCCAGTGCAGACCCAGCTCCCAGAATACCCTCTCCCAGTCATTGAATATAATATCTGCATGGCTGGCTCTACTCTCCTTAAGGATTTGCATTCAAAAACCCCACCCCTTCCACACTTCTTGCTTCATCACCATCCCCCTGTACCCCAATCCACAGCCCTCTGCCTGTGCTATGCAAATTAAGCCAGTCATGTAGCCCCTAAACATCCCTTCAAATCAGGCAATCCCAAACCACCCCACTCCACTGGAAGGATCAACCCATCCCACCCAATTCCCACCCTCCCGACCTCCCAGACAAAGACTACCCCATATTTTATCAATTACTAACCCCAACTTCTCCTCTGGCCAACAAAAATATGCCTGATCCACATCCACAAAGGAACTAATAACACCTTCACTGCCTGTATCCCACCATTCGCATCCACATACAGACGTCATCAGCCACACAGTCTCTGCATTATCTCCTGTCTAGTCTCTTTCTACACACCCTCAGCCACCACAACAGAAGCCCCACATCACATCTCCACAGATATAGGCACCCCTGAAACAGTTCATGTGTTAGCATGCAATTCACAGCCACAACACCCATTCTATCCTCATGAACTCTATACCCTGTAAAGAACTAAAACTACCCCAAAATGATCCAAATCACCGAGATGCATCATCCACAAACAAAGCCACCCCCTCTTGACCAGCATACCAACCATATCTCTGAATCCCAGAGTACCCATCATCTTTGCCAATGGCTCCAAACACAAAGCAAACAACAAAGGGGAAAGAAGACACTCCCACTTGGTTCCTCTGCTCAGACACAATTCACTAGAGAGGAACCCTCCCACTTCAACTCCTGCCTCCAACCCCTAATACATTCTCCCAACCAACCCCATCATTACACCAGGGAATGTGAATGCTTCCACTCCCCTACTCACAAAATCCCAGCCTACTCTGCCTAACACCCTTTCCACATCAAAACCCATCAACAACAGCAGCACCCTCCTACATTATGCTTTCTTCTGGATCATCATTGCTGTATCAATGTTTTCAAATACTTGCCTCCCATCCACAAAACTGCACTGATTCACACCAATCAATCCCATCAACACCCCCGCCACTCCCCCAAGTTTCACAGAAATAAACACTCTACTATCATGATTTAAAATTGAAATAGGTCCACATGAAACTGGATCTGATGGGTCTCCACTGTATACAGGCACCACAGTCACCATAGCTCTCCTCCAGGACACCAGCACCCACTACTGCTAAAACACTACCAAACAAAACTTTCCAGATTCCCATCACCTTTCTCCCTCCCTGCCTCCAAACCTCCACAGGAGCACCATCTACTCCTGGAGACCCCACTGCAGACTGACCACACTTCACTGTTTCCATCTCATCCCCTCCCATCCCAACTGCCAACCATTGATCCTCATCCCTCTCTATCCCTGGCATACTTAAGTCTTCCATAAATATTTCCATTTGTGCTCTCTCCTGACTTCCAGACTTCTCTGCCACATACAAACCCTTATAACATTTCTGAAACATCTCCAACACTTCCCCAGGATATCTGGCCATGCCCCCTGCCATAGGCTCCCCAAGCCTGGCAGCAACCCCTTCCACTCCCTTCTACCCTCGTTGTTGTGCCAAAAGTTTTCATGTTCTGGAGTTATAATCAAAACAGTTGCTCAAAAGCAATCTTTCCATACTCTTGCACAACATCCAGTCACTCCCTCATCCTCCCTGCAGCAATCTGCAGCCATGCCCCCTTGCTTCATGAGACTTCACCAACCCTGCAACACTTCCACCTCCATCAGTCCCTCTAAATAGTTTATATTACTTCCTAACCATATATCTTTCTCTTTCATCTCCACCCCACTTTTAAACCTCACTCCCATTTCATCCCACTTACTAGTTATAACTTCTGAGAAAATTTCTATCTTCTCTAATAACTCTCAAATAATTTCCATGATGCATTCCTTAAATTCATCTCTTTTTAACAGTTAGGTGGGAAAGCACCACTGTCCCATTATTACTTCATTACCCTGCATTTTTATCTTATTTTTTATTGGTGCATGATGTGAAATATTTATTGGATGCATGTCAAAGCTTTAAATTAAATGCACATGTTCTTGTGAAATATAATTTCTCTCTAGTCTAGTTCAGTTATTGTACTTTAGGGAAGGATATGTAAATTCTCATCTTCCATACCAATATTTTCATCATTTTTTTCAGAAATCTACCCTCTTTTGTTATAGTTTCCCCTTCTAGGTCCACTGGATACTTCATCACTGTTGCAAATCATGTTCCACTCACCAACTATACATAATATTCTCTGCTGAAAGATGATTATTTCTCTCATTTTTTTTAAGCTTCATAATAACAGTTTAGGTATATTATAAATACAGGCCAGTGTAATCCTCCTCCCTTGCCAGTAGCCCCATACTGCCACAAATCTACAATTATTATCTTTTTTTCCCTCTTCTATCACTATTGGAGCTCCTCTAGGAATTAGTATAATTTCTCCCTGTAGAAGAGTGTGTGTGCTATATATTTAGAAACATTTCCAAGTGTGGCACGTGCATATAATAGTGAGCACGCACAGGCAGCAGTGCCATTTTGAGAGAGCAGACAGAGTGTGAACATGTATGAGTGTAGTAGTCAGTCTGTTTATAATTTTATTTAAGTTTAAGTTACTAAGCTTGAATCCTGATGTGTTTGTGTATAATACAGGTGCTTGAACAGAATCCATGAATGTTCATTTGTCTTATCCTGACTAGACGAGTCACATGGTGTCAGAATCAGGATTTAGGAGACTGCTTTCCAAGCCACGAGGTACAGAGTTAACAGTGAAAGCATGCTAAACAGACTGAAAGTAAAAATGGGCCAGAAATGAACTACAGGTAACCAAAACTCACACAAATTATTTATTTTATAAAATAAATAATACGGAGCATTTGAAGGGCATAGAATGCATTATTTATCAAGCGAATAGAGAAAACCTTATTATTAATCAAACCAAAGGCATAGAAAACATTATTGATTAAGCAAGATGTTCAGAGTTATGATATTTGATAAAATTATCAAAAAAGTTTATAAGGGGTTCAGAGTTGCCTCAGAGTTGCAAAACGAGCATGTTCAAAGTAAAACGGGCATGTTTAGAGTAAAACAAGCACAAGAAAAGTATAATGAGCATGAAAAGAGGTGAAATGGGCATAACACATACAATAAAAGGGCAAAAAAAGGCAAATTAAGTATAAGTAAAGCAAGACTACTGCATGTTTTTTGGCAAATGACTGTATTTTGGGCATGGACTATTATTTTGCATTGACTGAAGCTATCAAAAGTATAAATAAAGTTATTTGAAGTATCTCAGAGTGTGTAAAGTGCTTACAGCATGTGCTTTATTACTTTGCATTTATTCTGAAGAGTTTACTGTGTGCAAAGTGCAACTATTTTGCAAAGTACAGTCAGAATACAGCCATTTCAAAACGTTTCTTGTTCTGTGTACAAAAATTCGCAGAGTGCCATCATTTTAGTGTGTTTCTTACACTGTACAGAGTTATTTAGCAAAGTACAACCATTTTAGAAGACTTCAGAGTGCTGTATACAGTTTATTCACAAAGTGCAATCATTTTGAAATGTTTCTCACTCTGAGCTTCTTCTGCCCAGTGTATTTGCAAAGTGCAATCATTTTGAAATGTTTCTTACACTGATAAGAGGTAGTTTTGCAGATTACAGTGATTTCAAAAGTGTACATGTACCACAGAGACTTTTTTTGCAAAGTTCAGTTGTTTAGAGGCTTATTGTGCTATTGGGCATAATTACAAGTTCTGGCATTAATTTTTGGCATATGTATATTTGTGTATGTTTGTACATAATTGCAAGAGCCTTCACTAGTGTGTGTTAATATGGCAGAGGAGTTTCACAGACCAAGTCCACTTGTATTTAATCATAATATTGCAGAGAATTGGAGAGTATTTGAGCAGGAATATGATATTTTCATACAAGCAGCTTTTTCTGACAAAGATGCACATACCAGGACATTCATTTTGTTTACCCTAGCAGGGTCAGAGGCCATTGGAAGAGAGTGTTAATTTGTGTATGCACCAGCAGTATATGCAGGAGTGGGGGAACCATCATATTGTTGTACTGGTTGAATCAAGGGAAGACCCTGAGTGCTTGAAACATAAATTTAGGGAAATGTGCAACCCAAGTAGACGAAAATTGCCAGCACCAAGTTCAGTGTAAAGCATCAAAAAAAAAAAACATCCAAAGGCTGATATGTAAAGTATATAAACTTTAATAAATAATAATAAACACCCAGACAGGAATATGATATTTTCATACAAGCAGATTTTTCTGACAAAGATGCACATGCCAGGGCATTCATTTTGCTTACCCTAGCAGGGTCAGAGGCCATTGAAAGAGAGTGTTAATTTGTGTATGCACCAGCAGTATATGCAGGAGAGGGGGAACCATCATATTGTTGTACTGGTTGAATCAAGGGAAGACCCTGAGTGCTTGAAACATAAATTTAGGGAAATGTGCAACCCCCAGACAAATGTTACATTAGAGAAGCACTTATTTTATACAAGAGACCAAAAGCCAGGTGAAACTTTTGCAGCCTACATTATTGACTTGAGAAACAATGCTAAAATGTGCAGGTTTGGTGATTTGAAAGATGAGTTGATAAAGGACAGGCTTGTGTGTGGTGTTAATAATGCTGCCATGAGAAAGATTTTGCTTCACAACAGTGAATTAACATTGAGTGAAGTTATTGAGATTTGTCAAATCCATGAGCTCACAGAAAGGCACACAAGTAAGCCTGCAATTGATAAAAGCATGGTTTCAACAGGGTCCAGAACAAACACATACAGCATGCAGCACGGGACGGGCAGAAACAGGCCTAAGCACATGGCAGCTGTTGCCTCTGTGGGGTTTCCTACGAAACTCATAGCTTTCCTGCAAGTTCTAAGACTAGCTCAGTAAAACAGACATGCTCAGTGCAGTACAAGGGGGAGTCAGCAAAACCAAGTCAAGTTTTATTATCAACTGTCGTAATTGTGGTGCTAATCATGAGTCTAAAACAGAAACATGCTTAGCATTTGGTTAGCAATGCCACAAGTGTAAAAAATGGAACAATTTTCAAAAGTTTTGCAAGTCAAGCAAACCTCACTCAGTTATAAAAAAGGGTCACTTAAAAAAGCAAGTTGATCATGCAGAAAGCTGCAACCCTATTTTCTATGTAGATGGTGTATCAGTGGTTGGTGAAAAGATTAATGCAGTAGATTTGCTGGCAAAGAATGAAGTGTTTTGTACTGTCCTGATCAATGGCAACCCCACAGAGCTCAAAGTGGACACTGGTTCAAAGTGCAATGTTATGTCAGCAGAAACATTTGCTAAGGTGAGAGCTGGTGAGCAACTTAATTTGACTAATTGTGCAAAACATGTTGGTTATAGAGGTGAAAAAATTCAAAAGGTTCAGTAGTGCTTTCTTGTTATTCAGCTGGAAACTGTTACAGCTTGCAATTTTAGGTAGTCCAATGACCTGTGCAGTCATTGTTAGGTCTCAGAGACTGTTTGAGAATGAAACTGCTTTCTTTTACTAAAGAAGTCGATCATGTCAGCACATGTCCTAGTTCCAGTTTCACCGATGATATTTTCTCAGAGCATGCTGATGTTATCGATGACAAGCTAAGCAAATTTCCAGTTGTGTCCTCCATGAATATAGACCGAGAGGCCAGTCCAGTGGTCAGACCAGCAAGAAGAGTTCCGATAGTTATGCAGAACAAGGTATCTTCCATGGTAGCTGCTCACAAAAAGAGCTCAGATGAAATCAGAATATGCAGTGACCCAAGAGACTTGAACAGAGCATTACAGAGACCTCATCATCCTATGCTTACAGTTGAGGAAGTCACAGCCCTGATGCCAAATGCCACTGTTTTTTCTGTCCTAGATGCAAAGAGTTCATTTCGGCAAGTGATGCTTGATTGCAAATCTTCACTACTGACTGCATTCAGTACTCCATTTGGTAGATAAAGATTTCTCAGGAAGCCTTTTCGAATAAATTCTGCAAGTGAAGTCTTCCAGCATGCAATGGAGCACATTTTTTGGGTTATCCATGTACCATAATAGTAGATAATTTATTGGTTGGAGGCAGTGATGAAGCAGAGCAGGACAGAAACCTCAGGAAAGTTCTAGACAGAGCACGTGAAGTGAACTTGAAGCTCAGTCCTCTGAAATGCAAATTCAGACTACTACAAGTTACATATGTAGGTCATTTATTCACTAGCACTGGCTTACGACCTGATCCATCCAAGCAAGCAGCTATTGTTGAGATGCCAGCACTGGAGAATGTCCAAGCTCTACAATGTTTCCTTGGTATCATTAACTATTTGGGCAAGTTTATACCAGACTTCAGTGAGTTGACAGCACCTTTAAGAGAGCTGACATGAAAAAATGTTGCATGGTCATGGTTGGAACAGCACCAGAAAGCATTTGATGACCTCAAGCAGAAAATTGTCACCTCACCTACATTAAGATACTATAATGTAAAAAAAAAAAACAGTAATTATTTCCTGTGATGCTTCAAAGTTTGGTCTTGGTGCAGTTATTCTTCAAGAGGGCAGACCAGTAGCCTATGCGCCTAGAACTCATATCCAAACAGAAATGCAGTATGCTCAAATTGAGAAAGAAGTTTTGGCAATTGTGTTCGCATGTTCAAAGTTCCATGATTATATTTGTGGTTGAGCTATTCAGATTGAGACTGATCATCAACCTTTAATCACTATTTTAAAGAAGCCTATGTATACAGCTCCAGCAAGATTGCAAAGAATGATGCTCAAATTAAAAAAAAGTACAACTTCAAAATAGTCTACACAAAAGGTAAACTTCTTTATCTGGCTGATACCTTATCCAGATTGCCCAGAAATGCAATGGAACAAATTGACGCAGAGACTGATGTCATGGAAGTGCATACTTTTTCTACCATGAGACTTGATGAGCAGAGAGAGCTGAGACTGATCCAATATTGCAAAAGCTCAACCACTTCATTGATGTCAGATGGCTGTCAAAGCAATCTGGTGTACTGCCAGAAATGCAACCTTATTTTCCTTACCGAGATGAGATGTTGATGGAAGATGCTATCATTTTCAAAGGTCCCAAAGTTGTTGTTCCTACTTCCTTACAACATGAAGACCTCCAGATTTTACATTGTGGCCACCCATGTTACAATTCTACTAAAAAAAGGGCGAGAGGACTAGTACTTTGGCTTTATCTATCAAAAGACTTCCATCTTGTTCAGTATGTAGTAGTACTAAACCGCATTTGCAAAAAGAGCCACTTCAGCTAAGCCAAATTCCTGAACTAACTTGGTGAAAAGTAGCCACTGACATATTCGAGTGGAACAATCTGCATTACTTAGTGTTGGTAGACTCGTATTTGAACTGGTTTGAGATTGATTTGCTACCTAACCTAACGTCCACTACTATTATTACTAAGTTGAAACATCATTTCTCAGTCCATGGTAGTCCACATAAACTTACCTCTGACAATGGTACACAGTTTACCAGTCAATTGTTTCAGAAATTTGCAAAAGAGTGGGACTTTGTGCATATTACTAGTAGTCCAGAATACCCACAGTCAAATGGCCTGGCTGAGTGTGCAGTACAGAGTGCAAAGCAATTATTAGAGAAATCAAAATGTGAAAATAAAGATGTCTTTTTGAATTTACTCAGTCACAGATATATAGCTCATGACAACATGCTTGGCTCGCCTGCTCAGAGACTTCTTTCTAGGCGGCACTTTTCCGTTATCGGGGAAACACTTTAAATGCGGTTTCTGAGCTCCAAATCTAGTGGCTTTTCATGTCTTTTTGGTATTAATATAACCATGTGTGTGTGTGTGTGTGTGTGTGTGTGTGTGTGTGTGTGTGTGTGTGTGTGTGTGTAAAAAGTAGAAGTTACATCTCTCTTTTTTAAATATTATCCACGTAATTATTTTACACACAGCTGGTTAGATTAAGAGCAAAAATACATGGCAAGACACCAGATTTGGAGCTCAGCAACCATGTTTAAAGTGTTGCCCGGATAACAAAAAAAAAATGAAAATAGATTGCTGTTTTATAAAAATGTCCGACGAGGAAAACATGTTAAAAATTATAACACTTCATCTGACTTTTACATTTTTATAGTTACCACAGGTGAAACGTGCAGCAACAGAAAAGATCAAAAAGGTCATACACTGTTTACGTCCTCCTTGTGTCGGAAATGGCCAACTGTCAGTTTCTTATGTATTTGTTGTAAAGCCTTATTTTTCCAAAAAGTAGTTTGAAATAGTAAGAAAACATTTTTGAATGTTTTAACTCTACACATTATTGAAAGAAACAGTTATACGTCTGCAGTCAAATTCCTCCTAAGTTACGATAGTCTGGTTTGCCTTACGCATAATTGCACCACCAAGTGCTATGATGTAGCAGTGAGCAGCTCTGTAGAAAAGTGACATACCTGTGTTGGTGGTGTAAGTGTTCTGTCCACATCAAAAAGGCAGAGAATAGATGCATCCTGTAGTACCTCAGCTATTTCACTCAGTCAATTTTTCAGTATTTTCAAAAGACAGGTAGATGAATGGGGAGGGGAGTGCGAGAGGCCTGGCACGGAGGTGTTAATTGTATTCATGTGTTGCTGTTCCAGCCTCTTTGTAGCGCACTGATAACTTGGACAAAAATATATTATTAGGGTTTTACAAAAAAAAGACATACCTATGTATTTGGGATTCAGTTGCATTTTTTTAAATTTGATTTGTCCACTAGGTACGCAAGACTGGAACACTTTAAACGCAATTGTTGAGCTAGAATCCAGTGTCTTGTCATGTCTTTTAACCAGGTGTGAGTAAAATTTAGAAATGACATGTCCTTTTTAAAATATTATCCAATAAAATATTTTATACATATCTGGTTATATTAAGACCAAAAATACATGACAAGACACTGGATTCGGAGCTCAGCAACTGCGTTTAAAGTGTTGCCTTGATAACGGAGAAGTACCATCTAGGCAGACCAGAATAACATTGCCTATCAGTTCCAGCTTATTGGTGCTTAAGGCTAAAAACAATAGAGCAACCAAAGCCCAACTATTCAGAAAGTGTTCTTTTCTGATGTCCAGTTATGATAAAATGAACAGATCTCTTTGTTGAAGAAAAGAGACAGTGAGGATACAAATGACGAAAGGCTTTGGCCAGATTAGTCAAGTGACAGTTATATGTGTTAAGCCCAGATCTTACTTTGTAGAGTCAGGAGGTATAGATTACAGGAGGAACCACAGACTTCTCCTTCCTGTTGCAGAACTGATATTGCAGCATCATACCTGTGATACAGACTCTAGAACTCAGAGCAATCCAGACATTGTTCCTACTGATAACGTGTATCAACATCTACTTCAATTCCTCATGATGTCCCAGATGTGCCCAAAGTTGAACATTTAGTAAAGACAGTCCCCATTACTAGACCTAGTTCTAATTTTTATGTCACAAATTTGGTCATATTTCCAGCCCCGTTGTGAAGTACACAGCAGCCTGGATGTAGTTGTTTATGTGTATATAGTTTTGTATAACTGCATTTCAAAGAATTATTTCTGTACAATTGTATGTCAATCAATACTATTGTTGATGCATGAGCTCTTTCTCAAAGAGGGAGGATGTAGAACAGTGTGTGTGCTGTATCTTTAACAAGCATTTCCAAGAGTGGCACGTGCCTATAAATAAAGCAAGCCAGTGCAGGCAGCAGTGCTATTTTGAGAAAGCAGCCAGAGTGTAAACATGTATGAGTGTAGTAGTCAGCTTGTTTATAAGTTTAAGTTTAAGTTACTAAACCTGAATCCTGATGCATTTGTAAATAATAAAGCTGCTTGAACAGAACTCACAAATGCTTGTTTTATCCTGACCAGATGAGCGACACTCCCCTTGTCCTTTGTCCATGATATTCTGCTGTATATCTGTCCTGAAATCCTTTATCAAATTGCCATGTTCATTTATTTCAAAATGTGTCTCCTACAGCATTGTCGTTTGCACTTTGTATTTCTTAATATAATTCAATACTCTTTCCTTTTTGTCTCTACCTATGAGGCCATTTAAGTTCCATAACAATAGCATAGCCATTATAAGAAGTGATTATTCCCACCTATTATACATGACAACTTTTTTTAAATGTCTGTTTCCAACTTTTGTGTTACATGCACACACTAATGTTTGGCAGGTTGATCTTTTATAAGTTGTTTCTTGTCATCTCCATTTGAACCTTTGTCACATTTATCAAGACTTTTTGTTTTAATGATAATCCTCAAAAAACCTCGCTCATAGCCCATTAACTTAATACAAAGAGACAATACTATGTATACCTCCAAATAATGACATTTAACCCTCCTTATAGGAACAATTGTCCCAAACTGACAGCTGCACACACAGGCAATTTGTAATCTAAAATTAAGGTTATCCATGTTAAAGTGCATGTTACAGCCTGTGCTCTGACTTATCCTGATTGCTGTCTGTCCTTTTCTTATATTTGTTCACTTCCCAGATATGAAAAAAAACTGCTTGTATGCTTTCAGAAAACATTTACTTCTAGCCTTAAGAAAAGGTGCGCTGGCTGTCTTTACACACTGTTCTAGTACATGCATTGAATTATTTAGTCTGCTAGAAGAGCTGTCTCTTATTCACTTCCAATAATTTCAACTTTATTTTTTACTGAGCTGCTTTCCTTTGTACCATTTAATTTTACATTTCCTTCAGCAAACAATGCTTCAAATTCTAAATATTAATATCCTGTACCTGTAGTTAACTTATCTCTATGGAAACATAAGAACAGAATGTGCAACTGCCTTCAGCTGCAGACTCACACTAAACATATATTTGCTAAAGAGAAAAAAAGCTAATATCATAATATCATTAAATATGCAAGAAACCCAACCCTTATCATTGCATTAACCAAGTTATTCTTATTTTTAAGCTCATTTACTTATACAAAAAAATGTTTTTACAGTAAGCCAATGACATTAATCTACACATTCACCTATGCAAAAGGAAGAGAAAACAGCTCACTCCTGCACATATTATAATCAGTACACTTTTATACCCATCCCCCACTGAACAGTCCAAGATTACAGTATGCCAACTTAAACATACTTTTGCCCAACCTTTCTTCTCTTTTATGTTATAATGTCAACATTTTTTAAAATTAAAAAAAGTCCTTGCTTACCTTAGGATCTTTATCATATACAACAGTCACTGAAAAGACTCACACTAACTCCCCCATTTTAGATACGTAAGACTACATACAACACAAATCTGCTTTACTATACAACATGCAGTTTATATAATGAAATGTTTTATATAAATGCAGTTAAGAACAATTGTTTTACTTAGAGTTACTTTTTTTCTTTTTAGTGTCCTTCTAAATGTTAATGACATGAAGTGGGGTATATGCTTTTCAGTCCATGCACAACTTTAACAAAGTCAACAAAACTCCAGTCTTTCTCAGCCACTTTTTCTTATAAAGTCATATATCACAAATAAGATCAATGCTTTATAATATCATATTTATTCACTAATTGCAGTGTTGCTGATCTTCTTCCTGTTCATCTCCATCTCCCAACACCAAACTCTGGTTCAAGTCCAGGACACTCCTGATTCTTCTTATCAGCTTCTGTGCTTTTTTTCTGTCTTGCAAGCATTTTTTTTGGAACATTGGAAAAGGTTTCACCAGCAAAGTCTCTGATTTATTGTTAGAATAATGATAAGTAGAGTCTCCTTCTGTTTGATGGCTCACTTTTTGTTGGACAAACTTTTGTATTTCTTCCTTAGCCTATTCTGCATCAAAAATGTCTTTGATACTCCAGAAAAAAAAATATTTTGAAAACAGTTGGATACCGCAGCTTGCATCTCATACCTGCCTCTCGACATTCCCTGAAAGTTGGGATACATTTGCTTCTCTTGTGTCTGGTGTACAGTGAATAATCATTTTCCACAAACAATCTAATGTCTCCAAATTTCAGTACTTTGCCCTTCTGCCATAGTTTTGTCAGGATCAACTCTTTCTGCTAATATGATTGCATCTTTTCTAATACAGGTCTTGGATGCTTTCTCATGGTTTGGTTTGGAGCATAGACTCAATGTACCATTTCAGTTATCAAATCTTGCTGTGGAATACCAGTCCAGTCATTTGTTTATGCTTTCATAAAATTAATAGCCTTCTCTTTCCAGTTTCTCTGGTACTACAGAAAATCCCAGCTTTTTGTCCGTGTGCTCTGTCCTCTAACTGTACCATTTTTGGAAACAACTCATCTTGAGAAGTCTCATTCTCAGCCTGCTTTTTCCTCATTTCATCCTTTGATTTTTGTAGTTTTATCAGTTCATCTGAATAGCTGCTTAAAACTTCTTCCATTTTTCTATTTGTTATTTGAGTTGATATACTCTTTCAATGTTTCATTTATTTTAATCAGCTCTGAGTACGTCATTTAATTTTTCCTCTAAATTACATGGAACCATCTTTTGTACCAAAAATGGAGCTTGAACTACTTTTTGCTGAACAGCTGCAGGATTCTTCCCAGTCAGTGTTTTCTATTTACTTTTTCTGGTTGGTTTTCTTTTAGGCTCTCTAAGTTTCACCTTTTCTGGCTTCTAGTCAGTGTACTCACTAGCCTGTAACTAAAATTTACTTAAGCTGAAATAATTACTAGCCCTTGTTTCTTAGTTTCTTTTTTCACACTGGGAAAGGTGAAATTAAGCTGAAGATTAGTGTGCAGCCACCTTGGAAGTCTGAGGTGTGCATGTTTTTGATGAAAACTGCGACACCACCACCTTTGTCCCTGCCTTTGTAGTAGGTGTTCTAAATGTGTGGAATATATTGTAGTGCTGCACTGCCAGGGTGTTCACTGTGACCTTAAATCAAGCCTCATTAACTGCCCAAATGTGTACTTTCTCCATTGTGAGGAGCATCTGCAGGTAGTGGAGTTTCTTGTTTTGACTCCTGGCATTGATCAGTAACATTGTTAAATGTTCTAGTGCTGGTTTTGTTGTGTTGGAGGTTTTTTTAGATTGGCAGTGCCTAAAAAAGCACTATGGGAGAAGACAAGGTTTTAGTCAAAATACAAAAGGATAAAGGGAACAGATGCAGATCATCCCTGACAAAACAATGTGGTCTGTCTATCACATCCTCCCAGGCTTACAAATATTGTACTTCCTTGGAATGACACTAAATATAAGCAAATTATTAACATCAGTCATTTACTTATTTAACATTTGTTGACCAGGAAAGTCCGACTAGGACAGAGCCTATTTTCACTGGAGGCCCGGGGCGAAATGCTCCAGGCACATGTCTTTGTACCCAGAGGAAATCCAAGCAAATGCATGGAGGACATGCACAGAAGGTACCCCCGGCTGAGAATCAAACCAGAGAACCTCTTGCTGTGAGGCGACAATATTAACTGCTGCACCACTGTGCTGCCCTTCTCTGTTATCTTCTGTTTGTATCTTGGCATCATAATTGGAGAAGGTAGAATGATGCTGAATGCTAGGCTCTTATCAGGTTGGAACACACAGTCCGCGAGCTCAGTCATGTCTTACTTCATATATTCTAGGAAGGTATTTCTGAGGTCATTTATCCCCACATGGACTGAAACTTATGGTTCAATGATTTGAGTACATCTGTGATCTGTCAGATCTTGGCCCTTGATAGCAACTGACTGTGACTGCTTACTCAGCCAGGTAAGTCAGACATTTGTGTATCTCACAGTGGAGTCCATTATGACAAAAATATTGGCCTATGTGGTTGTTTGCTTTATAGGCTTAGAGGTTGAGATGCTGTGAGATGTGGCTCTATATATTGTGTTTGATGTGGTTTTGGTAAAGGGTTTTTGAGGTTGCTGAGGATATTTATTGTAGTTGCAACATCTGGAATGCCTTTGAAGTTCATGAAAATTACATTTAAAACCCTCAGAATATGTGAGTTTATGTGTCTGGTACAAAGTATATGGGGTGGGTATAGTGTTTGTGTTTCTTGCTACCTGTTTGGTATTATAAGTGCTACTATATGAGAGCCTAGCCTCAAGTGGCACCGTGTAACTCAATCTTTCATATACCATATCAGTTTGTTTAAGACTTTGTTGGTTGTCATTAAAGTATATTTCATTTCTTCAGTGAGGTGGATGAATATGCTTTGGATAAAACACAGGAGAAGAAACAGTAGTGGTAATGGCAGGAGGTCACTTTAAAAGGTAACCCTTTTACACTTCAAAAAAAAAATTTCACCTGCAACCATAATTCATTCAGAAGTACATTGGTCAGTTTATTTAAGTCATCACACAATGATGCGAATAATTATATTGCTTGAGAGACTCAATTTGTCAAAAGGAAAAAGAACCTTTTTCTACCTGGGTTGTAAATTTTAAGCTCAAAAAGCTATAATGATTCACCAATAAGAATCTGTATATCAGTTAATTTACTGCAGTAAAAAAATTGTTAAGGTTTCACTATGCTTCCTGGATTGCTGGAGTAGACATCAGTTGTATCACTGCATTTTGGATCTGTGGGGAAGTCAGACTTCCCAGTGTAATATTGAGATGGCTTACCTTTCCCATTCACATTTGATTATCTGGTCACATTGGAAGCGTCCAAATAGCATTAGTTGCATCCTTGCATAATTGAAGCTGTATTTTCAGGACTTTGGCTGCAAGAATCAGTTGTGATCACATCTTTCAAGAATTCTTAATCCTACATAGCTTAAGGACCTTATATTACCCAATTAGACAACTTCACCATCTCCAGTGGAGTGGTACCTTCTGCAAGAAAACATGTCACCTTATATAACCCAGTAAGATAACTTCATCATCTCCAGTGGAGTGGTACCTTCTGCAAGAAAACATGTCATTTTAATGCCTCTGTCTAGTGCTACAAAGTGTAAATATGCACAGGATTATAGGAGTATTTCTGGAAAGATTTGCCCACAAAAAAGAACAAGTACATTAATTCCTAGATGCACATGGTCTTATTTGCCTCATTCAGCAAGAGCATTGAAAAGGGCACAGTGCTCTACCTGCCTTTGTTGCATTGCCAGATGCCATCCGCACCAGCATGAGATTTAACCTGCTCATAGGTAGCTTTTCATGTTCCCAGAACTGCAATAGAGGGTTTCAAGAATGAAGGCCAGATGGATAATGGCAGGGCATGAGAGTGCAGGAAAAGAACTGCATCTCCAGAAATGTGCAATGATTGTAATCTTATAATGAAATTAATGAGGTCAGCCTAACAACAGAGTGGCACTAGGACCCTAGAGAAGCAGCAAACACTACCTGGTGAAGAATTATTTTATTTGCAGACTGGAACTAGGAGTTTTAGGGAGCAGAGAGATTGAATGTTTGTTTGGAGCCGTAGCTGAGATGCCAGGGAACAAATTATTGTGGTCAGATGGTCAGCTGCATGAAATAGGAAACATGTCATTGTCCATACAGGGATGAATGACCAGGCTAGGAAAGAACACTGACCAGCATGGAAGCTGATGGATCTGGGGAGGGTTTGTAGGAGAATAGTTAATTTTATAGTATTCTTAAAGGAGGTACCTCTGTTTCTCTATGCCATGACTAATGATAAGGTGGTTGGTATTAGGTGGTTCTACAAATGGATGTACAACTTGCATAGAGCTCAGTGCTTTATTTGAGATTTTTGATCTTCTTGGGAGATGCATACCTATCCTAACATGATCTGTGGCACCAAAGATGAAAAGGTTCAGTTTCATCACCAAATCTTTAACACAGTTAAGGGAAGAAACGAGAATGATATGAGGGAAAACTGCTTTCTTCCCTGAGAATATTACATTTATTAGCACTGTAAACCCAAAGTAAAGGCATTAGTAGAAAAAGGCAAGCAATAACAAATACATACCAGATGAAGAAAAACAGACAGGACAGAAGAAAATGAAAGGTAATGACTCCCAGTGGCCACAGTCTGGCAAAAAGCAGTTTAATACAGTGGTTTGAAGAAAGAACATTGTCTTGATGTTGTATCAAAAATAACTGGAAACTAAACATAAAATACCAATCACCTTTATTGTTAAACAATAACTAAAGAAGTTTTTGTCTTCCACCTGTCTCTGCTGATGTACAAACCATGACTGAAGCCTGCTTTACCTTTCTAACATTTATCACTTCCTCTCGTAGCCTATCCTCATTTTCTGTCTTGCTTTCCCTACCTAATCTTTCCCTTCTCTACCCAGATTCACCTATACCAATCTCTCACACAATCTATTATCTCTTTCCTCTCACTCTATCTTTTTCTTATGCTCAGTCCTACAAAATATTTACAACTTAACAAATGGCAAGGAATAATAATGCCGTGTCACTGTCCAAACTTTCTTGTGCTCCTTCAATCTACATTTTGTAATATATACTACCTATCTGAGAATTATGGAATACATATGTATTATAATTACTGTGCCAACCAGTTTGTAATTAAATCTTCTATTTGCTGTCCTATGTAATTAATGTGTAAAGAAAAGTGCTATGTAATTTTATGTATTCAGTAGCTTTTCTCCTTTGGCCTCCACTGAAAATGAGTACCTGTGACCCAGTCAGACCTCCCTGGTAAACAAAAGTCAATAAATAAAAACTGAAATACAGGACGAACAGCTTGCATGATATATATGTGTGTGTGTGTATATATATATATATATATATATATATATATATATATATATATATATATATATATATACATATGTGTGTGTATGCATATATGTATATATGTATAGGTTTATTAATATATCTATCTTTCTATCCACACATACACACTCACACACACACACACACACACACACACACACACACACACACACACACGCACACACACACACACACACACACACACACACACACACACACACACACACACTCTCACACATTAAAAAAAATGTGGTTGACTGCACAGATGGATAACAGTTGTGAAAGATTGTACATTTCTCATGGTTAGGACATATGCATTTTTCCCTGACATGGTGTGATTGAGGAGTTAGTATATATATGATAAAAAGGGGATGCTGGGGATGCAGAGAGGCTTGACCCCTGAAAAAAACAATGTTTTAAACTTTTTTTTACTTTAAAAATGTACATGCACAGAGATTATTACTTGGCACATGTGTAGCAATATGTCACCCTTCACGTTAATGTTTTAACTGTCAACATTTGGGTGTTTTGAAGATAACTGGTACACCTATATACATATATATATATATATATATATATATATATATATATATATATATATTTATATATGTTTGTGTGTGTGTGTGTGTGTGTATATATGTAGAATTCCTTCCAAGTCTAGCAAGTACAGATGAGGTGCATGGCTCAAAGAACACAACCAAAGAACCAAAAAGCCAGCACTCAGCTGTCAGCACAAATAGTTTAAGCAGTTGAATGCCATACCCCAAATAGGGGTGAGATAAGCATACCGGTTTCAGCTACAAAGCCTTTCTCAGTACAATACCCACATCATTTCATACCCCCTCTTTAAATAATAACAAATGTTATGTATGCAGTCAAAGCTCACCAACAGCTCCTTGATCAATGTATTTATCAGTGGAAGTATTTGGACCCTACCACATCCTTTAAATCTGACATAGATGGATTTTTGAAACTGGCTGCAGAGGAAGGTATTATATCTAAGGAAACATCATTTCATCTTACAGTCAAGGTGCCTGATGAACAGTATTTTTATTTGTTACCTAAAACTCATAAACATTTAAGTCAACCACCTGGCAGACTAATAGTGTCAGGTAATGGCTCCTTGACTGAACCACTATCAGCCTTCCTCACATATTATTTAAAACCATTGCTGGGGTGTGTTAGATCTCATATACAAGATACTACTGAATTTCTGAATATTATTGAAGATCTACAATTAGAACTTGGGTGGTACTTATGTACCTTAGACGTGTCAGCCTTATATACCAACATTCCCCACTGGGCAGGCCTTTTGGCCTTGGAATATTGGTTAGATCGTAGTCCCCTATATAACCCAGGGTTTAATACATTTCTAATCTGTTTAACAGAGCATGTACATAGTAAGAATATATTTTATTTTAAGGATGAATGCTATTTACAACTAAAAGGGACTGCCATGTGGGCATCATTTGCACCAATTTATGCAGATCTGTTCATGGCTTATGTTGAAGAACAGGTTATCTATGACCCCACACATAACATTTATTTAGAGTCCATGGATATCTGGTGCCATTATTTGGATGACTGCTGGTTAATCTGGTGTTCTGATACAGATTATCTCATGGAATTTGTTGAATATCTTAATGAGAACAAATGGAGACTACACTTTACACTCAGTTTTGATTTGACCAATATTATGTTTTTGGATGTGGATATACATGTGAAGTAAAATGAAACCTTAACAGCTAAAGTTTTTAGGAAACATCCACAAACAAACACATTATTACAGGGTAGTATTTGCCACCCATGACACATCATTAAGAACATTTCAAAAGCCCAATTTATGCAGCTATGCAGAATTTGTTCTATATATGAATCTTTTGGTATTCAGGAACAAGAACTTGTCAATAGATTTCTTGACTGGGGATGTAGACATGAGGATATCATTTCATCCAGGGATGCAGTGAGACAGATGAACAGGACAAATGTGCTCAAATATAGTAAAAGAACAGGTCATAGCAGACATATGCTTATGTTTATTACTAATTATGATAATGATACATCTTTTTTGATGGATTTGATACACAGACATTGAGGCATATTATTGTCCAATGGTACCTTGAGTGAGCTTATACCCTCTAGGTGTTGCTTTTCTTACAGGAAAGGCAAGATGTTGGGTAACATATTAAATCATCATAAGAAAGTAGATAATAGAACTATTGGGCTGCAGTAAACAATACAAGGAGAGATAGATATTAAAGGGCTGTCACCTTTGTAACCATTGCAGCTTTTGTCAATATATATCCAAATCTACACAATTTAGTATTCAAAATATTTCACAGGTTTTTGATATATATGTTTATGAGGATTGTCAATCAGATTGGATCATTTATTTGGCTTTATGTACTTGCCCTGCTTTTTATGCTGGACAAACCTCTTGTCCATTAAAATTATGTATTTCTGAACACCTTAGTGACAATAAATGTGATCGTCAGTCAAAAGCTTCATACAAACACAAAACCAAGCATCACACAGCTAAGTTCAGATTTATTATTATAGACAGGATTATGTTTAAAGATGTAGATAAGATAGGTTGGCATATTATATTAAATAGGAAAGAAAAGAAATGGATTATTTTATTGGAAACATTTTTTCTCCAGAACTTAATGAGCACTTGTAATTAACCAATAAAAATATTTTTGTTATTATTTAAAGAGGATGTATGAAATGATGTGGGCATTGCACCGAGGAAGGCTTTGTAGTTGAAAGTGGTATGCTTATTTCACCCCTGTTTGGGGTATGGTATTCAAGTGGTTAAACTATTTGTGCTGGTAACTGACTGCTGTGTATATATGATCCCTGTAAAAGATCTAAACCTAAAATATTAGATAAAATAATATCAACAACTTTATTTTCATGCCCTGAGATTGTAGAGCATGCAAATAAAAATACTGAGCTTTTTATTTGGAGAACTTGGAGTTTTGATGAGGTGTTTGTGTGAGATCAGTATAATGCTGGGGCTGTGGAATATGTCCTTTTCCCCATATTGTATAGTTAATTAGCTGGGGTATGGGGGTACAGGGGTGGGATTATCAATGCTTGTCAATAAACTGAACCTCCTGTAACTGAACGTAAAAGTTCTACATCTAAAATATCAAGAACAAATACAAAATCAAAATATATATCTTTTGCAAGGGGGGGGGTGCAAGCCCCCTACACCCCCATGCTCTCTGCTAATTATAGATACCAACTAGTAAATTGAATTATAGTGGAGAAATGGCAAACTCCCAGATCCCCTCTATTCTATAATCTCAGAACAAAAAAGCCAGCAATTCATCAAACAGCTGACTTTCAGTTGGCTATACAGGCTTTTTTGGAATAAGACAAAAAAAAGGAAACAAACAAACCTTATATATATATATATATATATATATATATATATATATATATATATATATATATATATGTGTGTGTGTGTGTGTGTGTGTGTAAATATATATATATATATATATATATATATATATATATATATATATCTATATGTGTGTGTGTGTGTATGTATGTATATATATATATATATATACACACACACACACACACACACACACACACACACACACACACACACACACACACATACAGATATATACATGCATAGACGACTATTAGGTGTTTGACACTGCCTCTACTGAGTCAGGCAAAATTGACTACAGTAATATACTGAAGCTGACAATGCTGAACACCTGAAACAGCATAAAACACCAAATCCTGAAAGTCCCTTCTGCTCTGCACCTAAGAACAAGTGCTAGCATGGGTCCCAAAGGGAGCAGGTCTGGTAGTTTGGTATAAAAGGTACTTGAGTCCCCATTCCAGTGCCAGCCCAGATCCCCGAATACCCTCCATTAGTCATTAGTTAGCCTATCTATCTATCTATGTATATATATATATATATATATATATATATATATATATATATATATTTGTTGTTGTTTGTCTTTCGGCTATATATATATATATATGCACACACACACACACACACACACACACACACACACACACACACACACACACACACACACACACATAAACACACATACGTACATATAGGCATACATGAAGGTGTTATAAATCTGTTGACATTATTAAGAAAAAAAACTTGTAAAGTATCATAGAATCATAGGACGTTACTAGACTAAAGGCCTGAGGGCCCTTACAAGCCTAGCCAAATTTTACCCTTGTTACCATGATCAGCACCTAGGATCAGCACTAAGGAATAAGACAAGCAGACGTATACCAAATAATAAATTATTTTAATTGTAGTATAGGATGGTTATGAAAATAATCACACGCAACATTCCTGGTTGAATCAAATTCACAAGATAAAACAAAAAAAGCGGACTAAGGAAAAACAGGCACCACAAAAGACTTACTGAAATTTTAACTGAGGAAGTCTTGTGAAGCATCGTTTGTTTTTTCAGTGAGATTGTTTTTTTCTTTTACATAGAATATTTAAATTATCACTCTATGAAGAAGTCTGCATTTATAATTATACTGCACTTGTTGCATCATATACTAATTTCCATAGTATATAAAGCTAGGCACAGTACTTGTCTGTTATTTGATTAGGTAAATAAAGTGGACCATTGCTGACTCTTTTCACTAAGGACCTGATCCACAGAAACAAAGGTAAATTTCATAAATGAGCAGTTTACAGTATTCAATTAACTAGAATATGTTTTTGTTTATAAGGAAACTGGGACACCTACAATTAACTCACTGTGTGCATTCTACTGCTGTGATGCCAGATAATGTCACTTCCCTGCGATTCCAATCATTATAGTAAAATATTTATACAAAAAGCATAAGAAAACTTAAAAGCTTAATTTTTAGTATAACAGTTGGTATACAGTTCTTAAATGAAAAGAATATGCTTGCTGTATTATCGATAATCATTTGCTGAACATTTTGGAAATGGGAATTGTTTAAGCAGTGTATCTCAATGGACTGGTTGGTATGTTATATTTTAGTCCTGGTGTAACTCATGATGCAAAGAGCGCGCTGACTGCTTCAGATTGATTTATTGTCATTACACAACTGATTTACTTAAAAAAATATATTTAAAGGGTATTAAAGAAATAAATTGTATACAGTTGCATTGCTATTACACAACTGAGTTACTTAAAATATATATTTAAAAATATTAAAGAAATAAATACCACAGAGTTGCTTTTTCAGTGGTGGTTCTTTGTTGTGGATTGTGCAGTTGTGATTCACTAAATGTGCACTCCTTTTGATTTTATGATGTGTTTACCTTCAAGTAAGGGTGCAGGATGCAGAGTTTGTCTTTTTATGCCTACAACTCAGTTAAGGACATTTGAATTATTTTTTTGGGGGGAGCATGTGAAAAACACAATGTTGGTTTTTTTTACATTACATTTGCAAAGGGGTGAGAGCAATTCTCTGGCTCTGAAATTTGTTTGGTTGAATGCTTGGCACTTCTTCCAGGTAGTTCTATATTTTATAACACTACAATGCCAAACTTCCAACATCATGGGTATATTAAGAGGGGTGCTTCCTGCCATTGTATAATAACTAATAATGATGTCATGACCTGAGGTCTTTAAGCCACTATTAGGTAACAAATACTATAAGAATAATATTATTTTTTTCAGTAGCACAGTATCAACTATTCCTTATTTTGCTCAACAGAAGGGCTTCTAACATTAGTAATGTAAGAGCTCTCATTTAAATATCAGTGCTAGAAAGACATAGCTTTTAGAACTTGCATAGTTAAATATCAGTCCTAGAAAGACGTAGCTTTTAGAACTTGCATAGTTGAGTCTGTTGCAGACATTTCCAATAATGCAGTATCTGTATGTTCAACAAACAACATAGAGCCATGTGTTTAAGTATCAAACTTACCCTGCAGTCCTTGTCTTTAAAAGGAACATAAATGTCCGTGAGAGGTAATTATTATAACGTGTTACTGGTAATGGAAAAAATAAGCAAAACAGACCAAAAGCAAATGTTCCCAAAACTTTAAATGATTTTTTTAGTACTGCAACATAAAAAAAGAAAGTGAATTATTTTTATGATAATTATTATTGGTACTTAATGTTTTCATAGTCAAACCTTAAAATCATTTATGCTTGTAAGAATACCACCTTAACTGTGAGCTTAAGCCTCAATGAGGGTTAACAGCAGATGGAGGATTTTAAGTGTTGTATGTAAAGACTTACTAAATATCATTAAGATTATTTACATAAGTTTTACTTAAAAAGCTGAATCACTTTAAAAATACAGATTGCGAATGTTAAAGTACATTATTTTATTTTCTGCTGTCTGTGTTAATGCACAGGCCAGCAATTAGAGCTGGTTTGATCAGCTTTTCATTGGGAAAGGTTGAGGAGCCATATCTGGGTATTACATAAATTATATGGTGCTTTCATTCCTAGAATGGAAAAAAATACAAAGGCACTGCCTGGGATGCACTTTTTACCTCTGTATTAGTGCATAGTATTAACTGTTATCTGTAAACCATGTTTGCATGACCATAACTAAAATGTACTTATAACTAAAATAGAAATGCCCTTCCACTGCTCACCCTCATCTCAGCTCATAATACCAAAAAATTCAGATGGTCAGAAACAAAATACCCTACTTTGCCCTACTGACAAAACATAATCGCCACTTTTAAAAATGCACATTGGCTTTAGAACGAAGTACTCTGATCTTTAAAATTCTAACACAAAGTTATTGTTCCCCACTCAGGAGAATGCTCCAGTTCATGGAACTAAACTACTCCCTTAGAAATAGCCAAGATATCACATTCATTGTTCTCTGACACTATTGAGAAAAAGAATTTTCTAGAATTGGGCCTGCCATGTGGAATTCTTTACCAACAGATGTAAAAAAATTTTAAAATTTTAGGATTATTAAAAACTTAAGCATTTTCTTCAGAATGAGTCTGTGTGCACTTGCTTCCATGACATTGGTGGTGCTGCGGTAGCATTGTCGCCTCATAGCAAGACGTTGTCCCGCTCGATTCTCAGCTAGAGCGTCTTCTGTGTGGAGGCATACATGAATGGGGCATGCCTTCGTTGAAGGTTGTGCGTCAGGGCTGGTAAACCGGTACGTAAAAATCCGCTACCAATCATTAGCAGACCTAAGTTCCGCTGTGGCGACCCCTAACCGGGAAAAGCTGAAAGACACAAACAAACAAACTCAGTTGTGCCTATAGCACTATCTTGAATATTTCTCGGTCGGTGCCTAGCATGCCATGTCATCTTAAGACAGCCTTCCTCACAATGCTTACAGCTCCACAGTGTGCTCTGAAGTTTAAGCACACTGTGTACTTTATAAGAAGCATTTACACAAGTATAAAAGTGGTCAGTACAATCTGCATCTCTGTGGATATAAAATAATGTGAATAAAGCAGTATGATTGCATTTAAACTATCTGAGTAAATGCTTCTTTTTCAGCATGTACTGCTAGTCTGAAAAAGCATGCCGAATGCAGCTATCTTGGTCAGTAGAAAAATACTGAATTTATCCTTAAAGTACACACAACATATTAGTATGTCAGCAGAAGTGTTGTGGGTGCATTTTTTTTCTTTTTTACTTTTAAAAGCTACGTTTAATCCACTTACTCTCTCCATTGCAATACCTTTGACTGTGCATACTGGCAGTGTTCATGAATAGCTACGCATCTAATAACCTGATTGGTTTCTGCACCATGATGTCAGACATCATGGTGAAAAAAACAGTTGGGCTGTGAGATGTCTATCAATCATTGCAATGGACCCCCTCCAACCTTTCAGTTTATAGGGTTTCTGCATTGTTGTTAATAAAAATTAGGCTAACCGCTACACCTCTTTCTTTATTTTCTGACATTTTAGAGTTTCAGAGGTGTAGGAGCAGCTGAATGGCAGGAATAGTTTTAGTTGTTGATGGATGGTAGGAATCATTCCATTTTAAATTTGTCTGCCATATCTGTTGGCAACCACCTCTGTGAGTATGTAATTTCCAACTATTTGATATTTCAGAAGTTTTATCTACAGATATGTAACTAGAAATTAGACACAGTATTTTGAAATATTCTATGGACAGTTCTGCACATCTCTCCTCTAGGTCAAAAGAAAACATAAATGTTTCCCTGGACAAATATATATATATATATATATATATATATATATATATATATATATATATATATATATATATATATATATATATGCATTTTTTTATCAAAGTCTTAGAAGAGACCTGTTTGCTGTGGGTTTCTGTGAAGAGAATGTATTTCTAAGCTGTGTTAAATTTAAGTGCATTAAGCTGTAGATTTATCTTATATGCACTATTTCCATACCTTATTTCTAGGTATCATGAGTTCATGTGAGAAAGGGATGATGCTGTTTGTATGAACAAGTTTCATAAACCGGAGCCTGAAAACTATTTAATATTATAGTATATTATTTTATTTTGCTGTGTTTCTTTTTCTCTCTCTCTCTCTCTTTTTGTTATTATACAGTGGGATCTTTGGACATACTGTGCTTTTTGACATGGCTAGATAAGAGTGAATGCGTATCTGATAACGTGTGTTTGTGCATGTATACATTGGTTGTTGCTTCCACTACAAGATTTGTGGTTTATTTCCTCCTGCATCCTTGGGTGCCTGGTTTGTTTTTATTTGGTTCCTGGTTTTAGTGGCACCTATCTCCTTGGTGATTTTGGTTATACGTGTGTATGTCTGCAAATATATGTGTGTGTGTGTGTGTGTGTGTGTGTGTGTGTGTATATATATATATATATATATATATATATATATATATATATATGTGTGTGTGTGTGTGTGTGTGTGTGTGTGTGTGTGTGTCGTTCAGAATGCCGACTTTCATATGGCCGACACTATATGATCGACATTCCGAAAGACCAACATCCTGAAATAACACCATTTACCTAGCTGTAAACACAGTAAAGCAAGCCCCCCTGCACCCCCCACACCTCCTGCTACTTAAATATTCTCACTCCGAGATCGCACTACAGTGCAGGAAAGGGGAATCTCTCAGTCCCGCACTGTAGCGGGATCTCCGCTATCATTTGTCGGCCTTTCAAATGTTCGCTCATATGGTGTTGGCCATTTGAGTTTCAAACATTTGAAAATTCTAACAAATGAAGGGCTCCCATATATATAAATATATATATATATATATATATATATATATATATATATATAGGTCCACTTTGCAATCTTTAAATATCGAATTTCAGTATTTTGAGACAAAAATAACGAAAGTGCAGTTATTCCAAACTGCATGTTAACGAATGTTAGGTTTTCTAATTTGCGGTAGCTGTGGTGTGGTGTGTAGCCTATAATGTGCTGTCTCTTTAAGGGATAGTGTATTCTGGGGTTTAGACATGGTGGGCAATGTGTGGGTATGTCCAGAAACAGGTAAGTTTGTCTTTTTAAAGGTTTTAATGTTTTTTTTTTTAATCTTTTATGAAGTGTTAGGAGTCAGTTGGATTAGGTAGGTGAGAGTGTGTGTGTGTAAGTGTTTATTTTTGTACATGCGTAGTGTGTGTGTTTTTCACAGGTGTACATGTGAAAGTGTGCAGTGGATGTGTAAGGCGAGTAGCACTGGGTTTGCTATGTTGTGTGTGGTAGTGCAACCTCGGAGTTGGTATATATAAGTAGGAGGGTATGTGGTGAAGGGTGGCTGCCCCCCCCACTTACTGTATGTGTAAATTTCTTGGGTTTTGTGGTGTGTGTGTGTGTTGTGTGTGTTGTTTTGTTGTAGGATGGATTGTCATGTGTGTGTTTTTGTTTGTATGGTCAAGATTGTACTGAAAAACAGAGAGTCGCATACTGAAACTTTGGTATTATGAAGTTTCAGTATTTTGACATTTGTTTTTTTTTACTTGTTTGTTGCAGTGGATTTTTAACTTTCTCGTTTTGATATACTGAAATTCGGTATTTCAGTATTTTGAGATTTGAAAGTGAACCCATATATATATATGTGTGTGTGTGTGTGTGTGTGTGTGTGTGTGTGTGCATGTATGCATACTGAACCAAAGAGTAAAAAGGTCATACAGACAAACCAGTTAGTTAAAAACTACAAGAAAAACCTAGACAAGCTAGAGTTTTCACTGTGTGATACCTTAAACCTCCTGTATATGTATATGATGTATACACACTACACATGTATATATATATATATATATATATATATATATATATATATATATATATATATATATATATATATAAAATGTATATTTGGGTCCCCTTCAGAAGGTCAAAATTTTAAAAGCTCGACTTTCATATGGCCGAGACCATATGATCGAAGTTTTAAAAGTTCGAATGGTCTGAATGGGGATCTCCATAGAGTAAGGAACGGGAAGATTTCCATTTACTGCAATGTAGTGCGATCTCGGAGTTGGTATATTTAAATAGCGGAGAGTGTGGTGGGAGCAGGGGGGCTTGCCCCCCTGATAGCACTTTTTTTTTCACATTTTCGAACATTCAAATGTTCGATCATAGATATATATATATATATATATATATATATATATATACACACACACACACACACACACAGATATATAAGATATAAATATGTATGCATGCAGTAGTGGTTGTAATAGTTTACACTGTATTATTCTAGCAAATAAAGGACTGCAGTTATTAAATAAAGACGGGCATAGTCGTTTGAGTTTCATATTTCAGATACATTAAGAATACATGTTAATGCTAAACCTAGCAACTTTTTAAAGATATATAACATCTGTACATGTTTTTTAGGTCACTTGGTGCATAAACTTTTTGGCTTTGTCAATGAACCTTGAGCTTGGAGGTTGAATACTACTGTACATGTCTCACAGCAGTGATTAGAAAAATATTGCATTGGCCATTATTTATGACATACCTTGCTTTTGACGCACACATAAGCACACAAATGTGTGGTCATTTATTTGATTTCACACACACACACACACACACACACACACACACACACACACACACACACGTGTGTGTGTGTGTGTTTGTGTGTATGTATGTGTGAATTTATTTATTATTTGGTCATAATCTGACATGTACACAGTCAGTAATGTGACGGTACTTGGCACATTTGTATGTTGCCGTAGGTTGAGCCATATGTTTCTGACAGTAACAAACTAAAGTATACAGTGTAAGATAAAAGATTATTTTTCTAATGCCTGTTTTGTCTGCCAGTCAGTATACTATCAGCTGCCACTAGTCCCCTAGCCTTTATTGTCAGGTGTAGTGATTCAGGGCGGCCACGGTGGTGCAGTGGTTAGCATTGTCACCTCACAGCAAGAGGTTCTCCGGTTAGATCCTCAGCTGGGGTGCCTTCTGTGCAGAGTCTGCATGTCCTCCATGTGGTCATGTGGGTTTCCTCCGGGTGCTCTGATTTCCTCCCACATCCCAAAGATATGATGCAGGTGGATTAGACACTCTAAAAAATTGTCCCTAGGTGTGAGTGCGTGTGTGTCTGTGCCTTCTGTGGAAGGTTGGGCGCTGGGCTGGCAAGTCAACACTGTAAATATCCACTGCCAATCATGAGCGGACAGGTGATCCGCTGTGGCGACCCCTAACTGGGAAAAAGCCAAAAGAAGAAGAAGTGATCCCACCTGTCACTGTTAGGCAGCACTCTGGGGTTGGTTCTCATGCAAGTGGATTTCTTCTTTGTTTACCAATAAAATATGCTTAACTATATTTACTTATGATATTTATGTATCACACATGTTAATATCTTAGATAGTACCCACCTGGAAGCACTGTGGAGCAGCTTTTCATATGTTCAGTCAGGACAACATTTTAGTAATTTCTCAAGACAGGAATTAGACGGTCAGTAAGTGTGATGCTATAATTTATTCTCTTTCAAAATTATAAATCTGTTTGATATTAATATTTGAAATACTAATTTTCCTTAATATTTCAAATATTAATTTTCCCAACAGGAGGTTTTTATGTGGTTTTGCTGTTTTGTCCTACAAGGAGATTTTATGCAGTACTTCATGGCATCGATTACAAGTTTGTCTAATGCTAGGAAACTTCTCACTGCTTCTGAGGGTCTTACTACTGCAACTTTGCAGATATTCGTAATTGTTTAGCAATCAGAGCCAGACTTGATGGAGTTGCTGCATATTCATAAGTCAAACTCCACTTGCATAACCTGCATGCAAGGCCTTAACCTGGTCTGTGACATTAATAGAACTTGTTGGCAGGATAGATTTGTGTCCCGTAGACTCTCCCATCTGTGGAATAGACTCCCTCTCCATGTCAAGCAGAGTATCTGTCTAGCCCTCTTTAAGAGAAACCTGAACGACTAGATGGGAAAAGAGAAAATACAACCCTGGGATCCAACCTCTATCCCTGATGGACAGGGGAAACAGGTGCTGACTTTGAGGGAACATGGGTGAAATTCTTGGCTAGACTTTTCAGGGCTTCTGGGCCAGTAGCCCAGTATCATCCTGTGAGCCTATGAATGCATTTCATAGGTATGTGTATTTGCATAATTTAGGCAAATAGCTAAGGCAGTACCTGTATGCTAGCATATTGGAACAGCATTTCACAGGACAGCTCATCAAACGACTCAGTAATGTTTAGTGACCCAAATACAGTGAGCAGTAAACAAGAACATATGATTTTTTTATATGAAAGTTTGAATATATCCCATATTAATATTTATGTTAATAACTTGACCCATTAAGAGTATATACGATACTTCATAGTGTCAGATGGAAGCTTGGATAATGCTGCAAAAGTTGTCACTGATGCTCCAAGTTTATAATATTGTTCACTAATAAAATATGCAAATACCAATAAAGATCATATTTCTAATAATGTCTTAGGCATTATCCACCTAGATATACTGGGAAACAACATTTAATATGGCCAGTCATGATACAGAAATCAGAAATGGTTTGTAAGACTAGTGGGGTATTCAGTACCAGGGAAATCTGAATTCTTTCCCAGAAATATGATGAATATATGTCATGTGTAATATAAAATTATTTTAATAACTTGAATCAGGAGGTGTTTACATGGTGGTCAATAGCATGAAATGAAATTGTACATAATACTGCAAAAATTGTCACTGATACCAGCTGTCTGCCTACTTCTAGTAGGCAGATATTTATAGTTGTTCATTAAAGAAATATGTATATGAGAGCTACTATCATATTTCTGTACGTATCTCTGGTATTGTGTGCTAGGGCAGGTTGTGATTCAATATTTCACATGTTGAGTCACCAGAGAGGTCACAAATGGTTCCTGACAAAAAATTTATACTTGGTACCACAAAAATTATTAGGGTTTTTCATGGAAATATTATGACTGTATGGCTTATTTTCATAATTATATTAACTTGAACTAGAAGATGTTTATATGATACTCCCTGGTATCAAATGAAATGCCACAAAAAATTGTCACCAGTACCAGCTGTCTGCCTACTACCAGTGGGCAGATATTTACATAGTTGTTCAATAATAAAATATGTATATTATCGTAACTGTCATATTTCTGTATGTATCTCTGGCGTTATGCACTTGACTGAATTGTGGTTCAGTATTTCATATGCCAAGTCACCAGAGAGGTCATAAATGGCTTTACATCAATGGAGTCCTTGGTACCACAAAAATTATGATTTTGTTTCCTTAAAGTATTATGAACACATGCATATGTTCACAATTATATTAATAACTTAACCAGAGGGTGTTTATCTGGTACTCTAGGTTATCAAATGAAAGTATACACAGTGTTGAAAAAACTTTACACTGATGATAGCTGGTGTCTAAAAAGCACTGAGTGGTAGATATTTATTTGTCCATTAAATATGCAGATATGAATGCCATTCATAATTATGCAAATATCTCAGAAATGGAGTGGCATCTACAAAATTACTTTGCAGTCAAACGAAGATCACATCTACCCAAATAAATGTCACATTGATAGCTGGAGTCTGTCTACTATGGTTGCAGACATGTTAATTTCTGTTTGCATAATTATATAATAAGTAAATGTGTACTTTGTCTAATTACTTGTTCAGTATAAAACTACTGTTATGTCTGGCTGACATATTAATATCATTGTTGTGAAGAGGAGTGTGTGCTGGATAACTTTCGTATTTTAACTTTTTTTTGTAACTTTTATCGTTTTCAGATATATAGATTTGTTTACAGCTAGGCTGCAAAACTGCATTCTCAGATTTTTAGATCAGGTGAATGCTGTTCGTGCAGGAACTCTCCAGGTGTCAGGAGATGAGAAATTCCACTCAGAATAGGTGTGAAAGAGTTAACACTGTAGAACTGGTAGTGCAAAGTATAAATCAAATATTCATGTCCGATATACTGTAAATAGAATTCTCTCTTAAATGCACTACTATTATCCTGGTTAGCCAACCACTTTATCTGTATGTAAATATACTGCTAAGACACTAGCAACATAAACATGAGCATTTTAATGTTTATTTGCATTATATTTATATTTTATATTGTATAATTTGTTAACAATTCTGTTACCTATATTTTTTGTGCACTTGTACCCAGGTTGTGAATGAAAAGGGTTAGCAGACCAACTCACTTACCTGGTTATCAAACTGCAAAATACAAAAAAAAAGAATGCTTTTTCTTTTCAAGCATATGAAATGTGCCTGTATAGTTGAAAGCATGAAGCCTATTGTTCTATTACAGAAGCTAGACTGTTCTTCATCTTGATTAGCAAAAGGAGAGACTGAGAGAGAGAGAGAGACAGAGAGAGAGACAGAGAGAGAGAGAGAGAGAGAGAGAGAGTGTGTGAGAAAGAGACTGAGAGACATGGTTGACAATGCTTCCACCACTCAGCACTAACCAAGGCTGTGTTAATAACTGAGTCTCTTGACGTATGGGATACTGGCTTATAAAGATATAATTACATCTGGTACTTCAGACCACTTTTCTTAAACTTCTATTTTTAAGCAAATCACATTGCTCCCGCTGGATTTTCTCCAGCCACATGTTGCCATTTAGTTAATTTTTTCTTTTGCTTAGTCATGATTACTGAAGACATAATCTATTTGTAGTTTTCTACATGCCACATTTTATAGCAGTCTCTGTGAGCTAAAAAAATGACATCTTGGAAGAAGAACAAGGCAGTTTTAACTGAATGATTTTTTTCCCTCTGAGTTGTTGCAACCTAGGAGTGAGAATATGTAAGGAAGATGGGTACAGGGATTTGTCTGATTGTCATATAAGGGTGTTGGTGGTCTTGTCCCCTGCAATAAATATTTGCAATGTTTTGTGCTAACTTTTGAGTACATGCACTAGCTGATTTGTGTAATCTTGTTAATGGTTACATACAACTACTACTAAGCAACTGTTTTTTAGAGTTTATGAGTTTTGTTCAGACACAACAGACCACATTTTGTTCCTCATATCTGTATTTTAATGTGTTGAACTCTACAGTTTAGATAACTATTAAAATGATCCTGTTTGGAAGGATTATGCACTTTCTTTTTTCTATTTTTGCTCCCTTTGCTTTCTGCTGGCCTCTAATCTGTCCTCATTCTTGCCAACTTTACCTTCATTTTTTGTGCATCCCTCTAGGAAGAGGGATGCAATTGGGAAGCATAATTTGACCCCAAAGAATATAAACCTCGGGTTCTTTAGTGTCATGAGATACCCTCAGCACATGGGCAATGCATTGTATCAGATCTGTGCATCTGAATTTTTTATGTGTTTTTGCCTTGGCAATCACTCCCAACGCACATGTTCTCTGTGCTTTTTTTGCCCTGAAATACTATCTGGCCTTGGCCAAAGGACAATACTGTGGACATAATGCACTGAACTCTTCCATTAAGGTTGGAACACCGGCTTTTGCTTATCAGTTCTCTCCCTATCAGCCATGCCTTCTTAACCTACAATGCTAGTCAAATGCAAACACCAGCACTGCAGATGTGCATATTGCCCCTGTGCCAAAGGATCTGATCCTGTGTACTTGTTTAGACTCTTTCTACTGAAGAATTAGTTTCATGATGTACACTATTTATAAGGTCATGTGAATATTACTTTTCCAGATCCGTATAAATGCCCATCAATTGTGGGAAGAAACACTGATCACAGTTATCATATGCAGCTGTGCCTGAGTAGTCTTCCATGATTCTGTGATTCTACACCGGCAATAAATTTTGGGCAGGAAAGAAATATTTTATTGATTTTCCAGACATTAACAGGAGTCAGAAACAACAGAAAGTGCTTTGAGAAGAGAGCAGAAGGGATAGAAATCCTTGAAACCTTCACAAACTTTTTCTAGAAAATGTTTATTCATTCCTCTCTGTATTCTGGACTTTAAGCCTCAAATTCATCCTGTCTTTACCCTTCTTCCTAAAACCTGCTGCAGTTTGTATTTCATTTTCTGTAGCTTTCATTCTCAACTATAATTGGTGCAATTCTTGCTGAGTGGAAGACTTCACAGATATTAACTTGAGATAATTATAGGATGAGCTACATTTCATCTGTATTTCTAAATCAAACAAAATGTAATTTAAAAAAAAATTGCACCCTAATGTGGTAGGGAAGCCCTCTTTACTCTCCAGACTTATATAAACTGTCAGCATGGCCATACACCATTGGAGAAAACTGAAAAACTGCAGTAACAGTGCATAGAGAACTCACACAAATAACAAGACTGCCGCTAAAATAGAAATTTATAACATTTCAGTGAAGATCACTAAAAGAAATATAATAAAAAAGATGACTGCAAAGACACACTATGACTGACTATAGAACTACCACATGGCAGTCATGCCAGTTTCTTTCCCCTTCCTAAGGTACCATCACCCAAAGGTACTTTTGATTATAAGCCTGTTTGAGCAAGCTCCCACTTCACTGATGCTTTTCCTGTTGTCAGTCTTTATACTGAAATACTAATCAGACAGTTCATTTTGCCAGTGTGTTGTATTGTGTGTGTCTGTGGTGCACATTTGGGGTACTTTTCTCCTCTTTTTCCACTGCAATATGATACTGTGGTTTATATATATAATTTATGGGTTGTGGGGTGGGCAAGCCCCTAACATGAGTCATGAAGGGGGGACTTGTCTCCTGTAAAAGAATTATTTTCTTAATGCGTTTCAACTGATTGTTTTCGGAGTTGTTGCTTTAGTGAATTGTAAATCAAAATTTGGTTATGTAACCAAACTCGGGTAAAGTGCCTATCTCCAAACTCCAAAGTTCAGAAAAAGATTGTTTATACTGTAATCTTTGAATTAATTGACAAGAATGATTTCTTTCCCAGGCATCAAATATGCCTTTATGATTGATTATAGTAGCCTCAATGCCTTACCCTTACATTGCTACCTTATTGTCACCATCAGTGGCTCTGGTTTTCTTAGTCATAGGTCATTTCTTAATCTAAGCTGAGCATTCAGTTCTGTAAGGTATCAACATCTGGTTAGTGAGATGCAACCACTGGCAATAGGGTTTCTAATCCCCTTTGTGACAGGATTGCACATTTCTCAGATACAGGTGCTGGTACTGCTAGCCCAGGTGTCTGTTGTGGGTCATCTCCTTTTTTATTTACTATTTCCAGTCTCATAATTTATCTCTGCATGTATTGTGGTTTCTTTTATGTTGATTACTTAGTTCTCCTGCATCCTATACCTAATATTTGCCATGTTCTATAGCAGATGCTGGAAATGGTTCAGAAAAATGTACTTATCTGAAAAAAATAAGAATAAAACAACAATGTACATTGTCTTCTCAATAAAATATCATGGATGTTCACAGCTTATCTTTGCGGGACCCCCTTGAGATAGAAGGTTCATCAATTTTCCTGTTCAAATTTCTTGGAATTTGACTGAATCTAGCGATGTTCTTCTATTTCTTGTGAATGAGTATACATAAAATTTCCATTTAACTTAAAAAGGAGAAGGCTAGTCAGTCTTATGTCACGCAGCTAAACTGTTCTGTTGCCTGAAGTAAGGCTTAAATAATGCTTTCCCTTTTCTCCTAAAATGGAGTGAATTTTTGCTTGATTATATTAAGTAGAGTGTACCAGGGACACAGTTCCCTCTATGGTGATGTTGGGGGGGGGGGGTGGGACTGCTACCCATAGAAAACATAATTCTGATTTGGCTTTGGCAATCATTTTTGACTTGAACATAATTTGGCCATTTGTTATATGACTGATTGATCTACACTCAACTTAAAATGAATTATAAAGTCTCCAAATTTTCTAATGTAGTACATGTCCTATACAAAATGTACTCATCTAAAAACTCAATATTCCTAGACACTTTTCACCATTGATCATTCTGATAACTCTAAGAAGTTCCAGTTCCTCCTGAAGCGAATCTGATATTTCGTAGCACTCTCCAGTCCTTCTGGACATCATTGCACTCTTTTTCTAAAGGCTAATGCCTCTCAGGTCACAGGGTTATAACTTTTCTGCTAATTTTCAGCACGTGTTTTTTAACTAAAGCATTGCAAGCAATCTTACCTTCTTTGTTGCCAGCCAAGTGGCTCAGTTATCCTCATTAGGTCACCTGTTCACTTGTTGAAATTTTCTGCCAGTTTACCATTAAACTGTGAGCTGCCTTATCTTGCTTAAAAATGTTATATATTTTCAGTTTATAAAACATAAACTTCTTTAACATGATTCCTTCCTTAAACAGAACTGATTCTGATTGAAATAACTCTCCACTTCAGTCAATACCTACCTCATAAACTGCTGTAATTTTTTTTTTATCCTGACATGTTTTGCTATCTTACTCTGCACATTGTGTTTTTTCTCTTAACTTATCATATGCCAGTTTACTTAATCCAACCTTGCATACTGTATTATTGACTTTAACATCCTGTGCATTAACTTATTTAATTGCATATTTGTTTCTTCTACTGTATCCATGGCATATTCACCCCATATTCTATCTATAAGTTTTGCCTTCCTAAGTTTTCCTTTACATCTTTTTTGTCATTTTTCCTCTCATCTTTGTTAGTCTTTTGTAAGTCTAATACCTAGGATAAATATTCTTTTTTCTTAGTAAGATACTGTTCTTTGCTCTGTCATGTTAACCTTTTGTGTTTAACAATATATTTATTCTTACTGCCTCACATTTACACCTCTACTTATTACTATAGTTAGAATTTTATCCTGTGTTTGCTTGCTGTGACTAGTTTTCTACATTCTGTACTCCCTCAGCTAGTTACTGCGATATATACTTGTATATAAGTATTGCTAGTTAGTTCCATACTTTATTGCTTGATTCTTAATCTCTTGTTACTCAGCACTGTTAGTTAAACTTACCATTTTATTATCTAGTATGTTTATCTAACAGATGAAAAATGTTATTTTTAATGGCTGCACACATACTGCTATTTTTGTTGTAGGCACGTTTTACGATATGCCATTATAGGTTAAAAATTATATAATTTTCTGTAAATTGCTGTTTTATTATTTATGTTCTGCTTTTACATAGGTAGGTTTGAAAATAATCCACAAACTTTTCTACTCATCCAACTAAACAGCAACAAACAAACAAGCAAACAGTTTACAGGGGCAAGACAATTCAAAAGAAAATGAAAACATAAAGATACTAAAGTCTTTGCAGTGGCAAATGAAATACTTATGCCATGTCTTTGTATTAGTAAGCAGAAACAACATGCCACTTTTAAATGCTTTTTAAGTACTGCATTATAGAGGAAGCAAACATAATATAACATTGTTAAAAGACCGTGGTCATTAGAAATCACAGGTATTTATTTGTCTGGTATTAAAATATAAGTCAAAGATGCATGAGTCTGATGTGTAGCTGAGATACTTATTAAGGGCAGTGTTGTATATGACATTAGTGATAAAGATCTAGTACAGGTGCTTGAATGCTAGTAGCTTGCTACACACCTACTCGCTGTCATTTCCTCTAAAAATTAAGGGCTTGAGCTCCCACCAGCCCAATATCCCTTTAATGAATAGTCCTCACAGCACTCAGTTCTGTACACTCCACAGCCCTACCAGAACCTAACCCCTAAAGCTAAATCTTCCACCCATTTCCAACCCAAATCCCTCATTCCCTAATCATAAACCTCCACTCACCCTCCCATTACCTAAAGTCTCTAATTACTACCTAAACCTAAAACTCCAACTCCCCCCTCAAACCTAAATTCCTCAATCACTTCCTTACACCAAAATTCCCTTCCTGCTCCATAATCCTAAAACTTCAACCTCAACCTAAACCAAAATTCCCCAATTGCTTTCTAACCTTAAAACTATGTTCCCTCTACCCAAACCCCCCTTCTGGTCCCTAGTCCTATAACCTGTTTCCCACTCCCTCCTGACAGCTGCTTGCCTGAACTCATATTTGAATCTGAGCTCTAGCAGTGCACCATCCTCACCGCAGCAAGCAGCAGCCCACCTGAGCTACAAGATGATCGAGTCCATGCCTTCAAAACAGTTGGCTTAGATTGCTTGAGACTCAAATGTTTGTAGTACAGCATTAAAAGGCAAGCATCTTAATGACATGGTGTTGTAAATGCCTATTTCCATTACAAAAATAAGTGATGCATGCTAGTTAAGTGCAATTAGTTCAAATAGTAATTAAACTATGAGTAAGACTACTCTAAACTAATCTCTGAAGAGTTTGCCGCACATTACAGTGATAAATAAAAGCTGTCTGTGATGACTTCGGTTATCAAGTTACACCAACAGTATTATTTTTAATAATGTATGGAACACGAAGCCATCTGCATATGTATGTTGCTAGCTGGAAATTATTTCACATGGCAATCTTGTTGCTAAGCAAACTGGTATTAACTGTTAAAACAACTGCTGATAGAAGAAAAAGAACTAGGGTTTCATTCAGTTTAAGGTGATGGATAATCAGGGAACGAATGAACAAACGATCAAATGAATATGCCTTCTCCACTGTATCTGTTTGTCTGTCTGAATGGGTAAAACATGTTGTCCTTTACCTTCTAGTAATGACTTTCTTTCTCTTCATGAAATAATTTTAAGTGAAGGAGAATATTACACTTACATTCTTATTTTTTGCTGAGCAACAATTCTCACTTTAACCATAAGAGATACTGTGCTTTAGTTCAAAAGTCCACAGAATCCTGCTGTATGTATCTAAGTGTAATAGCTTTTTTCTTCTAGAATGAAAACTTGAGACACCTGCTGGTTTACTTTCATTTTCCTGTGTAATGGTGAACCAAATCTACATGAACATAAAAATTATTATTTTTTCTTATAACGCATCAAATCCATTTCTTCTGTGATTTGTTTTACAGCAGGTGATGTGTGGATATCTGTTAACATTAAGTAATGTATTTCAAGGCTATTACATTTCAAATGGCAATATAAACGATGCTAGCATTCTATAATAGAAAGTGGTAATGATTTGTTACTTTATATATTTTGTTTAACCACAGCATGCAAATGTTTCTGAAACTATTGACTAACCATATGGAGTAATTACTAAGTGATTGCTTATTGAGATGGGGCGTGACTGAGGCTGTCAGCTAAGTTGGTGTACAACAGCATTGATTCTGTACTGCATATGCACGTACCTCTAATTCCCTCTCTCTCCAAAATATAACATCCTGCTGTTACATACAGCCTGCGTGATGCCACCCATGAACTCAATGATTTATTCAGTAAAGCACCAATACTGGAAGATATGTGCGAATAGTTGTGACAACTGACTTAGTTGGCTGAACTGGCAGTGGAGAACACAATGTGGAGAAGGAATTTGTGCCACTGCTACTGACCTTAAAGCAGTGTGATCCATGCCCCCCCCCCCCAAAAAAAAAACAGAAAATATCTCATGAAAGGACACTCTTGTTGCCTAGAATGTAAAACTGCAGAGGAGACCAAAGACATTTTGGAGTGCTTCTTAGCACAGATAGCTAATATGCTGCATTTGTTATATACAGAATTAGGAACAATGGTTTAATGTTATTAAAAATTAAATTTTAATTTCACTTTGTTGAAATTCTAGTAATTATGCCAGCAATTGTAAAGCTTTCCCCATATTTTGTTCAGACAACTCACTTAAGCATCAGATGGGTAAAACAAACAAGTCAAAGTTTCAACTTAGTGAAAACCGAAAACATTTTTGAGGGGGGTTTGTCTCCCATACTTCCTTACTCCTATATCCTGACTCAGTTTGTGCCTAAGCAGAGTACAGATAGAAAGACCGCTGGCAATGATTATCTGTGTAAAAAGTGATGAGGCATTTGCAAATGGGAGAATAGTCAATAGCAAGTTTCAAACATCTTCACTTTAAACTCAACCAAGTGTAAAGAAGCCTACTGTTAAATATCATTTTCAATCATCTCTATTAGTAGTTAGAAGATTTAGTTGTATTACGTATAAAAATTGAAATAGATTCGGAGTCCAGAATACTTAATAAAACAACTAAAGTTTTTCAAGCAGCAAGTGTAAGAAAAAAATTATGGTGAATGAGTGTTTCAGTCTAAAAAGTCAGTTCCCATGAAACGTCATGTTTTTTCCAGTATCCAGGCAGCCCAAATTCCTGACCCTAACAATAGTTTCCTAAAAATTGAATAACAGTGATTTGCTGATATACCATAAAAAAAGAAGAATGCTTTTGATGAAATTATTGATTATATAGTAACTGATGAGTGAGATAGTCACAGAGCAAACACATAACAGTAAAGACGTCAATACTTGTGAAAGATGGTATTGCAATCTTGTATTTTTGCAAACCTGATAGCATTAGCTGAATCTAACACCTGTGAGATGTCTGGAAGCAGATTATGTTAAAGGAGATTATTATCGTATATCATACATACACACTATAGCCCGACAGGTGTAATTTAAAAAAAAACAATCAAACAGACATTCAATCAACCACTCAAACAAACAAAACACACTCCAAAGCCCATATGTAATGCAAACTACACTTAATTCCACCTAAAACTACCTGTCTCCAACTTTCAGAACTTGCAGACAGATACGCACACATACGCACACACACACACACACACACACACACACACACACACACACACACACACACACAAAAGCATATACAGCTCTCAACCTTCCATCTCCAAAATGAGGAACATTTTGACATAATGTGTAACAAATGGGCAAAATGTGGAAGACTTACTAACAGCTTATTAACAACTTTAACTAGGAAGCTCATAAGTTGGTTAAAATGTGCTATTTTTACTTGTAAAAAGTTATTTTGATAAATTAATATGATTCAGTTCTCTTTATCATCATGGATATCAGTTAAAAAAATCCTAACACTGAATTTGTAACAAAAAAATTCCTAACACTGAATTTGTAACAAATGCTTTCAATATGGAACTTCAGAGAACATGAACTTTTTAAGACCCCAGATGAGAAATGTTTCTCGTAATGAGGTATACTTGAGAGGTATACACACACACATGCACATGCACATGTATATCAAGCAAACATACATCTAACTATACCACACATTTTGGAAGCCAATAGCACTTTCTACTGTAAATGAAAACACACACACACACACACACACACACACACACACACACACACACACACACACACACACACACACACACACACCACTCTTTTCAGACAATCATTTACATATGGTCTACATCCTCACCCCCTGATGTAGGACTCCAGCTCCACACCCCCAAATATACCAACTCTATGGTTGCACAACTGTGGCCAAGGTGAATCCTCCACTGTGCTGCAATAGTCAACATAACCCAGCTTCCCTACAACAGCATTCAGTCAGCCTTGTATCTCAGAAAATCAAAGCCATAACACACATCAAGTCAGCTGCATAATCAATAAACTGCATGACAACCATGTAAAGACTATATGAGAAATTAGATATTGTCTGAAAAGTAAACCAGTAAGTCACTGACACAGCAGGAGTTTTGCTTGACTCCTATAGTTAGGTAACATTCCATCGCTGAATAACCATTTATTTATGTTTAAAGTTTCTCAGTTAACCCCCAAACTTTTGCCATGTATGTCAAGTCATTGTACTTGATACTGCACTATGAATATCACACTGATATAATTAGATTGCATTGTATGGTATCACACCTAGATTCTCAAAAAATTATTTAGAAGCTTGCAATACAATGAGGCATACAAGGTGTGCTTCAATGCAAAGGTTCATCGAGCGATTCCCACATTTAGCCTATGGCAATTAGTAGCCATATGCCCCAGACAAGACTGGCCCACTACACTGATTTTAGACAGGTTTAGGGATGAGACAGTTTATACAGTATGTAGGCTATTTCTATCCTGAATCACGATTACAGAGACTTTCTAGAGGAACACTTTGTAATTACTTTCCAGACAGTTATAAAGATGAATAACAACAAGAATTCAGCTGCATCTTTTAAGTGTCTGAACACAGGCACTTTACAGACCAGTAAAACAGTGAAGTAATAATAAACATAAATTATAACAAATAATTAAAAACAAATAGTCTGTGAATATTGCTAGCACCAACACAAAAATGCAGGAATAATGAATTATAATAAATAACATTCAAAGGACAACAAATTGCAATCTGGAGAAGTGTAAATAAGAGAGGTAGTCAACCAAAACCTAGTTTATTTATTTATTTAATGCATTTGAATACCGGGGTAGTCCTCTGGGCCAGAAAAAAACATTTTCAGTGGAGGCCCAGGGAGAAAAGCTCCACATTTAACACATACAGACAAGACATATATTACAATGATACAGGATATATAATACAACAGTAGCAAATAAAACAACATTATGATTGCATACACTAAATTATTGACAGAAGTAAAATTGGAGATGAACATTATGATTACACACAATAGCTTATTAACAGAGGGTGAATTGGAGACAAACAGTGAGGAAATAGCATAAAGTCATGGATTGAAACTAGGAAATAAAGACAAAGTAAATATTGAGTAAGATAAATAGCAGAGAAGAAGGAAAAACAGTATGGTAATGTAGGTGTACTGCAGGCTCAGAGTGAGAGGAAAAATGAGTTGGGGTGGTTGAGAGAAAGGGAGATTAGAGTGGTTATAGAGAGAAGAGGAGAAAGATAGTGAGAGGGTCAAGTTATGTGGTTCTTAGTAGAGGTGCAAGTGCATAACCACTGTGAGGAGATGTGACATTTAAGGGATTTTTTAAAGGTAGAGCCATTAGACATGGCTCTGAGTGGAGGGGGGAGGTCATTCCATAGTTTAGAAACAGTAACAGAGTAGAGCATTTGGCCAGCAGAGAGCTTAGGTTTGTCGATATTTAATAGCATTTTGTTCTCTGACCTGAGGTGACGATTAGATGGTCAGTATACTAGTGAGAGATGGGCAGGCTGCTGGGAGGTAAATAAGTTTATGGGCAATAGTAAGTTGTAGATATATAAGGTGATGAGGGAGTTCAAGCCAGTCTAGTTGCTGCAGTGTGGTGCAGTGGTGGGTGGAGAATTTGGCATTTATAGCAAATTTGGCAATTTTATTGTAACATGAGTTGAGTTTAGTTTTTAGAGAGGACTGGATGTTGGTGAGGATGGGGGCGCCATATAAGAAAGTTGGAAGCAGAAATGATGAAGCAAGAGCCTTTTTTGCAGGGGAATTAAGAAAGTAGTTGTGCCTATAAAGGACTCCTAGTTTTTGATGTTTTTTTTTTTATATTATTGTGGATATGAAGGTCAAAGGTAAGGTTGTCATCAATGATGACACCTAGCAGTTTTGTATTGGGAATGACTTCAATGATGGTGTTATTTTGGGAATGGACAGAGAGAGCAGATCTATTGATGGGCTACATTTACTTGGGGTAAATATTAAGAGTTTGGCTTTTATAGGGTTATGGGCGAGATGGTTCTCTGACATCCAGGATTCAGTTGAGGTGAAAGCTTCTTGGGTACGTTGCTGCAGTAGAGCTGCAGATTTAGAAGAGCAGATAACAGTAGAATAATCTGCATCTTGAATTACAGAGCAGTGGGAGAGAGAGGTGTGGAAGTCATTGATGAATATACTGAAAAGAAGGGGACCCAGTATAGACCCCTGGGTGCCCCAGTATTGGTGTTGATGAAAGGGGAGAATCATTGCTGCCAAATAATAGACTGTTTTATATTGGTGAGATAGTAAACCATTGAAGTGTAGGGGGAGAGATCCTCAGTTTGGATAGTTTGGTAAGCAGAAGGGGGAGGGAGACTGTGTCAAATGCTTTTGACAAATCAAGAAAGAGTGCAGAGATGAAGGATCCAGAGTCTCAAGCTCTATTAACTGTGTCCAGGAAGGAGATAAGGGCAGTTTTAGTGCTATGTCCTGGTCTAAAGCCATGCTGGGTGGGGGGAAGTAGTTGATGTGCCATCAGGTGATTAAGGAGCTGAGTTTGAATGCACTTTTCGAGTATTTTTGAGATGGTTGAGAGTATGGCAATAGGCCAGAAATTTGAGATGTCAGAGTTATTGCCTCCTTTATGGAGTGGAAGGGCATATGCTTTTTTCCAGATATCTGGCATGCAAGATTCCTGAATGGATCTGTTGATAAGGATACTGATGGGGTATGCTATGGAGGAGGCTGATAGTTGTAAGAATTCAGCAGGTAGGCTGTCAGGGGCGTTGGTGCAAAGTTTCAGTTTGTGAAGACATTTTTTTTATGGTTGAGGTAGGTATAGGGGAGAAAGAGAAAATGGGTATTGAAGTAGATGAGTTTTGTGGTATAGTAGTGCAAGGTAGGTTTATGTTTATGGATGGGAATGTGGAAGTAAGTTTAGTAATAGTTTCTATGAAATAGGAGTTAAAGAGTGAGGCTAACTCTGGAGAGGTTATTTCAGAGTTTGGGGATGGATTGTGATTAGTTCCAGGATGGAGTAGGGAGTTGATTGCTCCTCAGAATTTCTTTGGGTTGTGAGTATGTTGGTTTTGTAGAGTCTGGAAGTATTATTTTTTGTTTTTGGTTACTAACTGTTTGGCCTGTTTGCAAAGCTGTTTGTAAAGTGTGAGGTTGGAGGCAGTCTTGTTCTTTTTGCCAGGTTTTCCAGGCTTTGTCCCTAGAGGACATAATTTGCTTAGTGGACTTAGTTAGCCATCTAGCACGATTACTCTTTTTAGCCGTAGAGGGGCAAGAGTATTAAGGATCCTAAGAAATGTTGAGTTGAAGGATTCTACAGTTTTATTAAGAGGGAGAGATTTTAATAGAGTTCAGTTAGTGTTGTGCAATGTGTCATTAAAGGTGGTAGGGGAGAAGTGGGATAGATCTTGAGTGTATCTATACTGGTGTATGTTTGGTAGTGTCGAGGGCTTTCGTATTGTGAATGCTGGTGAGTGGTCACTTATACTATCTGGGAGTGTACCAGAGGTAGGGAAGTTTTTAGGGTCAGAGACTAAGATCCAATCCAGAATTGAACCTTTGCTATTTCTTTTATCAGACCTAGTAATATCAGAGATAAGCTGAGTATAGGTATGAAGATTGATGCCTATGGAGGGCTTACTATTGGAAATGTCTGACCAGTTAATGCTGACATCACAGGGCCAGCCTTAGCCAAAATGGTGCCCTAGGCGAAGTAGTACTCTGGCGCCCCTTAAGCCCCACCCACACCATAGTCATGAAACACCCCTATTTGAGCCACACCCACAGGGTCACTCTCCAAGAAAGCCACTCCAGTCATTTCCTTAAATTATTTAAATGCATAGCATAGGAAGAATAACTACATTACAAGGTATCTTTAACTGCAACTACTTCTGCATAGTATTTTCTACTTTAAATACCAGAGCTCAATCATGGTCAAATAGGGCCATAGGCAGGGTAATAGAATGCCCCCCTGCAGCAACCCCCTCCCCCCAGCAGCAGTCCCCTCCTCAGCCATTCCATTGTTCCATTATTTGGTTACTTCTCACCAGTTACCATGTATACTGTTCTTTTATTTGCTTCTACAGTGATTACAGATATTAAAATAAAATAGTACAAACACAGGTAGCCATTTGCTAAACAATACAGTCCAGTAATGAAAACAGACTTAGCATAAGCAGTAAACGTCTCTGCCCTTGAAACTCACATTCATTGAAATGGAAAAACTAATTCATTGAAACGGCATGAAAAGTCACAATCATAGAAAATACATCTGGCGATTGAAGAATTAAGTTTACGTTTGGGCAAACTCCTTGCACACATTTTTAGGGCCATACATACATGTATTTGTTCTTTGATTCACCTTCCTGGTTGCATTGAATTGTATTCCTTGTATAATATAGCACCACTTGTTAGAAAGTGTTTTAAATTTGTAGTTTTTAACATTCTTTTAATAACCAAAGAAACAAAATGTATGAACCAATAACTACCCTTTTCAGAAAATTTCAACCATAAAAGAACACTCAAGACTTCTGTCATTACAGTCCACCAATATTACTCCATACACACAATCCCTGCAGAAGTAGAATAATCTAAATTCCACGTTAAAGAAATTTGTAACTAATGAAGAGGTTGCTATGGGCAAAACTTCATATATAAATGTTTTATCTACAAATTCAGTGCCTCCTGCCCTTGAAGAATTAATTGCCTATATTACATTAAAAAATTGGTAAGTTGGTAATATCGCAATAGAAAATGACTAACAAACCAGCAAGTTCATAGTCACTAGGCATCTCATACAAAGGACATACTCAGGAGTGTAGAACCCCTATCCCCCTTATAATGTACCAAGTAATCAACAATCATATGAGCACTGCAATTGCACAGCACTCCATCTACATGGTGTGGGAGTAGAATCCACAGCCTTCTGCACCAAAGGCAATTATGCTACTAACATGCTTTCAGATTTCAAAACACAGTGTGCCATTTGAGAAACAAAAATGGCTAGTTGCACATAGAAACATATACACTTGTTGGAGTGTGTTTTAAATTTGTAGTTTTGAACATTTTTCCAGTAAATAATGAAACAAAATGCATGAACCAGTAATGACAAAACTACCCCTTTCAGAATATTTTAACCATAAACAGCCTCTCAACCATCTGTCATTACAACTCACCACTATCAGTCAATAAGGACAATATCTGCAGAAGTAAAATTCATCTGAATAATTCTACATTAAAGAGATGTGCAACTAATGAAGAGGCTGTTACTGGCAAACAGCTTTACATTTCAGTATTTTATCTACAAATTCAGTGCCTGATGCCCCTGAAGAATTAATTGCCTACATTACATTAAAGAACAAAATGGTAAGCTGGTGATATTGCAAAAGAGGATGACTGAGAAACCAACAAGTTCATAGTTACTAGGTATCCTAAACAAAGGAGGGCACACTATGGAATGCAGAACCCCTATCCCCCCTAAAATGCACCAAATAATCAGCAACTAGGGCACTACATACCATGTTTCCATACCTCTCAACCTCTTGGCACAAGAAATCTGAACAAAAGCTAAAATTATGGGGGGACAAAGGCCCCCAAACAGGGGCAGATTATAAATATTGCTCTTATAGACCTACAAAGTTGCTACAATAACAGCATTTGTCTTAGCGTGCATTTTCTGAAGGAAATAAAGGGTGAAACTCAAATGTATGACATTTAGTTATTTAAATACTCGGTGATTTGTCAGAACACCACAAATGTTATAAGGAATAGGTCAACAATAGGAGGCAAAAATCTGGACATTTGAGAGGTATGCATACCTGTCAACCTCTTATTGCAAAAAAATCTGGACAAAGCCTAACAATGTGGATGCAATGGCTGAAAAATAGGGATATATTTTAAATATTGCACTTTTTAACTTTGAAAGTGGATAGAAAAGGATTTGTGTGAAAATTAACCAAGAGTAAATGTGAACTTAAGAGGGGGGCTAAAGGATTTTACAGAAGACTAAGGGGGAATAATAAAGGGAAAGTGGTGTGGGGTTCTACAAGGAGGGAATATGTAAGGAGTAGAGGGGATGACTGAAAGGACATATGTTATAAGGTATGATTAATGTAAACAAGAGCAAACATGCCAGTTATATTTTATTTTTTCAAATTTTTGCAAAAGAAAATGTAATGGAGCCAGTATGCAGTGTTAATGTGATTTGTTTTTATGGTCTTGATTCTTTCATGGTATATCACATCAATGTATTCTAATGCAAAAGCTGTTCTTCTAGTGCCTTTCTAAATTTCTAAGAATAATAATTAAAATCTGCCTGTGACTGTGTATCTTTATCCCACCATTAATTTTGACTTTTTCTAGATATTTGCACTATGAGGTTGAGAGGTATGCTTATATGTGCCCTGTCTCTTTCACCCTCAAAATTCATGAACTGCTGCAGTGCTAATATAATGACCAGGATTCTCATTATATCACAGAATTGCTTTTTTCTGTTATAACAGAAAAAAAATATTTTATAATGACTTTTCAGTTAGTGTCATGGGTTGATAATACAGTTTTTGAAGTCAAGAGTGCAGGGTCTGTATCCTCTCCCCTCCTTGTTATGTATTGATTTATCTTTAAAGTCTTAGCTGTTACTTCCAGGTTATCCCTCTTGATCAGTGGTGGCAGAGAAGACTAGTATCCTCGGTGGGAGGGTACAGGGACTGAATCCCTTTTACTGTCTTTAAAGCACTCTAATTAGAGTATCCCTGGTGTCTAGTTGTACCCCCCACCCACATTGTCTTTCTTTCATTTTTTTTAAAGTGTCATTAAGATCATGCTGTTAAAGAATTATCACTGGTGACTAGTCCTTCCTCCCCAACTCCTGGAAGTGCTGTTAGGCACAATATTAAGTGTAACCCCTGGTACCTAGTGTTCTCCCTGACCATGTCTTCATTTAAGGCCATTAAGGGACAATGTTAAGTGTAATTCCTCATGTCTAATGTTCCTCTCAACCACATCTTTGTTAAGTGCCATTAAGGCATATGTTAAGTGCAATCTCTGGTCCCTGACCACATCTTTATGTGTCATTAATGCATGTTGTTAAATGTACTCTGAGAGTCTAGTGCTGCTTCCTGACCATGTCTTTGTTAATTGCCATAAAGGCATAATGCTAACTGTACTCCCTGGTGTCGTCATTTCTGCCATTCACATTATGTTTAACTGCCATTTAAAGTTATTAGTGTGTAGTGGTTCCCCCCTCAGCTAGTGTTGTATGTTTTGCTCTTTTGTTGAGTGAAGTGTGGAAGTATGATAACCCCCCCCCCCAAAACCACACACACATTCACTCACACAGTCATTAGATATACACACACACACACACACACACACACTTACTTTCTTCTTAAAATAAATGGCCATGCGCGCACATAGACTTAACCCGTCTCGTAACTTTACTACTACTTTAACTTCCACGCGACTACGTTGGTGTGCATGTATGAGACGCATGCACGTTCCTCTTAAAGGAAAAGACTCGTCATTTGATTGTTGAAACTTCCTGGCCAACCTGCAGGCTGCAGCTACAAAAGTGAGAGTGTGCTCAGCCCTCCCCCTCGCCCTATCGTTTTGCTGCCCGCCTAATTAGAAAAATAAATTAAAATGTATAAATACTTACAAATTGCGCCCTTTACACAGCCAGCCTGTACGGCTCCCTAGGCGGTTGCCTAGTTTGCCTATGCCTAAGGCCGGCCGTGATCACCTAGGATGATTGTTTCATTTTTTATATTGTTTGAGGACCAGGCAAGGATATCCTCAGGAATTGGAATATTGTTGCCTGGGGGAATATATATGAATATAATGCAGAGGTTTTTTTGGTTGTTTAGTTTTAGGAAGGAAACTAGTAGCTCTGCAGTGCCTTTAATTCTCTCTCTTAAAACCAGCGAGGGTGGGAGAGACCAGGAGACAGACAGGAAACAGGTTCCACAAACGTTGACCTTGATGTTGAAAGTCTGGCAACCAGGACATTCCAAACTGTAAGAGGAAATAATTAAGTGACTTTGTCTGTTGGAATACAAAGGACAGATGGCTCTGAAGGTAGGGTGGACCCAGGTCATGAAGAGCAAAATAATCTAGAAAAAGGACTTTGCAAATGTCTGCTGTTTGATTGGTTAACCAGGACAGACTCTGTGGAATCAATGTAATGTGATAGAATTTAGAGACCACAGTCAGTATCTGGGTTGCAGAGTTTTGTACCATCTGTAAGCGATTGAATTCCAGTTCAGACAATGTACATACAAAGTGTTGCACTAGGTGTTGCAGTAGTCGAGATGAGGAAAACAGTGCATGCAGAGCACTGAGATTTCCAATAAAAGCTTCCAGGAAGGCTTGCTGCTAGGATACTAGAGGGCTAAATTCTATTTTATTGTATGCCTTATTTTTATTGAGTAGTGTATGTAATTCATAAGCTATATAGTTGCTTAGAAATTGCCTAGGAAATACTTGAGTACAAACATTATTGCTTTCTGACCTGGGTCATGAATGAAAGGGGTCTTCTTGACCAGATCAATTATCTGGTTAATAAACTGAAATACATAACTAAATAAAATGAATGAATGGATGTATTCTTTGAGAAAGGCTGCACTCGAAGGCAGACAGATTAGGTGTCTGCAGTGGCTGCTGATTGTATTGGAGGCATGAATTTATATTGTTTGAAGACTAATATGCTAGATATATGCTATATCTACTGCACAATATCTGTACATGTATGTATGTATGCAGGCATGCATGTTTGTGTGGGGGCTTTGCAGTGTTAGACATACACATCCAGAGTTAAGTTTTTATCTTTGTAGGACACAGACGTGTGCTCAGATATGTTACAGTTCCTCACGTAGTGCAATGCTGTGTAAGGAGGTAATCATTTCCTTCATGAATCTACAGACATTCTTTCCTTTCTCTGCTTTTTAAGGTTCCTTACCACACACCAGCTCTCTGGCAATATTCTGGTTGATAACTATTCTACTGGTTAATTCCTACTGGTGATCCATCTTGTAGGGAAAACGTTAATAGGCAGGGACCTGGAGCCATCATGCTATGTGTTTTGTGTGTGCTTATGCATATGCACATGTACACGTGTGTATTTGTGAGTTTGTGTGTGTGTGTGTGTGTGTGTGTGTGTGTGTGTGTGTGTGTGTGTGTCTAGAGGGTACTGAGGTTTATTATACTATACACTACCCCATTAAATCTTCCTGAGATGTACAACATACAGTGGCATAAGGGTCTATATCAGAACATCTAAGTATTAAAACTTCGAATGTTCTGATCTCGAACACTATTCAGCGAACGTCAAGAATAGCGAAGCAGCAGAACAGCAAATTCTTTCCTTGGGAAAGAATTCGGTTGGCCGTTTCTGTGGTTTCGCTATTCTTCGCGCTGTGGTGGAAAGTTACGGGTTGGGTTCAGGTAAGTGTGCGATTGTTTGTACGTTAGGGTTAGGGGCAGGTTAAGTGAGTTAGGGTTAGGGCATGGGTTAGGCGTGTGTGCGATAGTGACAGACTTTAGGGTTAGGGGCAGTTTAAGTGAGTTAGGGTTAGGGCGTGGGTTAGGTGAGTGTGCGATCGTGACGAACCTTAGGGTTAGGGTTTGGGTTAAGGTAAGTGGGTAGATAGTAGTGTATGTTTAGTTTAGTGTAGCGTTAGATGTAGGAATTTAAGTGCATGTGTGTGGTTGCTGTTTGTTTGACGTGCTTGTGTTGTGTGTATGTGTTTCGGAGGAGCAAATTTTTTCCATGGGAAAAAGTTTGTTGTTCTGAATATTCAATATTTTCATATTTAGATGTTTTGGGGCCGATGAAATAGTGTTCGCTATTTTCATCTTTCGATAACATGATATAAATGCTGGCATAAGCATAACTTCATAATGTATGTCTACAGGACAAATATTAGTAATCCCCCATGAACAGAAATCAGTACATCCCATGATGCTTGAGCTCTCCTTTTCAGACAGTCTTCTGATAATTTCCTGGCACCTAGGTAAACAGCTGTCACTAAGATATGCCCTACTACTCTAATGGTGGTTGGGGTCTCAAAGATTGAGTCCTGAGGCCCAGTATAAAAATGCTTATAATTTCTCTGATTATGTAGTTGCTTCCTTCAAACTGCATGTATTGCAAATATGCAGCCTTAAGCGATCTGATGCCTCTGGACTGTGCCGGAATTGAGAGTGTATATCAGGTCATTTGGTGTCCTGTATCCATTGTGCAGTATGAAGTACATCCCTATAAAGCTGGTTATATGCAGTCTACATCCATTCCATTATTTAGGCTGCCCTGAATACTAAATATTACATGGTGTTAGAAGTAACTGAAGTTTGTCTTTAACTTGTAAAATAGTGTAACTACACACACCTAGAAACTTCTCACTTCAGGATATTCTATTTAAAACGTGGGAATTGCAGATCCAGAAATTTCTATGTGTAAGTAGAATACGTAAAAAGCCTGAAAATGTACAATTATACTATATTACAGCATGTTTCAGGGGAAGACCTGAAAGTAAATAAAAGATCTGAGATCTGAATGGGCAAAAGAGATAATATTCTTGCAATGGAAATGCTTCCGAACTACTAAGAGCTGATTGAAGACTCTGACATTTACTCTTTATGGTGGTTCAGGGTCCCATTGAGTATGCTGATGCTTGTCTTAACAAAATAAGTGAATCAGGTACTGTGAATCTGATGAATTACACGATTTATTAGCTTGTGACAAATTCCTATGTTATTAGAAATTATCAGAATAAGGACAGATTAGTGACAGAATCAGATTTTATGGTGAGTAAAATAATTCATATGTGCAGAGTGAGTGAAATTACTTTTTCACAATTAAGAGAGTAAGAAAGTACAGTTGTGTAAAATATTACCATAATGGTAGATGTCCTTCTCTTCACTGTTGCAGTATTCTTTAAGATAGGGATCCCCTGCCAAGGGTGGCCCGGCATCCAGGCAGTATACCAAAGCCTTTAGGCTGCTTTAAGGTACGCTGTATGTCCCACGTATGCTCCTCATGTAGTATAGGGCATAAAGATTATGTCTGGACATACCATCCTCAGAACTGAAAGCTCCAGTAGGAACACCAATCCAAGGAAAAGAGAGCTAATCAGTACAGCCAGAAGAGAAATGGACTATGGGGAGGAGGGAGAGAGTGATTACTGCAACAGTGAAGAGAAAGACACCTACCATTATGGGAAGATTTTACATAACTGTACTATGTCCTTCCATTTCAGTGTTGCAGTATTTTTTACAATAGGGAGAGTGCAAAAGCTCCAGAAGAAGACAGGGGGGAGGAGGAAGGACCAGCAGAGCTCTCTAGGAAGCCATGAAGGATGGCCCTAGCAAAACCAGCTCTATCTCTGGAAATTCCATCCAACTTGTAGTGCTTGGTAAATGTATGCACATAAGTCCAGGTAGTTGCCTTAAGAATAGAATTAGTATTCAAACCCTTGAAAAAAGCATCAGAAGAAGCCACATCTCTAGTAGAATGAGCCTTAACAGAAGAAGGACGGCTCTTACCATGAAAGGAATAACAAAAATAAAAGGCTTTATGAATCCAAGAAGAAATGGCTTCTATGCAGCCAATCCTAAAGACCTAGGATGAAAAGAAACAAAGAGCTGATCATATTTCCGAAAAGTCTTAATCTTATCCAAATAAAATCTGAGTTGGCTATGCACATCCAACATATGCAGCACCTTCTCACTGGCAAATTAATAGACTGAGTAAGGGAAAACTCATTCACCACCTTGGACATAAAAGAAGGATTAGAACCCAAGGACACCTTGCCCTTATGAAATACCAAAAGGAGAACAAGCCATAAAGGCTTGAAGCTGAGACATCCATCTGGCTGAAGTAAGGGCTAGCAAAAGTCCAGTCTTCCAAGAGCAATTTTGCAAGGAAGCTGAAAGCTGCAGGCTCAAAAGCAGTCTGAGTCATTTCCAAAACAAAATAAAGATCCCAAGGAGAAGGAACAGGCCTCCTGAGAGTTCTAATATGAAGGATGCCTTTAAGCAATTGTTTAGCTTGAAATCTAGAAGCTAAAGGAGGATATAAAGGCAGACAAGCAGAGACAGCTGATATGTAGGCCTTAATAGAAGAATAAGCCAATCCAGCATTGAGCAATTCACATAGATAAGACAGAACCAAAGGAACATCCACAGAAAGTGGATCCAGATTACGAGAAAGACACCAAACAGCAAACCTCTTTCATTTGGATAAATAGGATTTCCTAGTATTGGCTTTCCTGGCCTCCTGTGGGACCCTAAGCATGTCCTCAGAAAAAAAGGTGTCTGTTATGGAATCAAAATCCTATCACCCCACAGTGTCAGTTGAAGAGTGGACAGGTGGGGATGGATGAGAGATCCCTTGTCTTGTATGAGTAGGCCCACCCTGTGAGGTAACTTGTGATGATTGCTCTTGGCTAAGTGCAGAAGAAGAGGGAACCAGTACTGTCTTGGCCAAAAGGGTGTCACCAGCAAGATTTTGGGAGCATTCTGCTGAATTTTGAACAGGATTTTTGGAATGAGGGAAAGGGGTGGGAAAGCATAAAGAAATATCCCCTTCCAAGAAAAAGACAAGAGTGTTCATCTTCCAAAGCAGAGGACCTGGGATAAAAAGAGGAAGCTGTCTGTTCAGAGGGGAAGCAAAAAGATCTATTTGAGGAGTATCACACTGGTGGACAATGTCCAGGAACACATCTCTGTAAAGCATCCATTCATGAGATTGAGTTAAAGTCCTGCTCAGAGTGCCTGCCACAATATTCTGATCTGAGGGATTGTAAACTGCCTGAAGAGTGACTTGATACTGGATAGCAAGTTTCCACACCAGGAGTGCTAACTGGCCAAAAAGATAAGATCTTGCCCCCCCCCCCTTGCATACATACCACATCACTGTGGTATTGTTTGTAAACACCTTGAGAGGTCCCAAAGACAAGAGAGGATGAAAAGACTGAATAGCCAGCAGAAAACTCTCATCTCTTTGACACTGATGTGCTCTTTCTGTTGAATAGGTGACCAAACACGCTGCACTTTTATGGAGCCAAATGCTGCTCCCCATCCCACATCTGAAACATCTGTGAACAGCAACTGAGGGGGAAGAGGGATGAAAAGGAAGCCCTGGATTTAAAGACAACTGCTAAATCCACCACTGAAGTTCCTTCTTGAGACAAGGTAGAAGAAGAACTAAGAATTTGAGGGAAATGTGCATGTTAAAGCCAAACTGACTTCAGAAACCATTGAAACTTTCTAATGTGGAGTTTGTCAACAAAAGAATGGTGAAGCCATGAACCTCAGAGCTCTCATAAATTCCCTTGCTGTTATAGAGGCCAGAGGAAGAAGAGTTTGAAAAAAGGGAAATGAGTGTTAAGGCCTTGGGAGGCGGTAGGGATACCAGCATAGGCACAGTCTGAATCTTGCACCCCAGAAAAACATGATCCTGAGAAGGAGTCAGAAAAGACTTTTTGAACTTTATTGTAATCCCAGGCTTTGCAGAAGGGAAATGGCAAAATGAAGATTTAGCAACAAGTTCTCTGGAGAGGATGCCTGAAACAGGAGGTTGTCCAAGTAAGGAAAGACTTGGATTCCCTGAAGCCTGCAAAAATCAAGTCACAGGAGCCAGGCATTCATTGAATACCTTTGGGGAGTAGAAAGGCCAAAGGGCAAAGCAGAGAACTGAAAAAGCCAGGAAGCAGCAGAGAAATGTAAAAACTTCCTGAAAAGGGGATGAATATGGATATAGAGATAATTATCCCTGAGATCCAGAGACACTTTTAAAGCTTGAGGAAGCAAAAGAGGGAATAAAGTCTGAAGGGACAACATTCAAAAGCAGGGCACCTTCAGAAAAGTGTTTAGATGAGAGAGGTCTAGAATTGGTCTCCAGGTACCCTCTTTCCTGGGCACTAAAAACATCCTAGAGTAAATTCTCACTGCCTTTGGGACACAGGGACCTCTAGAATAGTGCCTTCAGTCAAAAGATCTTGAAGGATCCCTGGAAAGAAGGACAGCTGTTCCTGAGGGGGCTGAGTAATTCCCATAAAAGGGAGAAGAGATTTCTAGACCATGAAGTACCCCTGGTGGATAATGGCTAAAACCCAGGAATCCTGAATAATCTTTAGCCAAGCAGGAGGAGGAAGGGATAGATGAAGACAAAGAGGAAAGTGGCTGGGAAGAATAGGATAGTCAGGAAGCACCTGGTTTATCAGGAAAAGGAGACTTCTGAGGCACAGAAGTCTCAGTAGCCTTTGCAGGAGGAACTTGCTTGCCATCCTTTTTACCCTTAGGAGGGCAAGATTGCCTGCAAACAAAGGCTGGCTTGTTGAGGTAGTTTCTCTAAAATTTATGCATGGAACAAACATGTTTAAGTTCTTTTAAAGTCTTGCCCTTGTCTGAAGAGACTTAAAGAAATCAGCAGCAGCCTCGCCAAAAAGTGTTTATTTTCTAATGGGCATTCATCAACATGGTCTTGATATCATCAGGCAAAGGATGAAGCAAAAGCCAAGACTACCTATTTATCACTGACCCAAAAGCAGTGGCCTTAGAAGAAGCATCTGCTGCATCATAACTATACTTGATAGAATGATGAGCCACCTTGTAGGAAGTCCCTAAAAGAGAATGGGCAAAAGTTTTACCTTCAGAATCTGGGAGATCAGAAATCATCTGACAGGCTTGGGAAAGCAAAGCCAACAAGTACCTGGACATATGGGTCTGATAATTAACAGCCTTACAAGCCAAGGTAGCAGAGGTATAGACCTTCTGGCTTAGCCTTTCCATAGCTCTGCTATCTTTATCAGAAGGAAGCACTGAGAAGGTTTGCCAGAAGCTACTGACACCACTGAGGGCTCAGCAGAAGGACACTAGTGCAAGAGCATACAATCCTCAGGCACCCTATAGAATCTATCAGGTTTCTTGGGGGCAAGGGACTGAGAATCTGAAGCCTTAGCATCATTAGAAAAGACATCCAACAAAGCAGCCAAAAGCAGAGTTACAGCAGAAGGCCTGGGAGAATCCCTCTGCAGAAGCTCATAATACCATTTTTATATCTCAGAAACTTGAGCACAGTCCCTTTTAAAAACTCCATCATCCTAGAGATAGTGTCCATAGAGGAAATCTCCTCAAAAGTAGCATATCTAAACAATCCTTTCTTGGTTTGTGACTTACTGTGGAGTTGATTGGTAAGAGAAGTTTTATTTGAATTTATATTGTATTTGTTATCACTGTTTTTCACTATTTGTAGGTAGGAAGGGACTGCTTGTTAACAAGATTTACTTTGATTCATATTTTGTTGTTTTACCTTTAATTTCACTGTTGGTTGTTAGAAAGGGATGGGTTTTAGACAGGCAAGCTCTAGGCCCCCCAAGGGGCATAAACAGCTATAAATTTACACACAGAGGAAAATCTTGAACATATCTAAACAATCATTTTTGGTTTGTGACTTACTTTGGAGTTGATTGGTAAGAGAAGTTTTATTTGAATTTATATTGTATTTGTTATCACTGTTTTTCACTGTTTGTACGTAGGAAGGGACTGCTTGTTAACAAGATTTACTTTGATTCATATTTTGTTGTTTTTACCTTTAATTTCACTGTTGGTTGTTAGAAAGAAATATGTTTTAGACCGGCAAGCTCTAGCCACCCAAGGGGCCTAGACTGCTATAAATTTACACATATTGCAGAGAGGAAAATCCTGTGCATATCTGAACAATCCCATCTTGGTTTGTGATTTATCTTTATTGTCAAAAAGAAGTGCTAATGCGAGCTACAATGAGCGTGAAGTAAAGGAATTACAACTTTTGTCTGGCTTCTAGAACTTGTATGGTCAGAACAACTTACCGTACTTTATTTAGTTGTATAGTGCTGGTGTGATTTTTTGTCATAGAAGTTGATTTAAGCTCTCTTTAAATTCTCTGATTACTGATTTTGATCTTTTCTTTTATAATATTGTATTAATTTGAAGCTGAATATGGATTCCTTAAATGAGTATGCAATTAACGATTTGCTAATGCACAAATATCTTGTACAGTGTAATAAATGCTATGCATATTTAAAAGTAACAGCTGATAACACTAGTGATCTGTGTTCCTTGTGTCAAAAGTTGGATGATCTGCTTACCATTGTTAGAAGTAAATCTAGACTTACTGATGATGATTGCACTTGTGCAATTGGCATGGCTTGGAGAACTGGACGTATAAGAGAATTTAAGTACCTTTATCTGCTTTTTTTTCAAAAAAATACAGTATTTAAATTGATTTTAACTGTGTGGAAAGAACATTTAGCTGAACTGCAAGTTTTCACTCTGATCTTCAGTGTGGAAGAAATATTAGCTGAACTGGTAGTTAGTCAGTGTTTGCTGAATTTTGTTATTTGCTAGTAATTACAGGTGTGGGGGTAGTCACATTCTTTGATTTCCTGTCCTTGCCTATTTAAGTGGTACAGTGTGAAATATTTTCTGCTTAAAAACCTCAGCTTTGGCCGGCTAACAACTTGCTATATTCAACTGGACGTATAAGAGAATTTAAGTACCTTTATCTGCTTTATTTCCAAAAAAATACAGTATTTAAATTGATTTTAACTGTGTGGAAAGAACATTTAGCTGAACTGCAAGTTTTCACTCTGCTCTTCAGTGTGGAAGAAATATTAGCTGAACTAGTAGTTAGTCAGTGTTTGCTGAATTTTGTTATTTGCTAGTAATTACAGGTGTGGGGGTAGTCACATTCTTTGATTTCCTGTCCTTGCCTATTTAAGTGGTACAGTGTGAAATATTTTCTGCTTAAAAACCTCAGCTTTGGCCGGCTAACAACTTGCTATATTCAACTGGACGTATAAGAGAATTTAAGTACCTTTATCTGCTTTTTCTTTCAAAAAATACAGTATTTAAATTGATTTTAACTGTGTGGAAAGAATATTTAGCTGAACTGCAAGTTTTCACTCTGCTCTTCAGTGTGGAAGAAATATTAGCTGAACTGGTAGTTAGTCAGTGTTTGCTGAATTTTGTTATTTGCTAGTAATTACAGGTGTGGGGGTAGTCACATTCTTTGATTTCCTGTCCTTGCCTATTTAAGTGGTACAGTGTGAAATATTTTCTGCTTAAAAACCTCAGCTTTGGCCTGCTAACAACTTGCTATATTCAACTGGACGTATAAGAGAATTTAAGTACCTTTATCTGCTTTTTTTTCAAAAAAATACAGTATTTAAATTGATTTTAACTGTGTGGAAAGAATATTTAGCTGAACTGCAAGTTTTCACTCTGCTCTTCAGTTTGTCCCACCCACCCTCCCTGTTTTTGTTTTAGTGTTAATCTTAGTGGCCTTGCAGCTGCCCGTCCCTCTTGTAAATTTGTGTTTGGATACTCCTTCTGGGCCCATCTCATTTGCTCACTCAACTGAGTGCAGTGAGATCATATTCTGATTTCAGGCACTCCTACTGTGTACAAAGAGAGCATCTGGGAAACAGAAAAAAAAAAAAAAAAAAAAAAAATTTAAGCTTGTTTCCTGCCTTTCCTGTTAAGTGGTATAGACTATTTGTAGGCTTTTGAGCCCCCAAGCCCTTCTGTGTTGGAGGGAAGCCTTCTAGCTTAGTTTTTTTCCCTATAACTAGCCAGTTTTCTAGTTTCAGCACTCAAATCTGTTTCTTTGATCTCAGCACTTGTTCAGAAAAAAAAAAAAAAAAAAAAAAATGTAATCTGCTTTTACTGTACTTGTGTTTCTACCTACTTTTTTACTTTTGCATCATCTTAAAAGTACTCAATTGTATTTATTACTGCTTGGTGTAACTCATTCTAAGCCTTCTGGTTTAAACACTTGGGCTTCGGACCAGTTGTTTTGCACTGAGAGGGTTTGTGGTCTGCACTGTAGTGGCAGAACAGGTAGCTTACATCCTTCTAGGTTGGGAACTGCTGATTGAGGGCTCAGTGTCTGTTATTCTAAAAGTGTATTAATTCTGGTTTAAGCACTTAGGCTTTCAGGCCAGTTATTTTACATTAAGAGGGTTCGTGGTCTGCACTCTTGTGGGAGGAGAGGCTGGACTCTGCCCTTCTGAGCTGGGAATTTCTGATTGAAGGCTTATAGTGCATGCATATCTGAACTGCTTCTTACTGAAGTTGGTGCGCCTTGTTTGCTGTGGCATAGACTGGATTCGGGCCTGCTGGATCTAGCTTTGTTTGTGTAACTTGAGCACTAATCCAGGCATTCTCTAAAGTATTCAATTGTATTTATTACTGCTTGGTAGTAACTTGATTAAAGTTTAGCTGTCATTCTAAGTCTTTTGGATTAAGCACTTGGGCTTCAGACCAGTTGTTTTACATTAGGAAGGTTTGTGGCATGCACTGTGGTGGCAGGACAGGTAGCTTTCATCCTTCTAAGTTGGGAACTGCTGATTGAGAGCCCAGTGTCTGTTATTCTTAAAGTGTATTAGTTCTGGTTTAGGCACTTGGGCTTCAGGCCAGTTATTTTACATTAAGAAGGTTTGTGGTCTGCACTCTTGTGGGAGAAGAGGCTGGACTCTGCCCTTCTGAGCTGGGAATTTCTGGTTAAAGGTTTATAGTGCCTGAATATTTGAACTGTATCTTACTGAAATTGGTACACCTTGTTTGCTGTAGCATAGACTAGATCCAGGCCTGCTGAATATAGCTTTGTTTATATGCTTGTTGTTTGTTTGCTTGTTATTTCCCTGGAACGCTAATTCCACCTAATACGCGGCTTCTCAGTGCTTCTGTGGCTCACTAGTGATATCTGCATTGCTTACTGTACTTATTTCCTTGTTTCACTTGAAAGAAAGTTACTGTTTGTCGTTTTTGCATTTAAGTTACCTGTAACACATTGCACTTAAGTTACCTGGCACTTGCTCACTAAAGCAATTATATAAGTCAGCACTAAAAATTAAAAGCACTACACCCTCACTCCCCACTGGCCCTGGTTTTCAATTATTAAGGAATTCCCAATATTATTCTAGCATGTCCAAAGGTCAGTTGTCAATCTCCTCTCCGGTCCAGCTGGTGAATCTGGGAATCTTGAGGCAATGTTACAACTGCCTCATGTACACAGACAACCCTCTCCTCCTCCCAACAAATTCCAACACATGTGAGAGATGCAACCATATAGCCAAACTGGAGGCTAAGCTCTCTCAACTCAGTACTGGCATAACCAGTCAGGAGGAGAAGGAAACCATACTCACTACAATTCCAGTCTCACATAGACCTACCACGACAGCAAACCAAACACATAATCACACAAAACATACTCGGAGGCTCTAAATAAAGATCTGCCGAAGCAGCAGAGACCTCCAAAGCAGACACCCAAGCAGCCGCTACCCCAAAACAAAACACGTGCAACACATATCTCACAAAGCCAGTGTGCCAAACAGTCACAGCCCTTAAGACTAAACAACACACCTGATACACTTGTAATAGGTGACTCTATCGTCAGGCACACTGACGTCACGCTCACCAGGCTGAACAAGGAGAGGGTCACGGTGAGCAGCCTGTCGGGTGCTAGGATCCGCCACATAACACAAGCACTCAGGTCACTCCAAGGCAAGTACAAATATGACTCAGTCATTGTCCATGCTGGTGTGAATGACCTGAGACGTACCTCCCTGGACTACATGAAAAGAGACATAAAGGAGCTCTCTGAGCATGTAGCCCAGGCCGGTATGACCCTGACCTTGAGTAGCATCTTACCCTCACCAAGAATGATGCCACAATATGAAGACAAGATGATCAATTTCAACAATTGGCTTAAGTACTGGTGTCATTCAAAGGGGATCCAATGCCTGTCAGCTTGAGATGATATGCTCGACAAGCCACGATGCTTCGCTAGGGACGGCTTGCACCTGTCACCCCTGGGCTTTCGGATATTGGCAAAGGCTCTTGCTACCCCCATAGTGCCTTTTTTAGGCAAGGCTCAAAAGACAAATCTACCTCCATAGGTATCACAAGGGATAAGAAACTAAGAGTAATGCTACTCAACGCCAGAAGTCTAAACCTCAAGATGCACGCACTCGAAACTCTCCTTAGCATGGAGAACATCGATATCTGTGCAGTAACAGAAACCTGGTTCAGGGCTCGAGAGCACCCCAGCACTACCAGGTTATACCTCATACCATGCTTTTCGGCCCCAAAACTTGGACCGAACCACAAAAGGAGGGGGAGTATCGATATTCATCAAAGATACCCACACCTCCAGGATGGTGGCAAAGCACGAAGCATCAGAGACTATCCATGTGCAACTAACAGTGGGTAAAACTGCCTTCCAGTTTATAGCCTGCTACAGACCACCCTCCCAAACCCAGGAACCCCACTCGGCCTTCCTGAGAACACTGGAAAATATGAAGGTCTCTCCAAACACCATTATATTGGGCGACTTCAACTACCCAAACATAGACTGGGAGCATTACAATAGCTCCAACACCCTAGCCCAAAGGTTCCTAGAATTTATAAACTCAAATGCTATGGAACAACTTGTTACCACTCCCACAAGAGGGGAAAACATACTGGACCTGATCATCACCAACATGGGGACTCTATGCTCCAGACCAGAAGTGTATCCCTCACTGGTAAGATCAGACCATAAACTAATCTCACTGGATATTCACATCCCGACCCCAACCCCTGCCCAGAAAACCACAGTGAAAAACTTCTCTAAAGCAAATTTTACACTCCTCAAAACTGAGGTGGAATCCTTCAAAGCCCCCGGGCCTGTGGAAAATACAGCCCAGACTGCAGAATCCTTTATAAACACATTCTATGAACACCTTCAGGAATGCATGGATCATGCGATCCCAAATAAAACCAAGACCCAATCCTCCAAAGGCAGACGTCCTGTCTGGTGGACCCCAGCCATAAACAAACTATACAATAGAAGGAGGAAGCTACTAAATGATAAAGCAAAATCCCAAAAGGGAAGGCATCACTGATCAGTATTAGCAAAAACTACGGGCACACATAAAATTGTCTAAGGCCAGCTTCGAGAGAAAAATTGCACAGGACACTAAGGATAATCACAAGGCTTTCTTTAGTTATGTTAGGAACCTGGGTGGTAATTCCCAGATATGCTCAGAATTAGTCCAAAATGACAAAAATACACCGAACCCACAGACATTGCCAACATCCTAGCTGACAGGTTCAGCGCAAACTTCTCCCCTCCCCACCAAAAGGGCAAATATCTATCCCAGCAGAGTGCTGCCCCTGATATCTCAGATGCTCAGGTAAGAGCCGCCCTCTCCAAAGCAAAAGCACAGCATCAATGGGACCAGATGGTGTCCCGGGCTGCGTCCTACATGAACTCAAAGAAGAGCTAAACCCAAACATAAAACTACTGTTCAATCTCAGCCTTACTACAGGATATGTGCCCAAAGAGTGGCGTACAGCAACAGTGGTCCCTCTCCATAAAGGTGGTGCCTCAACGGATCCTGGAAACTATCGCCCCATAAGCCTGACTAGCTTGGTCTGCAAAGCTATGGAAAGGATCATCATGGACCTCATAAATAAAGATATTGGGGACCTACAAACACTGGATCCTACCCAGTTCGGCTTTGTTAAGGGCAGATCCTGCCTCTTAAACCTGGTTGATTTCTTTGAAACAGTCACCAAGGCCATCGACGAGGGGAAGGTGGTCCACACAGCCTACCTGGACCTCGCAAAAGCCTTCGATACAATACCCCACTCGGGCATTATAGATAAGCTCACCAGCTTAAATATAAACCCCTATGTCACTAGATGGATTGCAAACTGGCTCAAGGACAGAACCCACATGGTTAGAATTGCTGGAGCCATGTCAGACTCCAAACCAGTTACAAGTGGTGTCCCACAAGGCTCAGTCCTGGGACCTCTCTTGTTCGGTATATATTTCTCGGAGGTACAGGCCAACATGGAAGGACTGTGGCTGACCAAGTTCGCAGATGACTGCAAACTGGGTGCCATAATCGACTCTCCAGCCGACACAAGCATCCTCCAAAAGGGCCTCATAGAAACAGACAACTGGTGCCAGAGCCATGGCCTCAAGCTAAATGCCAAAAGTGTATAGTCATCCCTTTGGCAAAAACAAAGTGCCCACAAATTACCACATAGGTGGAAATCCATTAAGTACAGAAGAAGTAATTAGGGACCTGGGGACCCAAGTTGATAGCAATCTCTCATTTGACAACCACGTGGCCAAAGTGGTTAGAAAAACATTTTATATAGCCCACCTAATCATGAAGGGATTCACATCTAGATCAGGGGAGGTCATTGTGCCTCTTTACTCATCCCTCATCAGGCTCATAATTGAGTACAATGCCCCTTTTGGGATGTACCTTACCAGACACCTGCAGCAACTGGAAAGACCCCAAAAGTACCTCACCAAGAGGATCAAAGGGCTCAAACAGATGCCATATGCTGCCCGGTTAAAGAAACTCCAGCTCTACTCAGTGGCATACCGCCTGTTCAGAGGAGATCTGTGCCTGATGTATAAAGCCATGTCCAACCCGGAATTAATGGACATGCTGCACCTCAGAAAATCCAAATCCCATCGAGCTACGCTCGAGAGACTTGAACCTCAGCACTGAAATAAATAGGACATGCTGGAGGGACAGATTCATAACCCAGAGGCTCCCTTCACTCTGGAATAAAATCCCAGTCCAGGTTAGGCAGAGTCCCTCATTGACTCTCTTCAAGAGGAATCTTGATGAGTGGATGGGAGATCGTAGGTTTACCCCGGGTATCACTTCTGTGTCACTGTTAGATAGAGGCACAGTATACTAACCTCGAAAAAGGGCATAGCAAAATAAATTTAAAATGGGTGGCGAAAGCCAAACACATTCTGGCTAGGCTTATAAATGCCCTAGGGCAGATAGCCTAGTATGAACCTATGAACCTATGAACCTATGAACTGTTGTTTCATATATTAATGACTGGACTGGTGAAATAAATAATGTTAAGCAAAGAACAAATAGAACACATTTAGAAAATGATGCATCTATTTTTTGCAAAGATTATTCAACCCCTATGTAACAAGATGATGCCGCTGACAACTCTGGAATTCTGGAAAAGTATTCAGCAATTTGAGGATCCAGTTAGTTTAGAAGGAAACAAAAAAGAAAGAAAGGAAGAAGTTCACAACAAATAACAAGGAAGAAAAATAAATGTATTAATGACTGTAAAGGAAAGAGAATACATAGTAAAAAGGACACTGCTTTGTTATGTAACACACAGGTTACTGGGAATGATGATATTCTTCTATCAGAAAACCTTTGGTCTACAGAAAAAGGCATCATCTTTCCAATGGAGAAGATGGAAAAAAGAGGCAAGGAGCAGGTGAAAAGGAAGAAATCAACACTGAACATGGAAGGATTGAAGAACATTACTGTAACAAAAAAGAGAAAGACAGATGTTGACTACATGACTCAAGCTGTGGATTCAAAACACCAGCTGGATGAGAATTTAATACACAATGAAAACAGTAGGATTAGTAATACTAATAGAGATGCAGATTATCCTTCGTAGCAATTGATAGAGCAGATATTACTGTATTAGAAGCTGAAGATTCTTAAGAGCTGGCCAGCAAAGATATTCTTGTAATTAGAGACTCAATTATTAGAGGAACTGATACGTATATTTGCAGAGATGATAATGAACATGGAATAGTGTTATGCTTGCCAGGATCGAAAATAGAAGATGTGAGACAAGCCTTGGAATGCCTTAATGTAAGGAAGTATGGATCTGTTTTTCTTCATGTTGTTACAAATGATGTCATTGCAAGGATTCTCTGACTGTTAGTAGGGAACTGACAGCCCTCTTAGATAGCATTGCTTGCACTGGTGTTAGGATGTATTTTTCACAAATCACCTATAGAAAGGATAGTCAGGTCACTGTGAATGAAAAGATTTTTGGGGTAAATACCTACATGGAAAAAATGTCCAGTTTTAAAAAATGGAAATGTGTAGAGCATGCAAGCCTTGTTTTGGGCACACGTGTTCAGACAGGATGGTGTGCATTTGTCTAGATCAGGGAAGAGAATGTTGGCAGCAGATACTTTGCAATATATGACAAACACTAGGCAGCATTTTTGCTATGTTGAAAATTTAACAGCCCACAGATAGCAACCTTTGATGCCTCTCTGATGGTTGTTAATGCTAGGGGCATTAATAATAAAGTTTTTTTATTGGAAAATTTGCTACGTTCCCACAAGATTGATGTTGTTATTATCTGTGAAACATGGTTAAAGAACAAAGACTGGAAACCAGTTCTGTCAGGGTGTAAATGTTTTTACTGTAACAGACATTCTAATAAAAAATCAGGTGGAGGTGTTATGATTGGGATTATAGATAGCTATAAGACCTGTGATTATTACATGTTCAGTGATAACACCAACACTATAGACTGTGTAACTGTGACAATAAAGACAACCCTGGAACATAACAATTGTTGTAGTGTATAATCCACCAAAGTCAAGCGCAGATGACCTAGAGGAATTCATACATTTCTTGCATGAAACACAAGAGGAAAGTATAATATTAGCGGGGGACTTAAATTTACCAGAAACAGACTGTAATAATATTGATTCTACAATGTTAGTAAGGAAATTATTCACAGCGTATATTCTGGAACAACAACTGCTTCAGATTGTAAAAAAAAACCTACCAGGGGACGGAACATACTAGACATTGTTTGTGTTCCCAAAGAAATTATTGTAACTTCAAGTCAAGTTTTACCACCGTTGATGTGCAGTGATCATAGGGTTATAAAGGTTAATTTGTTGCTAGATAATTCTGCCAAACTGAAATCTAAACCAATGCACAGAAGGCTAATTACAGGTTATATGGAAGCAAAACAGTCACTATGTAAAATTAACTGGAATGATGTGTTCAGTGGAAAAACTGCAGATGGAATGTGGAAAGTTTTGAAAGAGAAATTGAGCGCAAAAAATAAAAAAAATGTTTAACATCAGGATCTAGGCATACAACATCAGGCAGATATATTTTCATAAGAGCAAGATATCTGATTAAGGTGAGAGACAAAAATATAAGAAATGGAAGAGAGGTTGAACTACAACTTTGAAAACTGAAATAAACAAGCTGGACAAACAGATTAAGCATAGTGTGAGACAAGATCAAGAAAAAATTAAAGAACATTTAAAGATATTGAGCATAGTAGGAAACCTTTTTATAGGTACATAAGATGTGGAAGGGAGTAAAGACACACAAATTGATAAACTGTGTGCAGATTCAAAACTTTATTCTCATACTCAACAGATTATAGGTATATTTACAAAATCTTATGCAAAACAGCTTGGCTCCACAAAAGGGGTGATAAGTTGTCCTAGTGACATCCAGGTAACCCCAGATACTGGAATCAAATTAGATTATATTGAAAAAGAACTGCGCAAACTGGATCCAAACAAAGCACAAGGAGGAGACAGAATTAGTGGCAATGACCTGAGAACACTTCAACAAGAACATACAGTACTATTATATCTATTATTCACTAGGTCATATAAATATGGGGAGATTCCTCAAGATTGGGGACATGCACTTATTAAACCTGTTTTTAAGGGAACGGGAGTAGGACCAACCCAGAGTCATATAGACCCTTAAGTCTACTTTCATGTTGTGGAAAAATAATGGAAAAGGTAATATTGGATAAGTTATTGTCAGAACTGAATAGGTTGTGATTTGAAGCCATATATCAGCATCCATATGTTGAAAACAGATTTATTACCACCTGTAACATGATGTTCTATCACAATATAATAACAGCTATGAGTGAAAAATTGTACTGTGATGTAATTTATATAGATTTAACTTCAGCATTAGCCACGGTGGTACAGCGGTAGCATTGTTGCCTCACAGCAAGAGGTTCTCCTGTTCAATTCTCGGCTGGAGTGCCTTCTGTGTGGAGTCTGCATGTCGTCCTCATGGTCGAGTGGCCTCTGAAAGACATGCGTGAATGGGCGTGCCTTCGCTGAATGTTGGGTGTCGGGCTGGCAACTCAGCACCATAAAAATCTACTGCCAATCATTAGTTAGCAGACCGGAGTTCCACTGTGGCGACCCCTAACTGGGAAAAGCCGAAAAGACAAACATTTGACAGGGTCATACACATAATACTAATCAATAAATTAGTACAACTAGGTATTGATGTACTTTTGATAAGATAGATAGCTGCATGGCTTACAAATAAGACATGGCAAGTACCATATAGCAATTGGACAGGTGGAATCATTGTTTACATTCCAGGTGTCCCACAGGGCTCTGTCCTAGGCCCTTACTTGTTTAGATTGTATCTTTTAGATGTAACTTTTTCATCTGAGGTGTTCTACAGTCTATATGCAGATGACTTGAAATTGGGTAAACTGTTTACATATGTTACAGATAAGGCATGTCTGCAAAATAACTTGACTAAATTGACCATTTGGGTACAGGAGAATAATATGTTGATAAATACATCAAAAACTAAGCATATGAGATTTGGTAGGCATAAATTGAAAGGTGAATATTTAATACAGCACACAGTGATTGAAACTGTAGACCTGGGTATATGGGTAGATTCAGCTATGAGTTTTTCTAATCGCATTAACCAATTGGTTAATGATAGTTATAGAACTATAGGTTGTATAAAAAGATTTATAAAGTCTAAGAAATCAAAAATAATGAAGTCATTGTTTGTTAGTTACATTAGACTCAAACTTGAGTATGGAATAACAATATGGATACCCTATAAGAAAACAAGCATGACTGGAAAGAGTACAACGGAAATATACCAAGGGTATCTATGGATGTGAAACTTTAAGTTATTATGAAAGACTAAAATATCTGAACTTGTACAGTGTCTCTTACAGATATCTAAGAGGAGATCTTATTCAGGTATATGGGGCATTTAGTGACAACTACCTCTGGGAATGTTTGGGGTTAACAAAACGTACTAGAGAATCATCAGACAACCTACGTAGAAGTTTCTATAGGAATGAGAAGTGTACTAATTGGTTCTCTTGACAGAGTAGCTGATGCATGGAACAGACTACCAAATTACATTAAAGCAAGTACTAGTTTAGATATTTTTAAGAACAGCCTGGATACTTATTATGGGAACAAGTGTTTTGGTATATTAGCAAGCTAGAAGGGCATTAATGCCAGTGCTTGAAATATTTGTATGTATGTATGTATGTATGTATGTATGTATCAGGACTGGTAGATTCCTCTTCCTCTGATCCATAGTCCAAAAGAGAGGGAATTTGAAAGGAGTAAGCAAGGGATTCCTCATCTGAATCTTCCTCCTCCTCAGAGACATCCTTTTCTCTAGGTCTCTTAAGGGGGTAGAGAACTGGGGAGGGGCAGGAACAGAAACTCCCTGAAGAGGTTTTAAAGCCATCAAAGCACTAAAAAATCTCTGAATGATGGACTGCCATTCACTCTGTGGATCCTTAGGAGCAAAAGAAATATGTTTAGCCTTGTGCTTTTTCTTTAAGAGGATGTTTGCCTTAAAAATATGGAAGGTTCTGACCCCGGATGACATACAATAATTATAGTAGAGACTTCTTCTCTGACTAAAATTTAGGCAACACTCCTCTGCCCCTCAGAAATAATTAGACACGGTTCTCCCTGAATGTCCAAAATGGATGTCTACAATGCCTCCTTGGACGTGTCTAAGGTCGGATCCCCGCTGGCCTCTAACCTGGCCATTGCAGAAGAATCCAGCAATGAAGATGGGTGAACCTCAGACCTATCACTCAATTCAGGAGGGACATCTGGTGGAGGCTGAACAGCAGAAGATTCCGGTCTAGGTTTTTTGGCCTTCTTCTTCCAGGATGGCTGTCCCTCAGTGCGGGAAGTTCACTCCATCATGTCTTTAGCCAGAAGCTTAAGACGTTGATTCTCAGGATAAAGCACCAAAGAAGACAGCCTACTATGAAGAGTTTTGGGAACAAAGGCCTGACAGATAAAACAAGATGTATGGTCATGCGAAGCACCAAGGCAAAGTAGACAGTGTTCGTGATGGTCTTTATGCGGAATCTGTCTCCCACACTGGCATTTATCCTTCTTGGAAAACATGAAACCCCACAAGCAACAAAATAGCAAAAGAAAGATAAGACAACAAAGCCCCAGTGGGGCAATTATATGCAATGGCTTGGTGAACCAGCAATGGAAAAGACATTCAGATACAATCAAAAGTTGGCGGTTGGACTGGTGGCAAAGACGTTCTGAGGATGGTGCATTCAGATGTCACTTTATGCCCTACTCTATGCAAGGAACATACATGTGATGTACAGCATTCCTTAACACAATGTATAGGCTTTGGTACACTGGCCAGACATTGGGCTGCTCTTAGTAAAGGATTCCTATTGTAAAGAATATTGCAACAGTGAAACGGAAGGACATAAATTAGTTGTGCAAAGTGGCATGAAAGATGAAAACTCTGAAAATAAGCAAAATGGAGCAAAACAAGTTATGAGAGTTTCACTAGTATAAGAAGCATGAGATACATCTCATTCATAAGTTGTGCTTGAGATGTGGCTATATGAATAATAAATGAAATGCCATGGAATTAAATAAAGGTGTAGAAGTTGAAGAATAAGAAACCACTTTTCTTACTTGTTAAATGAATGATATGAACTCTCATTCACAAATGTTGCAGGATTTTACAAAGTAATGAAAAGTAGTTGTTTGTGGACATAAATTTTGTTGACAACCTGCCAAGAGTAAATAGTATGCAAGATAATAATATAGAAAGACCACTACCTGAAATGACTTGAACATCGGTAAAGAAACGTTTAAAATTAGTTGTCAAAGTAGGGCATGTTCCTAGGTGTTTTTTTTCCAGTACTGTCTGCCAATCATCTACCGTCTGCAGTTAGTCGATCCATCAATTCCCTGGTGACCATCATCCTGGTGGGCATCAGTATTTTTTCCTTATTATAGCCATATATCCTCCCCTGGTAGCAGATGTGTACTTGCAGAAGCAAAGGCCTGCAATATTTAACCTTGGGGGTTGACATACCCAATAGATGCTACCATGTGAACTTGACTTCAAAGATCCGCCTGAAGGTTTTCATTACATACACTGTATCCTGTTCTTTTGTCTGGAGTAGGAATAAGCACTGTAGGGGGCTATACCACATTTGCTCTCCCAAGTATGGGTGATTGGTTTATTTGGCTCCACCAATGACCAAGCCAATAATAAATATGGGGTGTCTAGGCTGTATTCAGTGCCTTATTCATCTATATCATGAAGGATATGTGATATGTGGTGTTTAGATTAAATACTGGTTCTGAGTGTAAGGTATAGTTTGCTAAAATGTTTGAAGCACTGTTTCTGAAAAAGACAGAGCTCAAACCGCCATTGTGTAAATTACGTAAAGTTCTGGTCATTATATAAAAAGCAAAAGGGCAGAAGGAGCTTGCATAACTTAAGTCTGCAGCGTACAGAAATACAGGCCTGACAACATATGACTTGAGTTCAGTTAACAGACCAGTCATTGAAGGGGCTAACTAATTAGGATGAGAGCATTTGACCAACATGAGTTTGCTCATCTTGAGAGAGAGAGGTGATCAAGGCTGTTGCAACACTGGCTCCTACAGTACGGTGAGAGTACATGTAACACATAGGTTCATGATGTGCCCTTGGCTGCATGAAACTATATTATGCAGTAGGTTTCTGGGTGAGTATAAGTGGTAATGCACGTGTGCACATTAGAGGGAGAAGTACTCAAGTTCGTTGCCAGGGATGGGAATTTAGGTCATGAGCAGAAACCCCAGAAGGCTGCTTGGATGATGGTCTATCATGATGAGATCTCACTGTAACTGACTGGACTGATAAGATTGCAAGAACACTGCAGGCAAAATGAATGCAGGAAAGAAAGAAAGAAAGAAAGAAAGAAAGAAAGAAAGAAAGAAAGAAAGAAAGAAAGAAGCTTACATGTGAATATAAGAATCCATCCAACCACAACCCCTTTTTCCCATTTTTTACATGGGGTTAGGGTGTCACTTCAGCAGTAACAAATATAAGAATAAGAATACAAAATTCAGTTCCAAATAGTTCTCTGATTTGGGGTGATTTGACTTGTCAGAGACTTTGAATAATGAAAAGAGTTCATTGTATGTAAGCACAGCTAAAGTATAGCCCATAAAATATTTAGACTGATTTTCTTAAGGAATACAGAGATTTATTTGGTGGCTTTGGTTTCTTACAAGACCTTTATCATATTCAGATAGATTCTGCAGTCTGACTAGCAGTGCATGTTTCATGGAAAGTTCTAGTAGATTTGAGGAGTACAACTGATAGAGTAGTGAGCCTCATATATCAAAATGGTGTTACCGAGAAGCAGATTATTTATATAGCTCTATAAGAGAAGAGATTTAGCTGGTTAAACTAGCGTTCTGTGCCAGTTCCAAGATCTTGCCCCCATTTCCTCAGCAAAAAAAAAAGGCTTACTTCATATAACTGCAATAAGCTTCCTACAGTAAAACAGCCAATCACACACAACCAAATCCACTTCTACCAAAAAAAGGAGAACCAAAGTGCCTTTCTATATTGGTTTCCTGCAGTAAATTTGCTAATCATGCACCAGCAAATCCATGCCCTCCCCCCAGCATTTCTGTACAGAAGTGCAGATCTAGCTCCATAACACTTTGGGCTCAGAGCAAGTGCTCCTTTGTCCCACCTTTGCTTTTTTATGCAAGATCATAATAAAACTGTAAAAAGAGATCAGCTTTCTGTTTATGCATGTGAAAATAAATCCATGCAAGGAGCAAAGTATTTTTATGTGCTTTATGTAATCATATATACTAGTGATTATAGCAAATAAAGAATAATGAGGAAAATTCTAATCTGTGTAATTGATTCACATATTTATTTATTTATCCTTTGTTAACTAGGATAGTCTGACTAGGATTGCAGCCTCTTTTTAGGGAGCACCCAAGGTCGTATTTGCACTACTAGGGGAAATTTGACAGGATATTGGGTAACTTCCCTAATGTTTTCAATCTGCCATGAGATCTTTTTCCATTCACCTGAACTACCACCACGTCAAGACAGATGGACCTCAGTTTAATGTCTCATCCAAAGTATGACACACTCAGGAGTGCAGCATCCCTTCTTATGCTGCACTGCAGTGTCAGCAACTTATGGGAGGACGCAGATTATTGAGAATTCTACTTAGTATTTCATCATCATGTAAAGTGTTTCAGAAAGATATTGCATAGAGAGTCAGTAGCCTTGAAGGTGTTGTTAGCATAATTGATGATAAACTAATGAGGGGTTAGCTCAAAGATGAGCATGATGTGTGACTGGGTGATTAAATTGCCAAAGAGACAGAGATAGGAAAGGACATGCTCATGGTAAATAGTATAAAATTCATGTCATAGAAGTGAGATATGTGGGGCATGTTTTAAAATCAGAGTATTTGAAATATGTCACTGTTGGAAAAATAAAACTAATAGTACAAATGATTCCTACCTGTCAACTGCAGAGATTTTCATAGACTGTCCAGATTTTTGCCTCATATTTTTGGTCCATTTTTCATAAAATTGTGGTTTTCTGGCAAATTAGTGGCAAATCAGTAAAGACTTAAATTAGAAAATAATGACAAATATTTATGTTTCAGACTTCATGCCCTTCAGAAAATTCATGCTAACACAAAACCTGTCATTCTATCAACTTTTTTAAGTTTATAAAAGCAATATTTGAAAAGTGTCCCTATTTTGGGGGCTTTGTCCCACTTTTATTTATGGCTTTTTCCAGATATTTTTGCTCTAAGTTGCTGAGAGGTATGATAATGATTTCTAAGAACAAGTAAGTTCTTATAAGATGTATTGGAGTAATGTAAAATCATTTGAATGTTCTAATAAAAATGTTGGATGTAAGATGGCCATTGAATTAAAGGAACATATTATGGAAAGGTACTGGAGTGCAGAAGAGGAAAATTATTTTGAAATGCTTAAACAGTAACTGAGCCACCCACAGTAAGGTATTTTGATGTGAATTAGTCACATTATATGTAAATACTAGACAGAAGATGACTGTTCTAGTAGCTGTACTAAAACACAAACCATCTGCTTATAGGCCCAAAGCTTTTATGGAATGCCAGAAAGGGTATGCTCAGATAAATGAATGCTTATTGCCTTATTATATAATTTGAACATTTCTAAAAATATATTTATTGGAAAAGTATTGGTGGAAAAAAAACATAAACCACCACAAAATATATTTAAAAAGTCCTACAAGGCACTGCCAAGACTACATAAAATATTGAGAAACTCTGAAAAATGACTGAGTTGTGGAGTAAAAGCAAGAAAATGGATGAAAACAGCAGATATGCACAGTTGTTAGTATTTAATAGAACATCAAGGATATCTGCTTGGGGAAGCACTAGAACAAAGACATAGATGCATATCTCTGAAAGCAAGGTTAGAAGAATTTCAGAAGAATATTGAACATAAAATGAAAGCTTTGCCAGACCAGAAATTTGTTGTCAAGAAAAAAATACAAGTACAGTTTTTGTTTAAACAAGAAATAAGCTGTATACAAGGATATTATATTTAAAGCTGTATACAAGGCCTGTTATTTAAATAAGATAAAATAAATGGTACCTAAGAAGTTAAGAAAAACATGTTGGCAAGACTACATGAGTCACATTTAAAAATTCTGAAGAATTAATGACAATTCACAATCTGTTATGCTGTCCAGGGATACTTGTGCAACAGTATAATAAGTTGAAGACTTTCGTGTGAAATGCAAATTAGTAACAATCCAGGGTAAGAAAATGCATAGCTATTCAGTTCCAGTGAAGCAATGGACTTGTTTCAGTTTCATGACTGTGCACTTAATCTATGTAGATTATAATTCATTTTCTTAATGTCAGGAAGTTAACAGGCACAACAACAATTGGTGTGATCAATGCACTTAATGCCAGGTTTTCTGTACACTGGATTCCTGATATGGTAATTTTAGAAAATAGTGCACACTATGTAAGTGTAGAATTTTGTAGATTTTCAGACCAATGGCAATTTGCACAAAAGAATTCTTGATCTTAACTACCTACAGCCAAATGGCCACGTAAAGACTGTTACAATTGTGAAAAGCCTTATGAAGAAATATTAGAGCATTAACAGTACGTGTTATGTAGATATACACTTGGTTTTCTGGAATGTATAAATAATCCCATGCAAGGTGCAAGGTCATTGCCAAACAGCTACAGAGGGATCATAGATTAAGCAGCTTGCTTGTTCTTCCTACAGACTGCATTCTGGAATGTATAAATAATCCCATGCAAGGTGCAAGGTCATTGCCAATCAGCTACAGAGGGATCATAGATTAAGTAGCTTGCTTGTTCTTCCTACAGACTGCATTCTGGAATGTATAAATAATCCCATGCAAGGTGCAAGCTCATTGCCAATCAGCTACAGAGGGATCATAGATTAAGCAGCTTGCTTGTTCTTCCTACAGACTGCATTCTGGAATGTATAAATAATCCCATGCAAGGTGCAAGGTTACTGCCAATCAGCTACAGAGGGATCATGGATTAAGCAGTTTGCTTGTTCTTCCTACAGACTGCATTCTGGAATGTATAAATAATCCCATGCAAGGTGCAAGGTTACTGCCAATCAGCTACAGAGGGATCATAGATTAAGCAGCTTGCTTGTTCTTCCTACAGACTGCATTCTGGAATGTATAAATAATCCAATGCAAGGTGCAAGCTCATTGCCAATCAGCTACAGAGGGATCATAGATTAAGCAGCTTGCTTGTTCTTCCTACAGACTGCATTCTGGAATGTATAAATAATCCCATGCAAGGTGCAAGGTTACTGCCAATCAGCTACAGAGGGATCGTGGATTAAGCAGTTTGCTTGTTCTTCCTACAGACTGCATTCTGGAATGTATAAATAATTCCATGCAAGGTGCAAGGTTACTGCCAATCAGCTACAGAGGGATCATGGATTAAGCAGCTTGCTTGTTCTTCCTACAGACTGCATTCTGGAACGTATAAATAATTCCATACAAGGTGCAAGGTCATTGCCAATCAGCTACAGAGGGATCATAGATTAAGTAGCTTGCTTGTTCTTCCTACAGACTGCATTTAGTTAGAGAGTTTGAAAAAATCTCTAAGTCACATGATTAAACAGCAAGATACCTGTTTTTGAAAAGAAAAGATAGAGGGAGAATAAACAAAGCTAAAGAGAGAAGTAGCTATAAGATGCAATTATGAAGCAGAGTGAACAACCCATTTATGTTGCACACACTGAGAATACAAAGTTACCGAGAAGAAATCAGATACAGCTATCTAAAGGAATATGCTCCACAATAACTGTGTCAAATACATAGACGGCATTTGTGATACATCTAGTAAAGATGCAGGATGGGGAGGTGTCATCAAAGGGTTGTAATTTGAAAGAACAAATACTCAAAAGAATGATCTATTTTCTTTGTTTTGCTATCTGGCAGCTTTTCTGTGTGTGAGATTGCTGTGTAAAAGGGTCTGAGATTTTTGCCCTTGCCTCCTGCTGTTGTGTGATCTTGAGAGATATATGTGTGTGTGTGTGTAGTGTGTGTGTGTGTGTGTGTATATATATATATATATATATATATATATATATATATATATGTGTGTGTGTGTGTGTGTATACTTAACAGGGGGTGTGGAGTACAGGAGGGCCTACCCCTGCATAAAATAGTGTATTTTTTATTATTTCACAATTTGATTTAAAAAACAATCTTTTTTGTTTGCTCTTTTGAGCATTTCATGAGGCATTCCATTAAAGATATCAAGAGTTCCCAAAAAGGAATTTCCAGAAGCAGCAGTAGGTGTGCAGAAGTATTCATCTGAGTCCAGAACATTTTGCTATTCTATCTGAAGAAGTCTTACCTATCATAGTTATTACATCAGAAGTGCAGTTCACAGACTCTCCTAAATGTAACAATTTAGAAACAACTAGATAACTCAGAGATCTCTAAGAACAGATTAGTGATATTTGTATTTGAAATACATTACTCAGTTGTCTGTTGGTTGGGATAATAAAGTGTATGGGATTTATATTTTGAAACAAATGAGAAGTATTGACAACGTATTGCATTTAACAACTTTAGTCATGAGCAGATGGTGATTCGCTGTGGCGACCCCTAACTAGGAAAAGCCGAAAGAAGAAGAAGAATTTTTCTTTTGGATCTCCACAGCAAATTCATTAAACACCTGACTCTTTAACTATCTTTTGACTTACACTACCATATCATAGAAACAACCACCGCTTTCAAACATCTAGCATTATGGCTTGATTAATCTCTAAACTTCCATTTCCACATAGAGTGAGAGCAAAAATAAACTCTCTCTCCTCTTCTTGGCCAGAAAGATCTCTCCTTTTCTGTCTCAACCAGAGAGAGCAGCCATCGACTAAGCAGTTCTCTCTCTTAGCTAGAATTTTCATATCTACCTTCAAGAAAAGTACCATGACACTCCAGACAATGTCCAGCAGCATGTGCTGATTTATTAAAAAATTCACGCCTCTGTGAACATCGCTGTATCATCTTAGAAAAAGACAAATAGCTACCAAAAACATCTAAGTTCACACCTCTGTGAACATCGCTGTTTCATCTCAGAAAAAGACAAATAGCTACCAAAAACATCTAAGCTAATGTTAGGATGTCAACTATATAAACTACTCCAACTTTAAACATTTACACCTCTTTCAGGTATACTTCATAAAAAGTCTCCTCATGCGGCCTAAGATGCTAGTCACAAACTACAACTCCCATCATCCCTAGAAACAAACTCCACAGCATTGTGCATGAATTTTCCTCTCAGGCACCTACTCTTTGGCAAGTGTTCTCCATCAACCTAAAGGAAATCAATACTTGTTCCAAATTCAGAATGCAACTCAAAAAACTCCTCTTCATCCAAGCCAAATGCTACAGCACATATCACCTAATACACTATCTGTAACTTTTGTTCTCTCATAGAATTAGTGAAGCTTGACCCACTTTTGAAAATGTAAATATTGTACATTACACACTTCTTGTTTACTTTATACATATATATTTTTTCTATGTAATTAATCTGAACTACTTTGCTGTTTCTTATATTTCTGCCATTTTTGATTGTGAAATGTTTTGTAGTTCACCCAGACTGAGCCTGAAATTGGTAAATATCAATCAGTGCACTACACTGGTAAACAAATCCAAATAAATACATTGAAATGTTTTTCCCTACTGAAGCAATGCCATTAAATTCAACAAAGATAGACACTGTTGATATTAAATGCTTTATGTCTAGAGTCTGCTACAAGTGTCAAGAGTCCCAGGTGCACAAAGACCATAGTTTTATAGCCGAGTACTCAAGCATCTTGTAGAAACTATGGGCTGCTGATAATGCCAAAACTAAAATAATGAGTTTGCACAATATGCATCAACCAAACATACAGAAAAAGAGAGAGTGGAGCTCCTGCAGTTTGTTCAAACACATTGCTTGAGTCTGAGCAAGGAAAGAGCAGCAGCTGTGGGGAAGGAATGGGAGGAGGTAGGCATGCATCTTAGGTTGTCAGACAGTAATCAGGAGCAGGGATTTAAGTTTAGTAACTGATTGAGGACTTTAGGGTAGGGAGGGAGAGTGGAGTTTTATGGTTAGAGAAAGACAGGAGACTTTAGATTTAGGAAGAAGAAGGGGAGTTTTAGGCTTAGGCAGCATCTGGGAACTTTAGGCTTAGGGAATGAGGGACTTAGCGAGAGAGGACTAAGGTTAGGGTTAGAGGCTGGGTACAAGTTTTAAAGTTAGAGGTATGGCTCTGGTAGGGCTATACAGTTTACTAGGATCAGATGGTGGGAGATGAAGGTAATCAAGTATGATCATGCCGTGAGACTTACAGATGTTTAGAGCAAAAAGGTAATCAAGTATGATAATGCTAGTGGGACTTATAGATGTTTAGAGCAAAAAGATAATCAAGTATGATCATGCTAGTGGGACTTACAGATGTTTAGAGCAAAAAGGTAATCAAGTATGATCATACTAGTGGGACTTACAGATGTTTAGAGCAAAAAGATAATCAAGTATGATCATGCTAGTGGGACTTACAGATGTTTAGCGCAAAAAGGTAATCAAGTATGATCATGCTAGTGGGACTTACAGATGTTTAGCGCAAAAAGGTAATCAAGTATGATCATACTAGTGGGACTTACAGATGTTTAGAGCAAAAAGATAATCAAGTATGATCATGCTAGTGGGACTTACAGATGTTTAGCGCAAAAAGGTAATCAAGTATGATCATGCTAGTGGGACTTACAGATGTTTAGAGCAAGTGTGTCAGGCGCTACTAGCAGTCAAACACTTGTAGTAGACCTCTATATCTATATCTGTATCTATATCTATATTTATATTTGTCACTCTGTCTAGACTTAATCCCACTTCACTAAAGCATTTTCATCTGATTTTTGATTGAGATTTTAACATTGTGGTACATTTTTCCATAGTTACTTGAACCATGTGAGCCAGTGATGCACATGTGGTGGTTTCTCCCTTTCCTTGGTGTACTGTGACTTTGGAGTTTATATATATATATATATATATATATATATATAAGTATCTATCCATCTAACTATCTGTATAAGTATATATCTGTCTATCTATCTGTCTATCTATCTATCTATCTATCTATCTATCTATCTGTCTATCTAGCAACTATTTATCAAAAATGCATATATCTGCCTTAATATTTGGAAATGTTTAATAGAATATATATAATTTGTCTTAATATTAGGTTGGAAATGCTGATTTTTTGAAAGATCAGGATGTGCTACTATGTGTATAGTAGTTTAAGAAATCTGATGCCTCTAGCCTGTAAAAGAGTTCAGAATGTGTGTCATTTAACTGGGTCTATATTAGAACATCAAAGTCTTGAAACTTTTGAATGTTCTAATATCGACCCCTATTCAGCGAATGCTGAAAATAGCGAAGCTGCAAAACACCGAATTTTTTCCTAGGGAAAGAATTCGGTTGGCCGTTTCTGTGGCTTTGCTATTTTCAGCACTGTGGTGGAAAGTTACGGGTCGGGTTCAGGTAAGTGTGCAATTGTGTGGACGTGAGGGTTAGGGCACGGGTTAGGTGAGTTATGGTTAGGGCGTGGGTGAGGTGAGTGTGCGATAGTGACGGACCTTAGCGTTAGGGTTTGGGTTGAGGTAAGTGGATAGATAGTAGTGTATGTACAGTTTAGTGTAGGGTTAGATGTAGGATTTTAAGTGTATGTGTGTGGATTGCTGTTTTTTTTGGTGTGCTTGTGTTGTGTGTATGTGTTTCGGAACAGCAAATTTTTTCCCTGGGAAAAAATTTGCTGTTCTGCATGTTCAAAATGTTCGATATTAGAACATTTGAAGTTTTAAAACTTTGGTGTTCTAATATAGACCCCGTGTAACTTAGTGACCTGTATTCATTGAGCAGTCTAATGTTAGTGCTGAGGAAACTGGCCACATATGGTCAGTATTTGTCTCTTTATTTAAGCCACCCTGAATACCAAATGCTATACATATGTTTCCTTTGTATAAACAATGTTCAGCATTCTGGTTATCTTACCAAATGTAAAATTAATACAACATAAATATAAACATATCTTCTGGTCACTCTTTTAGAGTAGACCATCACTTCCCTTTGGTATTTAATATACTACTAACACTTTTAGGATTTTCTGAATTACCAAATATGATAAAAGTAAGATTATTGTCTTCTGATGCATAACTCTTGATAATTACAGATAAATAATTCTTAAATAGAAACATTTTCATAAAATATAAGTGATGAAACCAATGCAAACCTGGACTTTATTGGCCAATACAAACCTGGACTACAATTCACCAAATGAATACATTTACATTTTTTTGTATTTCTTTGTTATTGTAAGTTGCCCTGTCTGTGTTGTCCTATGCTGATTCACTCAAAGCTGCTCAGTGCCTACCACTTCACTGATTGAGAGTATCGTACTCTGGATCTGACAAACTACCAGCCCAGTAACGGTTTACTATTACTATTAGAAGGTCAATGTTACTTGCACCAAATCATTGACTTCATAACATCAAAAATAAAGCTGAAATATCATACAACACCAAATCCCTAAAGTCCCCACCACTCCAGGTCCAAGGAAAAGTGCAGTATGGGTCCCAAAGGCAGGGGTTGGGGGTGCATGGGCCATGTCTGGGAGTTCAGCATACTGTGTTTTTGCCATTGTGATATTTGATGTGCACTCAGCTTTACCAGATTTGGTACAGGTAATGTCAATCTTCTGACAGTGACCCCTACAAACACTAAAGATAATTAGTTTTTCATTTATACTGGCTTACTGTGATAGCTTCACACTTATTTTTTTGACATTTACTGTGATCTGAATTAGAATTCCTTTGGTTTATACTCTAGAGAGAAATGGTAGAGGAAAAACCTCACAATTTCTAGGCCTCTGCTTACTTGCACTACTGTGAATTGTATTGTTTTGCTACTGGCCACTGAGCTCATTTTTTTGTATTTCCTCACTGTTGCAAGTTGCCCATGTTTGTGCGGCCTTGTGCTCATTCGCTCAGAGCTCCTCAGTGCTAAGCAACCATGCCACTAATTGAGACTATCTTACATTGATTTTGACAAACTACCAGCCTAGAAACACCTAGGATAAGTAGCTTTACATTCATATTGAGTTATTGTGATAGCACTTATGGTTTCAGATTTACTATGATCTAAGTCAGAATTGCTTGGTTTACACACTAGTGAGAGCAGAGGGAGAACCTAGCCATTTTTAGGTTTTTGATTGCTTGTAAAACCTTGAATTATACTATTTTGCTATTGGCTAGAGGACTTGTTTGATTTTTTTTCGTGTTTCTGTGCTATAAGTTGCCTGCATTTGAGTAGTGTTGCTCATCACAAGCATCGTTTAACCATACACTATATAGACACAGACATTTAGATAACTTAGTCCAGAAATTCTAAGTGTACTTAATAGTCAGTAGTTGAACAAAGTGCACGAGTTTGCACAAAATGGCTCATTCTTCTTCAAGTTTAGATATATATTGTTCATTTTAGACAGATAGCACTCCAGTTAAGCAACTCCTAATCTCTTAGGCACTACTCGCCCTACAATCCACAGTACCAAACAACTGGATCCATGGATCTGTACTTTCCAACTGTCTCTGTAGACAAGTTTGTTGAAATGGGCATCCAGAGATAATGTAGCAATCGTCTCAGTTACTGATAACCTCTTACTACTTGAACAATCTGCCACAGTGTGTGAGAGAAGTAGTTAAAAAATGTTATTTGATGCACAGCTCTCACACAAAGCTGCTACAAATAACAAGCAGGTTGTCAGCACCACACAACACTACACTAAATCAGTGTCAACCACCTCTGACCAAACACATAGACCTATATTTGCTGAGGCTCTTAAATGTAGGCTACCTAAGCCATAGAGACCTCCTAAATATAACTCAAACAACACGTAAACTCAGCAGCCTCACAATGACAAATCACAGGGAGCAGCCACCATGGTAAAACATATGTATGTCACCCAGACTCACTTCAAAAGCAAATAAGGCAAACCACCACATATACCAATATCCTTGTTATAGACAACTCCATAGTGAGATACCTTGATGCACCACTCACTAGGCTGTGCAAAGAGAGGGACATGGTCAGCTGCTTATCATGCACCAGGATTCACTATGTAAGTGTCTGCACAAAGGTACATATATGACAGTCCCTGAATATGTGGGTGTAAATGACTTGAGACTTACTTCCCTGGGCTATATGAAGATAGACATGATGGAGCTCTTGGAGTATGTGACTGAGGCAGGTGAGAACCTAGCCCTGAGCAGTATTCTACCATCACTAAAATGATGAAAAATACAAACAAAAGATTATTGATTTCAGCTATTGGCTTAGCAACTAGTGTCATTCAAGGGGGGGGGGGGGTCAGTATATATCATCCTGGGAAGAGATGGCAGACAATCCAACCGCCTATGTCAGGAGTGCCCTGTACCTCTTACCCCATGGTTTCTGCATTTTGGCTAAAACCTTGTCCACCTCCATAGTGCCTTTTTAGGTAATGCCAGTGTTCTAAAGCTTCCAGCATAACTAAACAGAATTAGTTTTCCTGCTCAATGCTTGGAGCCTTAACAAAAAACTCCACACTTTACAAGCACTACATACTCAAGAAAACATAGACATAAGCATTACCACAGAGACCTGGTTCAAGATCTGTGAATACATTCCATCATTGTAGGACTTCAGTGCCTATCACTCGTACAGGTCCACTGCATTAGAAAGAGGTATTAAAGTGGGGGGCTGGTTCTTTTGTGTTTTTGTAAAAATGAAAAAAAAAAAAAGTTGTCTAAGGTTGTATCTTCTGGTATTTAAGCCCTAACTTTGAGAGGGTTTCTGTCTATACACACTGAGCAGAGTGGAGGAGGGGTGTTGACTACAACTCTTAGCTGAGATATATACGTATCCTGTTTTTTTCGATTATTTATACTGATTATTGTTTCTAGCAATTTATATATATCACTTTTTATTGCCTGCTGCATATTTTTGAGTGTATTTTTATTGCTATTAAGTAATCTGCATGGGTAACTGATTTGTTTGCAGTTAAAAGCATTCTGTAGAGTCTCATTGCTCCTTTATCTGTTTAAAAACTTTCATTTTGTGTCTTTCTGTAGTGCTTACTGTCTGTAGGCTAATAGCTTTAGTATTGTTCCCACCCTCCCTACCTGTTGGTGTCTTGCTGTTATACTTGATGGCTTTGCAGTTGCCCGCCCCTACTGTAAATCTGAGCTGGGACACTCCTCCCAGTCTAGTGTCATTAGCTCATTCTACCTAATACAGAGAGAACATCTGAGAAGGACTTCTGTTTCTCCTTTTTCCCTTTCAAAAAAAAAAAAATTGCCTAAATCTCCTTGTGTTCTGACTGTGCTTCTCAAACATTTTGGAATTATAGAGTATATTTTAGAGCATTTATTATAACTGTAATTGCCTTAATATTGCTACAACTCGTGCTCTAGGTTGCACTGCATCTGAAGTGTTTGTGTGTTTTAGCTGCTTTTCTGTATATATAGACTTCCCTGTATATGTAGACTAGCTACGTATTCTGCTGTGTTACTGCCTCTTAAATCGTTTTTCAGTTGTGCACTTACCTACCTTGCTTCATTTAAAAGGTTTTAAATTCCTAATTTTGTAGAGTTTTAATCGCATTTACTGTTTAGGACTACACACTCGTGTGTTAGCCTTTTCTGTGTTTATTTACTGTATTATTGCATTGTTTAGCCTGTTTCAACAAAAAAAATACTATCTTGTTTGATCGTTTCCCACCTTTTCTAGCCAGTCCATATCCCAGGCTTTGCTTGTCTCAGGACTTTATTTTCTGTGCTCAGAGCTATCCATACCTTGCTGTGGTAGAGGGAAGTCCTACTGCTTACCAGTGGGACTGGTGAGCATTGTACTGCCTATCTAACACTAGAGGAGTGGTTTCCAGCTCTGAAATTGTAATTTTATTAGCCTTTTTGGGCTGATTTCTATCCCTTTCAGCTTTCTGGCTTAAAAATGCATGTGTTTGCACATATTTCATATCGTGCAGCACTGCGAGGCTACAGTTAAACTATTCCAGGTGCCAGAAAGTCTGCTCTTCAAATTTTCCCTTAGAACTAGCTGTTTTTTCAGTAGTAGCACTAAAATCTGAACCCCTGTGACTAGCACTTGCTCTAGAACTTGCTGGAAAGCACTAGAAAGCCTGAAACTGATTCAAGCACTCAGCTCTCCTTGTCAATAAGGAGAAATTAATCATAGGCACTAAACAGCCTATAATTGCAAAGTACCTTGCAAAGGTAAGGGAAAACAGCTCTTAAACTTTACAAAAAAGCACCTAAACAGGCATGTCCAAGGGTCAGCTTCCGGTGATTTCTCCTGTCCACCTGGTGAATCTGGGCATACTGGGGCAATGGAGCAACTGCCTCATGTACACAGAAAATCCTCTCCTCCTGTCACCCAACACTACAACCTGCGAGAGATGCACTTACATAGCCAAACTGGAAGCAACACTCTCTCCAGCCAAGATTGTGCTAGACAGTCAAGAGGAGAAGGTTAACACCTGCATTACACCCCAAGCAACTCATAGCCCTTCAAAACCCACACCATCAACACCCACACATAGCAACACTAAACCCACATATGCGGAGGTCCTTAACATTAACCTGCCCAAGCAACAAGGACCTCCGTAGCTGAAATGCAAACAAACACCAGTCACAACCAAAGTGACACATAGCTCACAACACCAGTGTGGCACCCAACAACAGCCCCTAAAGCAAGACAATGTACCCAACACTTTAGTCATAGGTGACTCTATAGTCAGGCACACTGATGTCCCACTCACCAGGCTGAACAAGGAGAAAATTACAGTCAGCTGCCTGTCGGGAGCCAGGATCCGCCACATAAAACATGCACTCAAGTCACTCCACAACAAGTACAAATACGACTCTGTCATTATCCATGCTGGAGTGAATGACTTGAGATGTACCTCCCTGGACTACATGAAAAGAGACATGGAAGAGCTCTTGGATCATGTGACCCAGGCAGTTATGACCCTAGCCCTGAGTATCATCCTGCCTTCGCCCAGAATGATACCACAGTATAAGGACAAAATGATTGACTTCAACAATTGGCTAAGCTTCTGGTGTCATTCAAAGGGGATCCAGTATTTGTCTGCCTGGGAAGACATGATCGACAAACCATGATGCTTAGGCAGAGATGGTCTGCACTTGTCACCCCTGGGATTTAGGTTACTGGCTACAGCTCTTGCCACCCCTATAGTGCCTTTTTTAGGCAAGGTTCAAAGGATAAAACCACCACCATAACAGATACAAGCATGCAAAATCTGAAGGTAATGCTACTCAATGCTAGAAGTCTAAACCTCAAAATGTACTCTCTCAAGGCACTCCTAAAAATGGAGAACATCGATATCTGTGCAGTAACTGAGACCTGGTTCAAGGCTTCAGAGAGCACCCCTGCAATACCAGGCTACAATTCTTACCACACTTTTCGGCCACAAAACCAAGACTGAAACACTAAAGGTGGAGGAGTGTCCATATTCACCAAGGATATTCACACCCCCAGGCTAGTTGCCCATACAATGCATCTGAAATTCTCCAGGTGCAACTAACACTAGGTAAGACTGCAATCCAAATTGTAGCTTGCTACAGATCCCCCACCATGTCCCAAGATTCTCACTACACCTTTCTAAACATACTGGAAAATATTAAGATACAACCAAACACCCTAATACTGGGTGATTTCAACTTCCCTGCCATTAACTTGGAAAACTACTCTGGTACCAACTCTTTTTCCCAATGGTTCCTGGAATTCATAAATTCCAATGCCCTGGATCAACTAATCCATTGTCCCACCAGGGGCTCCAATATCCTAGACCTGGTCATTACCAACATGGGAGACAGATGCTCCACACCAGTTGTCACCCCCTCATTGGTCAGGTCTGACCATAAGCAAATCACCTTTGACATCCACATTCCACCCCCACCCCCCGTAAGGAAACCTCCTTAAAAAACTTCTCCAAAGCCAACTTAATGCTACTGAAGTCAGAAGTGACAAACTTCACAACACCCACGCAGGTGGGATCTGGAAGTTCGACTGCAGAATCCTACACTGAGGCACTGTATGAGCACATCCACTCGTGCATGAATTGTGCCATCCCAAATAGAACCAAGATTATCTTCTCCAAAAAAAAGGAAGCCAATTTGGTGGTCCCCTGCTATAAACAAACTATACAACAGAAGGAAGAAACTGTTGCAGAAAAGAGGAAAATCCCAGGATGCAAAAACCTCCCTCACTAGCCTCAGTAAGAAGCTGAGATCCCTCATAAAATCCTCAAAAGCTAGTTACAAAAATAAAATTGCCAAAGATTCCAAAGACAACCACAAGGCATTCCATAGTTATGTCAAGAATTTAAATGGCAATGCTCAGATTTGCTCTGAGGTACAACAGAATGTCATTAAATATACTGATCCCAAGGATATTGCCAATATCCTGGCAGATCGATTTAGTGCCAACTTCACCCCACTCTCACCCCCTAAATGGCCCATCTCAATACCAACAGATTGCCAAATTCCGATAATCATGGCCACACAGGTAGAAACCACACTCTCCATAGCTAAGAATACAGCATCCCTGGGACCAGATGACATCCCAGGCTGTGTACTACATGAGCTACAAAATGAACTGGCACCTCACCTAAGTGTCATGTTTAATCATAGCTTCACCTCAGGCTTCGTGCCCACTGAGTGGCACACAGCTACAGTTATCCCGCTCCCCAAGGGAGGATCTGCCTTGAATCCCGGGAACTACCATCCCATCAGTCTGACAAGCCTGATCTGCAAGGGCATGGAACGCAGTATCATGGAACTTATAAACAAAGACATTGGCAACCTTTAGACACTGGACCCCACCCAGTTTGGGTTTGTGAAGGGCCGATCTTGTCTCCTGAATCTGACTGACTTCTTCAGATCAGTCTCCAGAGCTGTGGATGAGGGTAAGGTGGTCCACACATCCTATCTGGACCTCGCCAAGGCCTTCAACACCATCCCTCACTCTGGAATCATAGACAAACTTACTAAGCTGGGCATAAATCCCTACGTCACTCGATGGGTTGCCAACTGGCTTACTGACAGAACCCAGACTGTAAAAGTAGCTGACTCCAAATCCAACTCCAGACAAGTGACAAATGGAGTACCTCAGGGTTCAGTCCTGGGACCACTGTTGTTTGGCATCTACTTCTCTGAAGTACAGGCCAACACTAAGGGACTCTGGCTAACAAAGTTTGCAGATGACTGCAAACTGGGAGCCATTATTGAATCCCCAAATGATGTGGATATTCTACAAAAGGGCCTTACAGAAACAGATGCCTGTTGCCAGAGCCATGGGCTCAAACTTAATGCCAAGAAATGTATAGTTATCCCCTTTAGAAAAAAACATGTACCCATGAATTACCACATAGGTGGCAGGACACTAAACATCGAAAGTTTGATGAGAGACTTAGGGACACAGGTGGACAGTGGTCTCACTTTTGATAACCACATCATCACAACAGTCAGGAAATTCTTCTATGTGGCACACCTCATCACTAAGGGCTTTTCATCCAGAAAAAAAGAGGTCATTGTCCCACTGTACTCATCCCTAATTAGACCCATTATAGAGTATAATGTCCCATTTGGTATGTACCTCACAAGACACCTGCAACAGCTGGAAAAGCCACAGAAATACTTCACTAAAAGAATCATAAGCCTAAAGCAGATGCCATTTGCTGACAGTCTAAAAAAAACTCCAGCTATACTCTGTGGCATATCGTCTACTCAGAGGCAATCTCTGCTTAACATACAAGGCCATGTCAAACCCTGAGCTGTTGGACATGCTTCACTTAAAGAAATCCCAATCCCTCAGAGCCACACACTCCAGGGATCTAAACCGTGTCATCACAATGAACAAAACATGCTGGAGGGATAGGTTCTTGACCCAGAAACTCCCCATATTCTGGAATAGACTGCTCATACATGTCAAGCAGAGCGCCTCATTGGCCCTATTCAAAAGGAACATTGATGATTGGATGGGAGATAGGAAATTCACCTCGGGGATCATGTCAGTCACCCTGCTAGACAGGGGTCCAGAGAAGTAAATACTGTGGGAAGAAATATCTAGGGAATTGTTAAGGCTAGGCTTCCATAGACCCTAGGGCCGATAGCCTAGTATCAACCTATGAACCTATGAAAGGTGGTGGTGTCTCTATAGTCTTAAAAGAAATCTCACCTCCAAATCCTGCATGTCCAACTTATTATAAACAAAACTCCATGTAACATCATAGCTAAGTACAAGACCCCCTCTATGTCCCCCACCTAACCAGTGTGGATCCCTATATATTAAGCCAAACACCATTCTTCTAGGAGACTTCAACTATCCATCTGTAAACTGGGAGACTTATATGTTCTCAAAAACATGTTAAGAGATTTCTGGACTTAGTGATGACCTGGATAAATTCACATGCCTTTTCCTCCTTGATGATCCCACTGCTTACGGGGAATCCTTTTCTGCCAAGTTCTGTGCACATGTAAATTGCTGCCTCTCCCCCACAGAAATAAATACAGTGCCAAATTCAAAAACAGTTTCTTGTGGTGGAATATAAACAAGCTCTATAATAAAATAAAAAAACTCATTGCTTTCAAAATAAAATATAAATCTCAAGAAACCAAAATGCTCTTACTAAGCTAAACAAATAAATCTGGATCCTTTTGAGACCAACCAAAGCTTGGTATGAAATAAAAACAGCCAGCCAGTTGAAAGGTAACCATTAAGTCTTATTGAACTATATTAGACATCTCAGAAACAATGCCAGCACTTGGCAGAGCCAATAGCAAATGCTATCACATACTCAGATCCAGAGGACATAGTCACTCTAGCAGTGGACAGATTCATCTCTGAATTTATCCTCTCTCCTCCAATTTTCTCAGATCAAATATTCACTTATGCCCCTTCTCAGATCTCACAATAACAAGCTCTCAAGACACTATCTAAGGCCAAGAGTACTGCATTTATGGAGCTGGATAATACACCAAGCTGCATATTGGCTAGCCTGAAATATGGTCTGGCAGAACCCCTACAGAGGGTGTTCAACATTAGCAATAAAACAAGCTTTGTGCTGGATAAATGGAGGGAGAGCAACAGTTATCCCCTTGTGCAAAAGTAGGGTTGCAACAGACCTTCTTAATTATAGACCCATAAGCATGATCTGCCTTAGCCACAAGGCTATGGAAAGGATTGTTATGGAATCTATAGTAAATAGGGATATAAATGACTTAGACTCTTGAACCAACTCATTTCAGATTCATCAAGGATAGGTTCTGCTTACTTAACCTGGTCGACTTCTTTGAAAAGGTCACTAAGGCAGTAGATGAGGGCAAGTCACTGCATACCACATACTTGGATCTTGCAAATGTGTTTGACACCATCCCAAACTCAGGGATCGCAGATAAACTCTCCCAGCTAAATGTTAACCCCTATCTAACTCAAATAATTTGTTTTCCAGAATTGGGTGAGGGGTTAGAGAATCCCTTAAAAACTTTGGAAAAGGAGGGCTGGAGAATCTTATTTTTAATATAATCTGGAAGGTTCTCAGTACTCAGCCAGGCAAACCTCCCCAAAACTGCACAGGTGGCCATAGCCTTGGAAGAATTATCAAATGATTCACACAAACACTGTATACAAGGAGTAGTGACTTGTAGAACAGAAGTAAATTATTTAAAGCAGATTTTTTTCTCAGGAAGAATCTGCAGGCAAAACATTCCTCATACTTCACAGTCAGAGCAAACTTTTACATATGATCCTGACAATTCCTGAAAATCACAGTTGCAGAAGCATGCACTTTTTTCCCATACATATCAGTTAATCTTCTCATCCTTAAACAGGATTAGAATTAAATAAATATTTAGCAGCAGTAGGATTAACTAAATCTATAGTTGCTGGGTCAGGTTAGGGAAGAGTGTATAAAAACTTAAATGACTGAGGAACTTTATATATCCTATCTGCCTTTTTAGGAGCAGGTGGCTGACTGTCAGGAAAATTGCAGACAGTAACATATATACCTCCTCCAAAGCTGACAGAACTAGTAGAATGGGTGAAGGTTCTGGAAATACTACTGTAACAGCTCATAACATTTTCTGAGGGACTTTGAAACTTCAGTGTTCTCCCACTGAAAACAATGGCACATTCTGGAAATAGTCTTAGAGAAAAAGAACCCCCCCCCCCCACAGGGAGATATAGAAATTGAGCTCTCCTCTGGGTTTGAATCAGAAATCTGAGGAGAATACCCTATATCTATCCCCTCATCTTCTTGTCCATATATAAATCTTGAATATTTTCAGGAAAAGAGATATTCCTATTTCTTTTACCAGAAACTACTTTATAGGAAGGATCAATAGCCTGTACTAAATCTTGATCCAGACCCAGTAAACCACTCTTGTCTAAGGAAATTTGAGGAGGAGTAGATACAAGTTTAGTTTCTGTTTCTTTTTGACTGGAAAAATGAGGACAGCAGTGTTATTTATGGCAGCAGCAGCTTCCCAGGGATGGGTACAACATTCTGACAAAACAGGGAAGCTTTCCTTGTTCCCTCTCCCAGGACAGGCAAGAGTGGCTCTCCCTTGCCCACTGAGGGGACTCAAGAGCTGCAGAGGATGTGGCAATCCCAATCCATAGTGGCTGGAGGTGCTATACCAGAGGGATCAAGGGTAAAGGATAAGTGTCTATCATACAACTATAGGCCACAGCAGTCACACACCTGTGGCTAAGGCAAATTGCTAGCCTGCTGTGGTGGTAAAAGCTGTTTGCTTAGCTTTTTCTTTTTGTGGCTGGAAGAAAGACCAACCATGGGACCAACAGTTTGCTCCATGGTCAAGCTAAAAATGGTGTCTCTTTCACAGGGAAAACAAGTAGTACAAGCTGGTAAAAGTTTAGTCTTTAAAAATCACCCTTTTCTCATGAAAACACAGTAAATAGCATTTTAAAACACTTTGCAACTCCCAAAAGTAAAACAAACACAATTTCTTCACAGAAAAAAAATTCAGTTACTTTAAACAACTTTTAAACTGAAAGAAAAAAGCACTCTAGTTTAAAAGTACAATGCAGTCTTGTGACAGTCCATTAAAACACAAACTCTTAGCTTTAAATAACTTTCCTGAACAGGAAATTGTTGTGAAATAAATAATTTTTTAAAATGGAAGTTTTTCCCCAAAAGGAACTTATCTGCCCAGCAAATGAAGAGCACAAGCCAATAGCTGCTCCTAGTCTCAAAGTAATCTACTCCTCGGTGGCAGGAAAACTCTGAAGGGCTTGGCACCCAAACCTGTCTTTTTAGTCACCTCTGTTCAAGCCCTGATGCATTGGAAGCTGGTTTGCTGTTATATCCTATGCATTATATAACCTGTATAGGTAAGGCTACTACAGCAGTGATCAATATGATGAACATTAGTAGGCTCTCACAGTGATCTGGTACTCACATCTTACTGAGGGGCCCTACAGAGCAAAACCACCATTATCATCATCTGTGTATAAATGATACAGTTGGAAACAGAATGACTGGGGCAGTTAAGGTCTGTTCTTGAAACATGGATGATCCAGTTCTGGTTGAATGTTGTCAGATCCTTGTGCAAAAGGGCATTGACATTCCTTGCCATCTCAAAGATGTGCATATTGAATGATTAATGCAGGAGTACAAACTGCTTGAATGATGAACTTCTCTAGTCATCACTATTTTCAATGGAAACTGTATAGGATGCAGTGTAATGGGGGATTAGCAGTGCTTAGATATCACAGAAGGGGACAACAGATGGGATGCAAGGAGGGAAAAGGCATGTGAAAAAACATTATGTGAAGTGGTCCAGCAATTTACCTCTTCACAACAGAACTTCAAAGTGTCTTAGAATTAAATAAAGACCAGTAATCTCTCTCTGTTTATAAACCAGTTTTAACTTGACCATATATCAGAAAGAAATCTTATGCATACTTGATTTAAAAAAGGTAAATACTGGGGGTTATAATTTTTTTAACCACTCCTGTTAAATAATCACAGTCAAATCATAGGTGATTAGTTTTGCAAAAGCCTTACTTGTAGACTAGGCCCTTTAAATGATAATTGTGTATAGGAGACTGAAAGTATGAACAAGGACAGGTCTATGAATAGAACTTATTGAAACTGTTTTAGTATTAGGAACCTTTGTGCTGTTTTAGTTTTTACCATCATATCTCAATGCTAACTGAAAATAGATTTTAAAAACTGGCATAACAACTGTTATCACAGTTCTATTTTTTTTCATTCTCAGGTATCTCAAACATTCTTATATTATAGTGCCTTGTTCTCTTTTCACATTCATCAAGCTTGCCAGTAATTTATTTTCATTTTAAAATGTGTAATAACTGTGTCAGAAAAATAGACATTCATTTATCTAAGTTTTGGTTGGACCCTTCCAGTGCTTCAACTTCTTTATTAGCTTTGTCATGGTTGATTTCTGATCCAGGCATTATGCTTCAGATGACTACAAACATGATTAATGTAGTCTCTGTTGTTTAACTGCACTAGCGAGTTAACTTGGATTAACATTTTCATTCATCTTTATAGTATGCATAATTGATGCCACTGATTTAAATATGATGAAATGTAAACCATGATTCACTTTGAAATCTAGGGCTTCAGCTTCCAACAAACTCACACTCAAAAGGACATCTGTGTTATATGCAAGTGTTTTTTTTTTACACAACAGGTACAGTCAAAGTGCTGCAGAAAATTTTTCTCACACTTCCTGACCCATTTTTTTCATTCCATTTACTTTAAAAGGCAGTATTTTTAATAAGTTTTATTTCAAGATGAGGTACTGAATGAAAGTGGGTAGGTAATGGAGTGGAATGTGATGCGCTATAGAAGGAAAACATGTTACAATATCAGGTCTATTTTTTACAGTTTGCAGTACCACAGCTGTTAATGAGAGTTAATGTGAAAACAACTGAGAAAATTATAGAGGAATGTAATTTATCAAAGTACAAACCATAATAGAATACATATTTAAGGGAACTCAACATTGTTTAGTATTCATAGGTTTATAGGCTCATAGGTAAGTACTAGGCATGCTGCCCTCACAGGCCATTTTAAACCTAGCCAGTTTCCCTTTTTGGCTTAAATTAATCTATCCCATTTGGTTAGAGATTGGCTTTACCAATCCCAAAGTCGGCAATTATATATAACCCCAAATGGGAATAACTAGGATCGTACCATAGATAATTTGAGGGGACCCATGGGTGAGATAAACCATTTAGGAGCTACCTCTCTACATTAATTGTGCTGAAGACAGCCCTGGGGAAGATTTTCTGTTTCTTATCCACAGATCCAAGTTATGCATATGTATTCAGATAAACTTTGTTTTATGTGTATGGAGAGTTTAATTAACCTTAAAAGAATACCCCAAATTATTAAGAGTTCATAAATGAGATAATACAGATAATAATAATAAATTTATATTATTTAACTTATATAACATATTACACTATTCATATTCAGTAAATACGTATTGGGTGCAAATAAAGAAATGGAATTTAAAAGAAAAAAAAACATTAATAATCAAGCTCCATTAAGTGTATTGCAATCTTATTATTTTGGAGAATATATACATGCACATTCTTAAACAGAACATTTTATACTCCATAAAAATAGCTAGAGTCCTAAAAAATGAAAACAGATGTATATGCTGGAGATGTAATGAAAATGTAGCTGTAGATTAGGAACATGCTTTGATTAAAAATATACAAAACATAGAACTTAGTAAGAGCAATACAAGTATTTTGTCAAGCATTATGGTCAGACAACTTAAAGCTTACAAAAATGATTTTATATGATATTGCAATACAAACATGTATAAATGTTAATACTTAATAATTATTCCATGATTGGACAATTTGTAATTACAAGAAAAATAATGACAAATAGAGAACAAAGACAGCAACCACCACAAGATAAAAGTCCAAGATAATGAAATAAATCATTTTATATAAGACATTAACCAGTAATAATGATGTAATCCCCCTTAAACCAGCCCTAAAGTGAAGGCGGGTTAATTAATGATCCATGACTGGTTAATGTTTTATATAAAAGGATTTCTTTCATTATTAACAAACTATCTGATGAAGATCATCAGCCCAAAAGTGCTTATCACAGTTTGGAATATCATCATTGTTTTTACCAAGTGATTTTAACAGGTTGATTAATTTTTGGACTTTTATCTCATGGTGGTTGCTGCCTTTGTTCTCTATTTGTACTTACTTTGTGTGGTCAATACAACCTTTGGTAAGGTCACGTCTGTTTTTTTGGAAGAAAAATAATGACAATGCACCAGTTAAAGGAATGAGACTTAAATTTACAGAATTCCTATTGCTCCTTCAGAAAGTCTAAGAAGACATTGAATAATTGATCAAATATTTCAAAAGAAAAAATTCTGGCCAAAAATGACAACAGTTTTGGAAATATATAACAATAGTGCCATATCAAATGAATTGATGAACAATGGATTTCATGTTTTGTATGGACTAAATATTATAATTATGGAGAACATGTACATATTGCAAATAGTTATTTAGCAATTCGGTAGGTAGTAAGATGATTTTTGGATAGACATTTGATGATCTGGCAAAATATAGTTAAGAAATATGCAAAACTTTATTGACTATTTTGTATGATAATGACAAATTAAGATGTATAATTGTGTCAGTCAATAAAAATTGTTTAAAAAGGTACAGTAAGGTTATTTATTAGTTCAGATATATACTATGATGGTTGGATTCATAGTTACACATTTTATTAGCAGTGTTCATTATTTTTGTTTTTTCTTTTATTTTTTGTGACTTTTAGGATTTTATTTTTTGTAACTTTTTGGGATTTCATTTATACTGTTTTCACTTTTCTGACATTAATCTTTGTATAAGTATTTAATGCTTTATGGATGTGCATGGAGTGATGTGAATGGAATGTGCTGCCAGGAGTATGCTATATGCAAATGTAATGTGAGAGAGTGGATTGTGATGACTACAGTCTTGTGTGGTGGTATGAGCATACGTAGGGCAAATTCTAACAGTACCATGCCCTTTCTACAGCATCAGTTGTGACCTTAGGACTACTAATGGTATTTGTTGTGGAGCTGGAGCCCTACCGTGGGGGTGGAACTGGCGAGGATTATGAAATAATGTTTGTTTGTGATGCATGAGTTTTCTCTGTGAGGATGAGTAAAGTATATGTATGTATCTGCTGGCTTTCAGATGACAAACATGATCTCAGGAGTAAAGGTTTGGAGGTCAGTAGATACCTGACAACAACAACAAGAACATTTGTATACTTGATTAGTGGTGCAGGTAGCCATGCAAAAGGCCAGTTTTGTGATAATACAATCTTGAATATCTCAGAAATTTGTTAAATTGCATTGCTGCGAAAAGAACATTTACCATACCTCCAAGTTACAGTGACCTCAGAGATAATTAACAAAGGTTAATGTACTGTATGCTTGCATGTGTGTGCGAATGTGGGTGGGGTGGGGTTACTCTCTCAAAAAGACTTCTGTTTCAAATGTTAACTAGAACTGTCTCTTACCTCAAAAGGATCAGTGACCTCAGAGATAATTATTTCCATAACTCAACATACTGTATATGTGTGTGTGTGTGTGTGTGTGTGTGGGGGGGGGGGGTTGCCTGCTCAAAAAGCCTTCAGTTTTAGATGTTAACTAGAAACTGTGTTGTACTGCTTTGTTTTGCACAAACTCCGCTGATAATTATACACAATTCCACTGATAATTATACTCCCACTAACCTATACACCTCTGCCCCCCTAAACAAACAAATCTCCTTTTACTCAATAAACACAAAGTATATTAAACAAGGTTAGTGAACTTCATGCTTTGGATCTCAAGCCACACTCCTGATGTCATCACCCTAGCAGAAACTTGGCTAAAACCCCCAAACCATGACAAAGACTTTCTCCCTCCTGGCTATAGTACACTGCACCTTGACTGCCAAAAGAAAAAGGGTGGTGGTCTTGCCATTGTTTACTCTAATCACCTTACTCTGACAACTCCTAATAAACTATCCTGTCCTTTTCCCTGCTGAAATATTGACAGCCAACCTTGTACTTAACACCTATACCACCATCACAATAGTAGCAATCTACATTCCCCAAGGGGATAACTTACCCCTGGTGGAAGACATTCTCTCATACTTCTCTCAACATATTCCTAATGAAACCATTATTCTTGGTGATGTCAATATTAATTGGTTAACTCTATGTACCCCAAATTCTTCCTTACACATTAACTTGCATGGCTTTACTCAACTTATTACTGATGCCACCCATACCAACAACTCTCATACACACAGCACCCTTATTGACTGGACTCTAGTCTCTCATCCCTCTAAATATCACAATCCTAAAACTCTTCCCAACACACCAAGTGATCACTCCCCAATAAAAGTACTTAGATATATCCCTCACTTTACTAAACAGCATACATTTATCACATGGTGCAAGCTTACTAACTTCTACCCTGGCACCTTTAAATCTCTTCTCTCTAAAGTTAACTGGAATTTCCTTACCCAACTCCTCCTTGACGATGCTGTCCTGTCTTTCAACTCCACCTTTGTCAGTATTCTTTCTCAAATTTTTTTTAGTTTTTAAATACATTTGAATGAATTCCATAGTATTTATACATAACATCTTAAATAATTATGTACACTATTTACATTAGCCTGACACTATAACAAATCTTAATGTATACCTTTCTCAATATTCTTGACTCACTTGCCCCACTTTGCACAGTCCGTATTAAATGTAATATATCTCCATGGCTATCAAATTCCATCCGCATCCTAATGAAAAATAGTGACAGAGCATGGAAAACATGGACCAAAACAAACCTCCCTCCAGACTTGCTAAAATACAAAGAACTTAGAAATCAGACCAAAAGATGTATTAATAAAGATTAAACAGACTTCTACTATAACCCACCCTCAGCCTTGAACTGTAACCCCCCAAAATTTTGGACCTACTTAAACCACATACTACATCCTGGTGGTCCCTGCTCCCCCAATCCTTGTCCTGATAACACTCCCAAAGAGACTGCCCCCACCTTCAACACATATTTCATTGACTCTATATCCAAACTATTTAACCCCAGTGCCAGTTCATCTACCTTTAATAATATTTCTAACCACTCTCTATCAAATCCCACTATACTCTCATCAAATTCTTTTTCCCCTCAAACCTGTACCCACTAGCTACTCAAATCCCTACTTTCTAAACTCAAACCTTGCTCAGTTTCTACCGACAACATTCCTTCCCTTTTCCTTCAGTTAGCTGCTGACTGTCTTGCTCTCCCGGTATCTATCTTAATGAGCAGCTCCATTTCAGAGTCCAAAGTCCCTTCCATATGGAAACAATTCTTCACTCTACCAATACACAAAGGAGGTAACTCCTCAGACATCACTAATTTTAGACCAATTGCCATCCTTTCTCCTCTCTCTAAAGTTCTAGAAAAATGCATACCTAAACAAGTTATGCACTACCTACTCTGAAAATCTGCTTATGCCTACTCAACATGGATTTAGTCCAAAGCATAGTAGTACTACTACTGCCCTACTATCACTCCTTAATACCATATCCTTTGCCAGAGATAACAACAAACTTGTCTCCTGCCTATTCTTAGTTCTCTCTAAAGCTTTTAACACCGTCTCTCACCCTCTCCTTCTGCACAAGCTAACCAACCTTAACTTCTCCCCTGCTACTTTTGCATGGTTTTCCAGCTACCTCACTGACAGATCTCAAGCAGTGAAATAGCAATATGCACTCTACCCTCCTCTCCCAGTTAAAATGGGTGTCCCTCAGGGTTCCATCCTTGGTTCACTACTTTTCAACATCTTCATTAATCTTCTTTATTCTTCCTGTCCTCAGTCATCACTGGTCCAATACGCTGATGACTCTTCTGTCATCATTATTGCTGACTCTCCCAACAAACTCATCTCTACAACACAGACTTCCTTTAACTCAGTAGAAAACTGTCTCTCTGATAACCAGCTTATCCTTAACCCCCCAAAAAAATGAAGCTACTGCCTTGTCTTCCTAAAAACTACAACCACATTAAATCCACTTTCACAATCCTGTCCCTGAATAACACACACATTGTGGTGGAAACTAGCACTAAACTCCTTGGTGTCATCATTAACAACCAACTTAAATATGATCTGCACATTAACAACTGTATCAAGAAAACTCATCAGAAACTAGGGCTCCTCTACCACAATAAAGTTTCTCACCAGTGAAGCTAAAGTAACTCTCTCTTATGCCTACCTCCTACCCAGTCTATTTTATGGCTCTCACATTCTTACTTGCCTCAACTCCACAGTCCTTGCCAAACTTGAATCTACCTACAACAACATAGCCAAATTTGCAGACATCAGACGGGTCTATATCAGATTATAGAAGTTTTACATCTTCGAATCACTAAACATCGACCCTTAGTGATCGAAGTAGTAAAACCTTGAATCCCTATTAAAACATTTTAAAAACAAACAAAAAAAAACTAAAGGCTGTAAGCAGGGGGCCAAGCCCCCCTGTACCCCCCACATGGGGGGCTGCACTCCCCACATGCCCCACTACTTAAATATACCAACTACGAGATCACACTTCAGTGCAACATAGTGTGGAAATGGAAGATTTCCATTTCCTACACTGCAGAACGATCCTGGAGTTGGTATATTTAAGTAGTGGGGGTGTGGGGGGGCTTGCCCCCCACATGGGGACCAAAGTGGGGCTTCCCCCCTGCTTAAATCCTTTTGTTTTTTTTTTTTGTTTTTTTTTAAAATGTTTTAATAGGGTATCCAGGTTTTACTACTTCGATCACTAAGATTCGATGTTTAGTGATTCAAAGTAGTAAAATTTCGACAATCTGATATAGACCCCATCAGACTTACAAGTCACATCACTGTCTCTCACTCATACACCTTAACTGGCTTGAACTACCTCACCAGCTTCTTCTCCCTCAACTCCAAATCATCCACGCCATCCTTTATCAGCCTTCTTACTGTCCTACCCTATCATCTGTCATCTCCCACTATTCACCTGCTAGATCCCTCTGGAGCTCTAACCTAGATCTGCTACAAATCCACAAACCTAAAACTAAGAAAGGATGTATTCTCTATAGCTATAATCCTTCCAAGGAATGGAGCAAACTCCCACTAGAGATCAGGTCACTCAAGCAACTTAGTCAATTCAAGCTAGCCACTAAAGAATACCTGTTAAGCCAATGGACCTGCCTCTGTACCCACCCCCCTTAAACAGCTTATCAACCCTAACTGCATACCTCTATCTGCTCCCAACCTATGTAACTTTCTCTAACTCTCTAGACCTTGTCTCACATTAACTTCTCTGTCCTAAGCACAATATATAATTATTATCTGCATAATATAAGATTTTATATCTGGTGACAAAACTATTGTTAGTTCTTCTGAATGATGTAGGCTTCTAAATCTGATAAGACATAATGATTAGTTTACTGTAGTAAATCCTTATTTTTTATGTATATGTTGCTTTGAATGTTTTCTGTAAACCAGCTGTTGTTAGTTTACTTATTTTTGTAAATGATAATCTCTAGAAAATTTGGAGCTTTTCTCCCTGGGCCTCCGCTGAAAAAGGGCTACTTAGCTCAGTCGGACAAACCTGGTCAACAAATGTAAAATAAATAAATAACTAAATACATTGCATGACTTCAACTGAACTGCTTTTGCTAAGTATTCTGGTACCCCTGGTTAAGATTATAACTGTATCTTACATGTTATGGTACATGGCTCCAAGAATCTGTAGAAGATTAGCTTTATGTACTTTCTATCTTTTCATCTTTTAAAGTTTACTCTCCTGTAGAGCAAGCGACTGGATTCCATATGTGAAAGTCAGATTTCTATACAGGTGGTATATACTTAGAGCAGTTAAACAGCACTGCCTGTTGAAATGAAATGTGTTAATGCTCTTCAGGGATATAGGCACTAGAGAAGAACAAAAGTTATTTTGGTGGTCACTTTCCAGCTCTAACAGCATCTCTCCTTGTACTATAATGAAGTTCTGAGCAAGTAAGGCCATCTTATTCAGTGTGCCTTCGTAGATAGTCCCCAAACCTTGTACATAACATCTTAGAATGTCCCAAAACATTATATCCATTCACAGCCATGATTTTAAAGAAAAGCATACGGCCTCCTCAAGTCCTTGGAGAGATGCACTCCCTTAAGGCAAATGTTTACGTTTCTGTTGTCTGGTCTTCAAGGCGTGATGAATTTATGGTACTAGAACAGTAACTTAATACTCAAACAACATTCCTTTTTAAGGTTTATTAATATTTATTTATTAATTATCATTTGTTTACTGGGAAAGTCCAACTGAGCAGTGCCCTTTTTCAGCAGAGTCCTGGGGAGAAAAGCTCTATTATACAGACATCATGGACATCTTTTGCATTGTTTCATCATTTACATTCAGTTTCATTCATGAGTAACACTTCCTTTATTCAGACATCCCTGACATCAGTTACATCATTTACAAACAGTTTCAATTAAAATAATAGTTACATGGGTTGAATATTTTTTTTTAAATACAGGGAGATATATACAGTGCAATACCATCAGTATGCACAAATTGTCAGGTTTTATATTAGAATATCTGTTACTATAAAGACTTGTTCAAAATCTGTAAGACACAGGAAGATAAGATAAAGAATCAGTACAGTCCAAAGAAAGGAAGGAAGGGAGGAGGTGCAAGGAAGATAAAGGAAACGAGATATTAGAGGAGGGTACATTTGTGATAACAGTTCATTACGTTTAGTGTAGCAGATTGTTATGGCACAAATTCATATACCTGTATTGGTATCAGTGTAACCAGGGGTGTTGCAGGTGCAGAGCCATTTATCTATCAGGTGTTGCTTTAGTTGGCAGTTAAAGTCTTTCAGGTTACAGAACATTCTTAAGTAATGTGGGATGGTACTCCAGCCATTACAATGTACTGTGAATATAGGGAGCATCCTGCATTATTGTTTGGTTTAATTATGGAGAGCAATGATTTCTCATTGGAGTGTTCTCTTAGTAGTATAAGGCTGAATGATGGAGTGAAGAGATGGGAATTTTTCAGGAATGTGCAGTAGTTTGAAGGTTGTAATTAATTATGAGTACATAGAGAGTTGTTTAGTTATAGACATTTAGTTGTTTTAGAGAGAGGCAGTGATGTGATCTATATTGTTGGTTGGTTGCAAATTTCACTATTTTATTGTAACATTGGTCCAATGTGGCTGATAGAGAGGAGATGAGATTGGTTAGGATAGCAGAGGCATATAACAGGGGGTGGGAGTAGAAAAGAAGTGGCAATTTTTTGTCTAGCAAAGTCAGTAAGATAGTGTTTTGCTCTGCAGAGGCATCCTAGCTTTTGGTGTGTTCTCTTTATGACTTGCTGAAGGTGGAAATCAAATTTCAGGTGGTCATCTCCAATCACACCTAGAAGTTTGTTGTGGGACGCCAGTTTCATATTGGCCTTAATGGATAGTAAAAAATTGACAGAAATCACAGCATTTTTTGACATTCTCTAGTTCTGTATCTATGATTAAATCTATTTCCTGAATATCACTGGTAGTGAGACAATCATCTCTAGAATGGTATTGTAGATTCCTGTTTAAAGTTTCTGTCACACAGGTTCTAGGTCCAGTGTTCAAAGTTGACCCCCATTTACTGTCTGTGGACTCACTGTATTTTCCCTGTCTAAATGGGTTTTCAGGGTGAGTCTGACTTTCTCCAATGTTAAAAAAAAATGGAAGTTGATTGGTTGTTTTGAAATGTTCATACATTTGCCATGAGCCTTGTGAGCTATGCTACAGCTGAAAGGGGTCTATAATAAATCAGTTCACTTACCCAATTAACAGATTACTAAATTAAATTAAATGACAAACATTAACTTGGTTTCATTAAGTCTGACAGGGTCCACTAACAGCTGTTTGGCACATTGGAGGCAAGCTCAATCCAAACACAAGCACACCATCGGGGTTACAAGTGGTATGCACTGTATATTATAGCTTTGTCTGCCAGATAAGCAGACTGAAATTAAACTTTATTTTCTTTTATCTACTGGAGATTTCATACTGTGAGATTGACATCATTGGTTGCCAGTATTCCTGTCACAAGCTTCTTATTAACAGTGTGTACTTAATTGTGGTTTCATACCTTTGGAGACACAGCAAGCAACAATTTCTCGCCTTTTTTTCAAACTCCTCCATGTTAAGTCAGCGATGTGGGCACCCGTGGAGGAGCTGCAGTGTTACAGATCTATAACACTGCAGCTCCTCCATGGGTGCCAGCATCGCTGCCTTCACAGGGGTATTTCAGTTGGCATTTTTCCCTCCCTGCCAGGAGACCTTTACCCCTCGACCTATCGGCTACCTCACCCAGCCTTAAACTCATCCATGTTTGGATCAGCCCCTCCTGTTGGTCAGTGAATCACTATTTCTGAAGGGGTAATGGTTACCACTCCTAATGAGACACGTGCTCCTACTCACAACAGTTCAAGCATTCCTATTTCTAATGGACAACACATTATGACCCATGATGGTCCATGAATTACTCATCTGAAGATCCATGTGTTTCTACACTTGACTCCTCATATTCAGTGCATTATCACCCCTAATGGTACATTACTTCCCCAGTCATTAGCTGCTCAATGAAACACTATCTTCCAGGACCTATACTGAATGTTACAATCTTGAAGTGTATTACGGTTTTCATAGTGCTCCCCTTACTTTGCATTTGTGTGGTTGTCGTTCATAAAATTATCCTGACTGAAGTTAATCTGTTGACGCTGATCTTTAGATGGTAAAAGATATCTAGCAATGAGCATCACATTTTTTTCTCACCACAAAATTATAATGAAACATGATTTAAGTACCGTTCTCTCAGTTTCCTACCTGCTTTTGCAGCTTATTTAAAAACTATCTTAGCTTGCTATGAATCCTAATTCAAAATTCAAATTTAGGTTCATAGGTTCATAGGTTGGTACTGGGCTATCTGCCCGAAGGCATATATTAGCACAGCCACATTGTGTGGTATTCACCGCCCCTTTAGTAGTTCCCTAGACCCTTGTACTAGCAGCTAGTACCCTTGGCCCCTATCTAGTAGTGCTGTTGGTGTGATCCCCGGTGTGAACTTTCTGTTACCTATCCACTCATCAAGGTTCCTCTTGAAGAGTGATAGTGAGGGGCTCTGTCTTATGTAGATTGGGACCCTGTTCCATAGTAAGGGAAGTCTCTGCGAAGGGAATCTGTCCCTCCAGCATGTTCTATTCATTGTTGTGTTGAGGTTTATATCCCTAGAGCTTGTAGCTTGAGTAGATTTGGTTTTGCTAAGATGGAGCATGTACAACAATTCTGGGTTGGACATGGCTCTGTACGTTAGACAGAGATCGCCTCTGAGAAAGCTGTATGCAACAGAGAACAGTCTTAGCCTTTTCAATCGTGCTGCATAGGGCAACTGTTTGAGGCCAGTAATCCTCTTGGTTAGGTACCTTTGTGGTCTCTCCAGCTGCTGGAGATGTCTAGCCAGGTACATTCCAATTGGTGCATTGTACTCAATAATGGGTCTGATGAGGGAAGAGTAGAGGGGCAGCATTACATCCTTAGATCTTGATGCGAACCCTTTCGTGATCAGATGAGTCACATAGAAGGATTTTCTAACCACTTTGGCAACATGGTTATCAAAGGAAAGCTGACTATCTACTTGGGTCCCTAGATCCCTTATTTCTTCTTCAGATTTCAGGGGATTACCTCCTACGTTGTAGTTTGCGGGTACTCTGTTTTTTCCAAAGGGGATTACTAGGCATTTTTTTGCATTTAGCTTGAGACCATGACTTTGACACCATGCATCAGTCTCATTTAGACCCTTCTGGAGGATCTCCATGTCAGCCGGAGACTCTATTATAGCATCCAGTTTGCAGTCGTCTGCAAACTTAGTCAGCCACAGCCCTTCCGTGCTTGCCTGTACTTCTGAGAAGTATATGCCAAACAGGAGGGGCCCCAGGACAGAGCCCTGAGGCACACCACTTGTTACTGGTCTGGATTTGGACATAGATCCCGCTACTTTTATTTTATGGGATCTGTCTGAGAGCCAGTTTGCGATCCATCTTGTGACGTAAGGGTTTATGCCCAGACTGGTGAGCTTATCAATAATACCTGAATGGGGAATGGTGTCAAATGCTTTAGCAAGGTCAAGGTAAGCCACGTGTACCTCCTTTCCCTTATCTATAGCCTGAGTAACTGTCACAAAGAAATCCACCAGGTTCAGGAGGCATGATCTGCCCTTGACAAAGCCAAACTGTGTGGGGTCCAGTGACTGGGAGGTTCCCAATCTCTCCATTTATGAGTTCCATAATGATTCGCTCCATAGCCTTACAGATCAGACTGGTCAGGCTTATTGGTCAGTAGTTCCCAGGGTCAGGTGTGGCCCCACCCTTGCGTAGCAGGACCACCACTGCCGTGCGCCATTCTATGGGCACATATCCTGTGGAGAGGCTGAGACTGAACAGGGTATTAAGATGCGAGGTTAATTCCTTTTGGAGCTCTCATATGACACTGCCTGGGACACCATCTGGTCCCACGGAGGCAGTGTTTTTAGCTTTAGATAGAGCCTTGTTAACCAACATATCAGTAATAATTGGACTTACACAATCCCCTAGAATGGTAATAGACCCTGTAGGTGGTGGTGGTGGGGGGGGGGGGATTTGCACTGAACCTGTCAGCCAAGATGTTGGCAATGTCAGAAGGGTCAGTGTATTTTGTTCCATTTTGTACTAGCTCAGAACAGACCTGAATGTTGCCATTTGGGTTTTTGACATAGTCATAGAAGGCCTTATGGTTATCCTTGGCATCCTTGGCAACTTTCTTTTCAAAATTAGCTTTAGTTGACTTGATGAGGGCCCTCAAGTTCTTACTAATGCTGATCAGGGATGATTTTTCTACTTGAGATTTGGCCTTTTTTTGTACAAGATAGATATTTTATATCTATATATTTTATTTTTGATAAATATTATATATTATATATATTATATATTTTATATAATTATATAATATTATTATATTTTTATATTATATTATTATTATGATTATATATTTTTTAGATATATTAAAGCACTACACTCCAACGCACTAATGCGCTCAGACATATTGAAATGTTAAAACACTATGGTGAAGAGTAAAATTGATCATTCTATTAAAAACTGGCTGTACAAAATAGGAAATTGCAAAAGATATTAAAATGAAATCTCAAATAAATGAGTCTGCAGTGATCCTTTGAAGATAGGCAGCAGGAGAGACTTTTTCAACCACTGAGGAAGAATGTTCTACAGGTGTGCAGTCTGAAGACAAAATGCAAAAAGTCCCAGAAGATTCTAGATTACATTTTAGAACCTCCAACTACCCCAAGAAGGAAGAAGAATGCAATAAAGATCTAACTGGAATATATAGGATCAGGAACTCTTTCAGGTATTGGGGGGGGGGGGGCTGTATGGAGTAGGACCAAACAAACTAATAAAACAAAACTTGTGATGACACACAACATGATAGGAATACAGTACATACTCTGAAGAATCAGTGTAATATGTGGGTAGTGAAGTATGCCTGACCATAACCAGGCTGTGGATTTCTGTGCAAGCTGCCACCTGTTTAATTCTGCTATATATAGAGGGAGCTGTAATAATCAAGACGAGAAGAAACCTGGGTATAGATCACTTCTCCAAAGTCTTGATGTGGAAGCAAATGCTTCTTGCATTAGATGTTTTGAAGATGGAAGCATGAAGATCAGACAGCTGATGACACTTACTCCTTAAGTGACAGTCTGTTGTTGAGATTGAGAACCACACCTAGATTCTTCACCTTATCAAAAAACTTCAAAATACCACTACCAGTTACAGCAGCAGTCAAAGCTGATTGCTGCCTCAAAGTAGTATAAATAGCCATGGTCATTGCCCTGAAGGCTTTGATTCTCAGGTGATTACAGTTTATCCTGTTACAGACGCTTTCAAAGTCCATATGCAGTGAAGTTAGAGCAGACATTTCACCCTGAAGAAAGGAGAGTTAGAACTGAGTATCATTAGCATATCCATGATATTGTAAACCTCTTCCATGAATGAGGTCATCAAACTGTGCATGCATATAAAAAGCACTAAAGGACCCAAAGCACTCCTTGTGGGATTCAAGAGTTGATAAGGTAACTGGATAAACAGCATACACCAGAAACTACCCACTGAGTACTCCCAGACAACCTGAAGCCCTAAAATAAGTCCAAAAATTTGTTTGTTTGTGTCTTTCGGCTTTTCCCGGTTAGGGGTCGCCACTAAAATAAGTCCAAAAATGATCCAGTATAATTCTTTGGTCCACCATTTCAAATGCAATGCTCAGGAAAGAGCAAGACAGAATAACAAAATCAGTCTTTATCCATGAGGAGATCATTTGTGACACTAGTGAGGGTAGTCTCAGTACTTTGTCTCACTTGAGAGAAATGGACTAAAATGGATGATAAACTCAGTATTCTTGTGAAATCAGATTGTGATGAGACTAAACTACAATCTCTGTAATCTGATAACTGAAAGAAAAGTTAGGGTTCAGCAATAGTTATCAAGACTGTCAGAGTAAAATGTTAATTTATTTAGGATAACAGTGTTTTCTTCTGGAATCTGTCACATCATATCACTCAGTAAATGACCAATGGTAACAAAGTCTGCCAGTGTGGGTTATTTCCAGATGAGCAGGCGGCAAGGACTTGAACAGAAGCAATATGACACCTGTAGCTGAGATAGCAAGAAACATTTGTATATAAGCTTTTTAAAGACTTAAACAAGCAGTAACAGCCATTGTTTACTGAAATAAGAAAATAAATAGAATCTATATTTAGTACCTTGCCACTTCCAAAAATGAGAGGAATTCACTAAAATACACTGATACTTGTTTGTTGTTCTTATTTCAGCTTTTCCCGGTTAGGGGTCGCCACAGTGGAACTCCGGTCCGCTAATGATTGGCAGTAGATTTTTATGGTGCCAAGGTGCCAGCTTGAAGCCCAACCTTCAATGAAGGCACGCCCATTCTACGCATGTCTTTCGAACTCCACTCGACCGTGGAGAGGACATGCAGACTCCACACTATCTCTGGAGATATGGTGAAGAAAAAGAATGATACATTGTGGGCACACATTGTAAGAAGAAGGCATGTTTGCCTAAAAACAAAATCAGATCAAAATGGCTGCCCCATAGTGTCATTCTAACTTAGAACGATTTATAAAATATCCTTAACTACTTAATGTGATGTAGTGGCACAGAATTAACCAAGTGCTATGATGCAAGGACATCATGCCATATTGAAAATGTGTTTTCTTTTTTTTTTTGTTTCTGTCCATAGCTGCATTTTAATAATAGCTTCTCTGTAACATGGGGGAAGGAAGAAACAACTAGAATAAATCAAAATAACCAAATAAAGATATGAAAAGTCTGAACTGCGTGTTGCATGTCAAACTATGGGAAAAAGGAAATGTGATTCTTCATTTTGCATTTCTTTAAACAGTAATGCAGTGTTTGGAAAGGGCTTTATTCTGATAAAGGATGTACCCAGGGACAGTGTATGATACTGGCTGTTGGGCTGTGGCTCCCTCGGTGCAAAAAATAATATTTTATTTAAAGTTAGAAAGTCAGCTATTATTTTTTAAAATATTAGTTGACCTTCTAAGTTTTGGTTTTGTTGCTCAGAACTCATTGCATGCACAACAGCATGAGATGCTACAAATGTGAGGAGTTGAAGAGTTCAAGTTCATAGATATTTAAAAAAAATAGCTTACTGTGCAGTTTTTCAAATTTTCAAAACAGCCTTGTATTACAACCATATCTCTCAGCTGTCCACATTTTTGGAGAATGTCCAGATTTTTGCCTCTTATTTTTATTCTGTAACTCATAAAATTTGTGGTTTTCTGGCAAATCACTGAGGATTGAAGTAACTAATTAATGACATAAATTTGAATTTCAGACTTCATATCCTTCAGAAAATGCATGGTAACACAAATCCTGTTATTCTAGCAATGTCCTAAGCTGTAAAAGAAATATTTAAAATCTGTCTCTATTTTTGGGCATTTGTCCCCCGCACTATTTGAGGATTTGTCTAGATTCCGTACGCTAACAAGTTGAGGGTTATGATTACAACTACTCCAAATGAATAATATAGAGGATTACAAGTGAGTCACTGATCATAACCTGCTTATTATGTGTTTGAGACGTGGATGCCAAGAAATTCACTTGACAGGTGAGTCTTGACAGCGATGTCGAGAACACATAATTAAGGGTTATGATCAGAGACCCAGTCATAATTCTTTATAGTGCATGGAGCTTTGTCTGCTTCATATAACACTAGTTACAGAAAAAAGTGCTAAGTGTTTTGCTGGCTTTCAAAGCTATAAAGCACTTAGTGAGCACTGTCAGAAAGACAGTGTAACTCAGTCTCTAATGTTTACACTCACCTTCCATGTCTCTTAAATTTCCAGATTTTTGCAGAATGTCCAGATTTTGGCCTCATAAGTTTAGTCTTTCCTCCATAAAATTTGTGGTTTCTGGAAAATTACTGACTATTAAAGTCATTAAAGTCCTATCATTCAGAAAATGCAAGAGAACACAAATTGCTATTCTAGCAACGTTCTAAGTTTAAAAGAAAAGTCAGGAACCTGATACCAGCACAGTCAGCAGGGAGAAATAAGTTACTGCTGTCATTTGGTGGTCAGTACTGGCAGATTTGACTGCCTAACTTGAGACCTGACTTAACAAGTTAAGCAGGTGGTGCTTAACAATTGTTAAGACTGGGTATCTCACTATTGTAGTATTTAACTGATTTGTTTTTTTCCAGATATTGGAGTGCAATCACCACGCTCCATGCACTACTAACTGATTATGCCTGTAGGTTTGCATGCCAGTATGAGAATGGCAGGAACCTCACTCAACAAGAATTCACTGGGCTGCTAAACAAAGCAGTGAGAAGCCTTTCCTATTGGTTCAGTGGTTCAGGCTGCCAGATGTGATTAAGGAAGCCTGAGACTGAAAGTTAAAGAACTGACTGGTTTTAATGGATGGCCACAGAGGCAAGAGCACTGTAGCCCTTATTTTTCTATAGTATTTATTTTTAAACAGAGTTATGCTTGACTCTGCCAGCATGTCAGAAGATAACTATTTTTTTTATTTATTAAGTGTGCTGTGCGTGTGTGTGTGTGTGTGTGTGTGTGTGTGTGTGTGTGTGTGTGTGTGTGTGTGTGTGTGTGTGTGTGTGTGTATTTTATATGTGTATATATATATATATATATATATATATATATATATATATATAAATATATAGTATACACATGCACGCATATATATCTATATATAGAGAGATGTGTGTGTGTGTGTGTGTGTGTGTGTGTGTCTTTGTGTGCATAGATTTATTTAGGGGGCATAGAACCTCTCAACTGTTCCTGATTTCCTCTCATATTTTGGTGTAGTTCTTGTACAATTTGCAACATTCTAACAAATCAATGTGGATTGCAGTCACTAAATAATGGCAGACATTTCAGTTTAAGACTTTAAAACCTATAACCTTATGAAGAAACATACTAAAGAAAAGCATGTTATTCTAGCAACTTTCTAAGTATATAAGGACAATATTTTATTTATTTATTTACCTACTGACATTTGTTTACTGGGATAGTATGACTGGTCATACAGGAACCCATTTTCAGTGGAGGACCAGAGGGAAAAGCTCCAGAGCTCACTCATATTAAACTGAAATCATATCGAACAACAATCAAACACAATCAAACAATGCAGGTACTATATACGTTTCAATAACTATAACAATTTCAAGCTAAGTATCAGAAATAGATAAGTATGTACGAAACATAATTTAACAATGAAAGCTGGAAGCTTAGATGCATACATATGTCATGGAGATTCAGCATGGTAAGCAAAACATCAGACTAGAGCTACTACAGTAATAAGGAAAATGTTAGTTGTAGTAACTAGTTATATGTAAACATTTTACATGACCTTAAGTGGGGGGGGGGGGGGCTACTATACAAGTGAAAGGTGAAGAAAATGTTAGAAGAGTGAGAGACAATTCTGGATTAAAATACAGATTGGACTAGAGGTGAGGAGAAATGGAAAAGGTGTAGTAATTTGGTGAGAAGAGAGTTCAACATGGATTTGAACCATATCTCTCAACCTGGAAACATCAAAAATCTGGACAAAGGCCCATGGAAAATAGGTACAAATCTGTACGCTGATTAACATAAAAGTTGCATATATAATTATGTAACCCTACCCACTCCAATGGAATTATGGGATACCAACTTTTAAACACAAACTGAAGAACAGACAACCAAAATATGACCAGGAAACACAAAATAAGCAGAAGAACAATAGTGTTTTATTTATATTAATATTTGAACTTGTGCAAAACTAAAATAAAATAAAATTAACTGCAGCTGCCACATCAAATAACAAACTCATTAAAAACTAAAAGAAATCACTTTTTAGGTTTTATTTTATTAGGGGGAAAACAAGACCCCCCCTGCACCCCTACACCTCAGCCACATTATATATACTAACTCTTTGATCACCCTGCAGTGGAGGAAAGGACTAAATCATCTTACCTCACAGTAACAATAACTTTAAGCTGTGAAATATGTATAATGCAGATTATCAATCTCTCTCTTTGATCTGGCTGTTGATAATATAAAAAAATGCATCTTGCAGCCTTACATAGAACACTAACAAGGATACCATCTTAAACTAAGCGTAGCACACTAAAACATGCACGCACCTTTCGTCTCCCAGGCCCCTGGTTGCAAATGTTTCATTTCACAGCCCCTGCTTACACTTATCAAGGGTATCAGATCTTGTCAAAGATTTGGGATACATGGCTAGGCTTAAAAAGGCCCTTGTGGTCATTAGCTTAGTAAACAGCTATGAACTTATGAAAACACAGCAAACCAGATGTTTCTATTGCAAAGTAACTCTTATATGTAACAGAATTTTACCATGCACACAGAAATTGCAAAGTAACTTGTAATTGCAACAGAATCTTACCATGCACACTGAAACCTTTTTTGAAGAAACTCATCCCTGCTAATTGATAAAATAAAGCTTGATTAAATTCATTCCACTATATATACAAATAAAAAGAAGATATCACAGTGGCTGCAACTATTAAACACCTAGGGACAGCAAACCTTGACAAGAGACCTCAGCCCATATTTTGAATACTACATCATGGTCACACAGGACTGCACTTCCATCCTGGAGTGGTTGTGCCCATGTCATTGTCTTGCACAGTACTATCATACTATAGTCACATTCCATCCCAGAGTCGTCATGCCATGCCATTGTCTTGCACAGTACTATCATACTGCAGTCGCATTCCATCCGGTGGTGCTGTGTCATTGTCTTGCACAGTACTGTCATACTACAGTCACATTCCATCCTGGAGTCATCATGCCATATCATTGTATTACACAGTACTATGATACTACATTCACATTCCATCCTGGAGTTATCGTGTCATGTCATTGTCTTTCACAGTACTATTATACTACAGTCACATTCCATCCTGGAGTTGTTGTGCCATGTCATCCTCTTGCACAGTGCTATCATACTACAGTCACATTCCATCCTGGAGTCATCATGCCATGTCATTGTCTTGCACAGTACTATCATACTACAGTCACATTTCATCCTGGAGTTGTTGTGCCATGTCATCCTCTTGCACAGTACTATCATACTACAGTCACATTCCATCCTGGTGTCATCATGCCATGTCATTGTCTTGCACAGTACTATCATACTACAGTCACATTTCATCCTGGAGTCATCATGCCATGTCATTGTCTTGCACAGTACTATGATACTACAGTCACATTCCATTCCGAAGTCATCATGCCATGTCATTGTTCATAGGTTCATAGGTTCATACTAGGCTATCTGCCCTGGGGCAATTATAAGCCTAGCCCGATTCTGTATGGCTTACGCCACCCCTTGATTTGAGTATACTGTGCCCTTTTTAAGGTTTAGTTTACTGTGCCTCTGTCTAATAGTGACATGGGAGTAATCCCTGGGACAAACCTACGATCCCCCATCCACCTATCGAGATTCTTCTTGAAGAGATTCAGTGAGGTGCTCTGCCTCACATGAACTGGAATTCTATTCCAGAGTGAAGGGAGCCTCTGGGTTATGAACCTGTCCCTCCAGCAAGTTCTATTTATTTCTGTGCTGAGGTTCAAGTCCCTCGAGCATGTGGCTCTAAGGCATTTAGATTTACTGAGGTGGAGCATGTCCATTAATTCTGGATTTGACATAGCTTTGTATGTCAGGCATAGATCGCCTCGAAGTAGGCGGTATGCAACTGAGTAGAGCTGGAGTTTTTTTAACCGAGCAGCATATGGCATCTGTTTGAGACCCTTGATCCTCTTGGTGAGATACTTTTGGGGTCTCTCTAATTGCTGCAGGTGTCGGGTAAGGTACATCCCAAAAGGGGCATTGTATTCTATGATGGGCCTGATGAGGGATGAATCAAGGCACGATTACCTCTCTTGATCTAGATGTGAAACCCTTCGTGATGAGGTGGGCTATGTAGAAGGTCTTTCTAACCACTTTGGCAATGTGGTTTTCAAAGGAGAGATTGCTATCAACTTGGGTCCCCAGGTCCCTAATAACTTTCTCTGTACTTAATGGGTTTCCGCCTATGTGGTAATTTGTGGGCACATTGTTTTTGCCAAAGGGTATGACTATACATTTTTTAGCATTTAGCTTTAAACCATGGCGCTGGCACCAGTTATCTGTCTCTGTGAGACCTTTTTGAAGGATGTTTGTGTCAGCTGGAGAGTCGATTATGGCCCCCAGTTTGCAGTCGTCTGCAAACTTGGTGAGCCATAGTCCTTCCACGTTTGCCTGTACCTCGGAAAAGTATATACCGAACAAGAGTGGTCCCAGGACAGAACCCTGTGGGATGCCACTTGTGACCGGTTTCGAGTCTGACATGACTCCAGCAACTCTCACTCTGTGGGTTCTGTCTTTGAGCCAGTTTGCGACCCATCTTGTGACATAGGGGTTTATATTTAAGCTGGATAGCTTATCTATGATGCCCGAGTGGGGTATTGTGTCAAATGCCTTTGCAAGGTCCAGATAGGCTGTGTGGACTACCTTCCCTTCATCTATGGCTTTGGTGACTGTTTCGAAGAAGTCAACCAGGTTCAAAAGGCAGGATCTACCCTTGACAAAGCCGAACTGGGTAGGATCTAGTGTCTTTAGGTCCCCAATGTCTTTGTTTATGAGCTCCATGATGATCCTCTCCATAGCCTTGCAGACTAAGCTAGTCAGGCTTATGGGGCGATAGTTTCCAGGGTCTGTAGAGGCTCCACCTTTGTGGAGTGGGACCACTGTTGCTGTACGCCATTCTGTGGGCACATATCCTGTAGTGAGGCTGAGATTGTATAGCTGTTTTATTTGAGGGATTAATTCCTCTTGGAGTTCATGTAGGACACAACCTGGGAAGCCATCTGGTCCCATGGAAGCAGTGTTTTTTGCTTTGGAGAGGTGAAGGCTGCCTTCACCTGAGCATCAGAGATGTTTGGGAGGCAGCCCTCTGCCGGGATAGATACTTGTTCTTTTGGGGGGGAGGGGGTGGAGAAGTTTGCACTGAACCTGTCTGCCAGGATATTGGCGATGTCTGTGGGTTCAGTGTATTTTTTGTCGTTTAGAATCAACTCAGAACAAGTCTGGGAGTTGCATCCCAGGTTCCTAACATAGCTGAAAAAAGCCTTATGATTGTCTTTGGTGTCCTGTGCAGTTTTTCTCTCGAAGCTGGCCTTGGAGGATTTTATGAGGGATCGTAATTTTTTGCTAGTACTGATCAGAGATGCCTTCCCTATTAGGGATTTTGCTCTATCATGTAGTAGCTTCCTCCTTCTGTTGTACAGTTTATTTATGGCAGGGGTTCACCAGACTGGACGCCTGCCTTTGGATGATTGGGTCTTGGTTTTGTTTGAGATAGCATGATCCATGCATTCCTGGAGATGTCCGTAGAATGCTTTTATATAGGATTCTGCAGTTTGGGCCGTAGTTTCCACTGGCCCTGGGGCCTTGAAGGATTCCACTTCAGTTTTGAGAAGTGAGAAGTTCGCTTTTGAGAAGTTTTTCACTGTGGTTTTCTGGGCTGGGGGTGGGGTCGGGATGTGGACATCCAGTGAAATTAATTTATGGTCTGATCAATGAGGGATATACTTCTGGTGTGGAGCATAGAGTCCCCATGTTGGTAATGATCAGGTCTAGTATGTTGTCCCCTCTTGTGGGAGTGGTGACTAGTTGTTCCATAGCATTTGAGTTTATAATTTCCAGGAACCTTCGGGCTAAGGTGCTGGGGCTTGAGTAGTGCTCCCAGTCAATGTTTGGGTAGTTGAAGTCACCCAATATAATGGTGTTCGGAGAGATCTTCATGTTCTCCAATGTTTTCAGGAAAGCCGAGTGGGATTCCTGACTTTGAGAGGGTGGTCTGTAGGATGCTATAAACTGAAAAGCAGTCTTGCCCACTGTTAGTTGCACATGGATGGTCTCCGATACTTCGTGCAATGCCACTAACCTGGAGGTGTGGATATCCTTGATAAATATGGAAACTCCCCCTCCTTTTGTGGTTCGGTCCGGGTTTTGGGGCCGAAAAGCATGATATGAGGTATAGCCTGGGATGGAATGTGACTGTAGTATTGTCTTGCACAATACTATCATACTACAGTCACATTCCATCACGGAGTCATCGTGCCATGCCATTGTCTTGCATAGTACTATCATACTACAGTAACATTCCATCCCGGAGTCATCATGCCATGTCATTATCTTGCACAGTACTATCATACTACAGTCGCATTCCATCCTGAAGTTGTGGTGCCATGTCATTTTCTTGCACAGTACTGTTATACTGCAGTCACATTACATCCCGGGTTCATCATGCCATGTCATTGTCTTGCACAGTACTACCATACTACAGTCACATTCCATCCCGGAGTCATCATGCCATATCATTGTCTTGTACAGTACTATCATACTACAGTCACATTCCATCCTGGAGTCATCATGCCATGTCATTGTCTTGCACAGTATTATCATACTACAGTCACATTCCATCCTGGATTTGTTGTGCCATGTCATTCTCTTGCACAGTATTATCATGCAGCAGTCACATTCCATCCTGGAGTCATCATGCCATGTCATTGTCTTGCACAGTATTATCATACTACAGTCACATTCCATCCTGGATTTGTTGTGCCATGTCATTCTCTTGCACAGTATTATCATGCAACAGTCACATTCCATCTTGGAGTCATCATGCCATGTCATTGTATTGCACAGTACTATCATACTACAGTCACATTCCATCCCGGAGTCATCATGCCATGCCATTGTCTTGCACAGTACTATCATACTACAGTCACATTCCATCCTGGAGTCATCATGCCATGTCATTGTCTTGCACAGTACTATCATACTACAGTCACATTCTATCCCGGAGTTGTTGTGCCATGTCATTCTCTTGCACAGTACTATCATTCTACAGTGACACACGTACTTTAATATCTTGGTGTATACAGCAGTGCCTATCTCTGGTAAGACTGCTTCACCTCACATTCTACTTTTATTAAATCTGGTAACAGACAATCATCCAGTTGTGTGGGACTTTATCAACTACCAATCAAAAAGTGCTCAAAATTCAAATATCTTAATATAGATTGAAAGACTATAATGTATTAAAACAATCACAACACAGGCAACCCACCTACATTCTCTTGGCAAAATCATAATCTCCTGATCTCTATGCCATCACAAACAGCATTAGCTAGTGCAGACTAGTCATTTATAACATTCCAAACAGACTGCATGGATGTGAGTGTAGTATCAGCAGTCATTTTAAGCAACTGCTAGTGACACTGTTGTTGCTTAAATGAATATGTGGGTGTGTTAGTATCTGTAAATGTTGGAAAGTCCTTTTCAAGGAGCTAGTGCAAGTTCTTTGCTACAGTTCAGAGCACTTTTTCCCCTCAACTTTGGGTAAATGAAGGGGCATTATATTGAGTTTGCCCAGTGCACCACATGATCTAGCTATGGATTTAGTGCCAAAGTTCAGTAAAGGTTCAGTCCAGAGATATAATAATTAAAAACATAGAAACAAATCCCTGGTCCAAATATAAAACAAACAACTCTCATTTTCCATACTGTAAAATAAGAAAATGTACTAAATGTCAAGCTAAATGTCCAAACATAAACTGATACTTTTCCAATATAATCTTAAGAACTCCAAAAATGCACATTAAAATCAACAGAAATCAGAAAGATGTGATTAAAAGAAATTAAATGAATCAATAAATAAATAATGTCAACCATATAAACACATTCATTTTTTAACTTGTTAAGCACTTTCAGCCATGTGTAACTGACATCTTTTCTTCAGGGTTCTGAAGAAGCCTGTTACATATGCATGAAAACACTTTAAAGTTAATGAAAATGTACGCACTTGACAATATTAAAAAAAAAACTTTTTCAGAAATTCAAATCACTTCACAGGGCTTTCAAAATAAATCAGTACCTTTTATTCTAAATGCTGACTCACGTAAAAGAAAAACTCAGCCGCAGTCACAGACCCTAGTTTGCAAATACAAGGGCACATAGCCACAAACACGCATAACATCAGTTTATCATTCCTTTTACAAAATTCCAGTCTCTCCAGAAACAGCCAGGGCAGCTAATGAAATAAATAATTATGACTGAATCTGAATTCAATTATTTTCTTTTTATCTTTTTACCTGGAGGTGAAGGAGGAGCTTGGGGAAGAAGTAGAAAAAGTAATATATGTTTTTCATGACCGGTCAAGTCGCAACGCTCTGACCTGAATCCAACAAGACTGCTGCTGCTGCTACACTCAGTGCACTGACTGTAAAATGAACAGCTCACTTGCTTGGGGACAGTGTAGCCTTGCTGACTGTCACACTGTATTCCAAACTATTTAATTAAAAACAAATAACTCTCTCTGTCCAACTGTAGTCCAGTCCATCTCTAAACTGGTCTGGAAAGATTAAGAAGCTTAGCTGCTGCAGTGCAAGATGCATATGATTGTCTTACATGTTGCTGCTGACTATAAACATAAACAAGGTGTACAGTCAGTCAGTTAATAGTCTCACCTCTCCAGCCCTCAGCTGAATTCTGACAGGCTGTCAGGCTGCTCACTACGCTGATGTCATTGAGCACGTCTTTGCATGTGATGACATCATCAGAAAATTGCAGAAAAAAAAAATCAAAAAAAGCTGGGAAATTCGAGAATAAAGGGGGCCACTCAGGAATTTGTGGCACCCCATTATTTGGACCTCAAAACTGGTAAATGCAGAGGAATTTGGTACAGCTGAGAGGTATGATTGGAACAAGGGCAGAGACATATTTAGATAATAATTATTTTAGTGTGTATTTAAAAGTTTGGCAGTTAGAGTTAGATGTGATGTAAAGAGATAATATGTTCCAATGTTTTGCTACAAAGCTGGAGAAGAGGCTGTGTCTAGTGGTTTTATTAGGTTTATGGACATTTAGTAGTTGTTTGTTTTCTGATCGGATAGGTCTATTGATATAGAAGCTATGGAGAATAGTTTTAAGGGCAGGTAAGCTGAAGATTTATATATAATTTTATGTGTAGTAAGTAGCTGTAAATAAGTCAGGTGATGGGCAAGTATGAGTCACTTTACTGTTTTAAGTGCTGTGTAGTGAGAACCATTAGTTACAAATTTTGAGATTTTATTATAGCATACTTTAAGTTTAGCTTTTAAAAAGGTTTTTATATTGGTTGGGATTGGGGCTCCATAAAAAAGAGAAGGCAGGCAAATATTTTAGCCAGGGTAGCATTAGCAGAGTGTCTAGGAAGTATATAGTCTATATGGTATTCCAAGTTTTTGGTGTTTTTTTTTTTTTTTTTTTTTTTTTTTGTGAATGTCGAAACTGAACTTGAGATTGTTGTCTATTATAAAACCTAGCAACTTAGTGTGGGAGGCTACTTCAATTTCAGAGTTATTCAGCGAAAAGATTTTGAATTTTGTTTTTGTCTTGATTATACTTTTTTGGATAAATAAGAAAAGCTTGTTTATTGAGGGGTTAAGTAGAAGCTGGAAATTAGTAAGCCTGGTCTCAATAGAAGTAAAGGCTTTCTGTGTGATTTTTTGAAGATGTGAGGGATTATTAGAGGTGCATATGAGAGTGGAGTCATCTGTATATTGAATTAGTGAGGCTTGGCAAGATGTGTGAAAATTATTCATGAAGATGTTAAAGAGGAGGGGACAGGGAAAGGAGCCTTGAGGATCAACTGTGATGTTAGGGAGATATGAAGAGAGGGAACCTTGCCATTTTACAGATTGCTGTCTATTGTAGAGGTAGCTATTGAACTAGTTGAGAGTGAGATGCGATAGACTAATGAAAGACAGTTTTTGTAGGTGTTTATAATGAGAGCCAATCTCCTATAGGATCACTAATTCACAATTCTGTTTCTCCTCAGACATCATCCCCTGTCACACATAAACTTCTCACCACCCTCATCACATATAATCACATGAGTTTCTTTCAATCTCAACTCAACCTGCTAACTCCAAAAAGTAAACTTTATTGAACTGACCATGCAGTCTCCATCCTAATACCTAAACTGTGGGACTCCATTCCTCGCTCAGTCTGAGATATCCAAAAGTACTTGAATTTTAGACAACACCTCAAGGAACACCTATTCACCCAAGCAAAATGCAGCTGCACTCAGTCAGCCCATGCTATATTAACCCCACATCTCTCTCATACACACCTTTATCCCTCTTTCATCATTCTTTATCTCATTTTGTCAAACCCTTTCTTACTGCCTCTCATTCATCCTACTTCCCTCTTCTCCTTGCAACTCTCTGACACTTCTTCTCCTTTCTACTCCTCTTCCCTCTGCATGCATCTCTTACCTTTTCTCTGTTTTCTCCTTATGGCATCCTTTCTTGAAACTATTTTCATTTGCCTTTTCTAATGTCTTCATATATCTCTGTATAATGATATGCTCTTATTCCTGTATCATAAGCCATCTATAACTTTATCCATAGAGCTCTGCTAAGCATAATTCCATTTTCCATCCATTAACATTGTTAATTGCTTCTTGAATTAAATGTTGTAGCATATTACATCTCTAAATATGTATGTATGTATATATATATATATTTGTATTTATATATATAAATATATAACTTATGTATATATATATATATATATATATATATATATATATATATATATATATATATATATACAAACTTATGTCTATTACATGCTGGACTTATTAGACTGTGTTAAGATATCTTACCCAGCCTGTTTTAAGTTATTTCTTACCTGATAGTACTACACAACAAAACCTCTTATTCTTCGCACGGGCTCACTTTGCTCCTCTCCCACCCCTATTCTCACCCACCCCCATATCATTTCCTTTATAGCTAATTACTTTGCATGTCCCACAACATACACTCTCCCCCTCCTGTCTTTCACTCCATAATAGACTATACCTCAACCCACTTGCTGCTGCAACAAAATATTCTAACTTGACCCCTCCCACTGGTACTAGCTGGTATAAACTATTATCCACTATCTAATAGAACAAAAAACTGTACTCCCATGCATTTTATTAACTAAAAATACCCTACAATATGTACTCCTCCAAGAGTAAAATCTATGAATTTCTATCTACATCCATCCTATTATTGCCTCTCCTACTCCTCCTTCTTATACTCACATCGCTTAACATCCACTTACACCCCAAACATATCTCCCCTACAAACCCAAATTGCTGTAGCCATATAAATAATCACCAAACCTTCACCATTTTTCCATCTATCTTCTCATTAAATACTCCCTTACCAAAAATACACTTACCTAACACCCAACTCACCCCTACCAAACACAAAACCAAATACTACACCCCCACTGCTAATATGCTCAAACTTGTCTACCTCCACAACAACATTCTCTTAGCTGGAGACATCCATCCCAACCCTGGTCCAACACACTCCACTGCTAGCCCTCCTAACCCCAAAGTTAATAATCTCTCAAACAAACATCTTTCCTTCTATTCAATACACACTAGGAGTATTCTGAACAAAGTAAGTGAACTACATGCTTGGATCTCCCACCATACTCCTAGTATCCTTGTTCTGACTGAAACCTGGTTGAAATCCCAACACCAAGACATAGAGATCTTACCCTCTGGCTATAGCATACACCCTCTAGATCGACCAAAAAGGAAAGGTGAAGGCATTGCTATCCTACACTCTAACCACCTTACCATTTTTAACTCTACTTCTGCATCCCAAGCCTTCTCCCCAGCTGAAATTTTATCTGTAAACCTAAATGTTAATAGCCATTCCACTATCACCATTGTAGCAATTTACATTCCACCAGGAGATAATATCCCCCTACTGGAAAATATGCTTGCTCATATCTCCCAACACATCTCAAATGAAACTATCATTCTGGGGGATGTCAACATTAACTGCCTCTCTCTCTTCTCTCAAAACTCCTCACAACACCTTAATCTCTACGGCTTTACTCAACTCATCCCTGATCCCACTTATTTCAATAACTCCCATACAGCCTCATCTCTCCTTGACTGGATTCTTGTCTCTCACCCTTCCAAATACCATAACCCTGCAATGCTACCAAATTCCGTAAGTGATTACTGTCCAGTAAAAATACTAAGATACACCTCCCATCAAGCTAAACCTCAAAGGTTTATCAAACACCGACAACTAACAAACTTTAATCCTAAAACTGTCAAATCCTTACTATCAAAAGTGAACTGGAATCCCTTAAAACTACTCCCTTTGGATGAAGCTGTCCACTTTTTTAACTCCACTTTCCTTAGTAGTTTAAATTCTGTGGCACCCCTTAGAACAGTTCGCATAAAGTCTAACATAGCCCCATGGCTGACCGTAAGCACATGTGCACTACTAAAAAATAAAGACAGAGCATGGAAAATTTGGACTAAAACTAAACATCAACCAGACCTCCAGAAATATAAAGAACTTAGAAATCTTGCCAAAAGTCACATAAATAAAGATAAGTAAAACCTTCTATAATAATCCATCTTCTACCTTTAAATCCAACCCTAAAATGTTCTGGCGCTCTGTAAATCAAATACTACACCCAGGTATGCAAGCATCCCCTAACTGTCATCCTGACAAAACACATAAGGAAACTGCCTCCATATTTAACAACTACTTTATAGACTCAATATCCAAATTACTAAATCAAGACACAAACCATCCCAGCAACAATAATAGACCTAATCGCTCAAACTCTTCCATCAGTAGTAACCCTACCACAACCTTCTCCCTCAAACCTGTCTCTACTAACTATATTAAAACTCTATCTAAATTAAAACCTTGCTCCACATCTGTAGACACCATTCCATCTGCATTCCTTCAGGCTGCTGCTGATGTTCTTGCTTTCCCAGTTTCTTTTCTAATAAACCGCTCTATTACGGAATCCACAGTCCCTTCCATCTGGAAGCAATTTTACACCCTTCCAATACACAAAGGAGGACACTCCACAGGTATAACTAATTTTAGACCCATAGCCATACTCTCACTTCTCTCCAAAATTCTGGAAAAATGTATACACAATCAAGGCTTATACTACCTTCTGCAAGAAAATCTACTCACACCTACCCAACATGGCTTTCATCCCATGCACAACACTACAACAGCTCTCCTGTCTTTCCTAAACTCTGTGTCACTAGCTAGAGACAGTAACAAACTTATTTCCTGTCTCTTCATTGACCTCTCTATAGCCTTTGATACAGCCTCTCATAAACTTCTTCTCCTTAAACTAGCAAACTTACACTTCTCTCCATCCACCATATTTTGGTTTAACAGCTATCTATCTGATAGACTCCAATCAGTCAAATGGCTCTCATCTTTCTCCCCTCTTCTTCCTGTTAAAACGGGTGTTCCACAAGGCTCCATCCTTGGGCCACTTCTTTTTAACATCTTTACCAACCTTCTCTACTCTTCCTGTCCTGGATCCTCACTGATACAATACACATATGATTCTACATTTATCACTATTGCTGAATCACCAACTCAACTAAAATCAGGCACACAGTCCTCTTTTAACTCTGTAGAAAACTGGCTATCTGAAAACCAACTTATCCTTAATCCAAAGAAAACCAAATTACTACTCTTTCTCCCTAAAAACCTTAACCACATAACGTCTTCCTTCTCCATACTGTCACAAAATAATATTCAGATACAGGTGGACACCAGTACAAAACATTTAGGTGTTACTATTGATGATAGACTAACCTTTGATTTACACATCAATAATTGTATTCGAAAAACACATCTCAAGCTAGGTGTCCCCTATAGAAACAAAAAATATCTTACCAAAATAGCAAAACTAATCCATTCAAATGCCTACCTCTTACCCACTTTACTTTATAGCTCCCAAATTCTCACCAGCCACAACACTGGACTACTAAACAAGTTAGAAACAAATTATAACAGGATTGCCAGATTTTCTGCCCAAAATTCCTACAAGTCCCACCCTTGTCTCTCACTAAAAAAAGTAAATTGGCCAGAATTGCCTAACCTGCTTCAGTATAGTCAGTTTCAGATCATTCATTCCATTCTTTACAAACCCTCTTTCTGTCCAACTATCTCATCTCTAATCTCTCATTACCTACCCACTAGATTACTCAGTAGTTCTGAACAAGGCCTACTAAAAATCTAGAAATCAAGGACCAAAATGGGTCACTTAGTGTATAGCTTTAACCCTTCCAAGGCCTGGAATAGCCTACCACTAGATATATGATCCCTTGAACATCCCAATCAATTCAAAACCGCTACAAAAAAAAATACCTTCATGAAAAATGGACCTGCCAATGTAATTATCCCCTGTAAAGACTCCCCTATAACCTTCGATTTCCCTTCCCTCTTCCTACCCTTCAATAAACAAACTTACTACTTTATCTTCTCCTCTTGGTACATCACTGTACAAACATAACAAGTAAAATATTTCAGCTATGTAACTATTGCACTATTATGTATATAATATGTATTTATGAATGTATCCCTCTGATAAATGTATTCCTATGTATTTCACTTGCCACAGTTTAATGTATGACACTGTAATGCAATAATGTGTGGTACTGATGAATGTAATGTGTGGCACTGTAATGCAGTACTCTGTGGTACTGATGAATGTATTTCTATATGTATTCAATATGTAAAATTTCGGGCCTCTGCTGAAAATGGGCATTTGTAGCCCAGTCAGACAAACCCGGTCAACGAATATAAAATAAACAAAATAAAAAATAAATAAATATATATATATATATATATATATATATATATATATATATATATTTGTTTTGTAGCATAGCCTTCTTTCAGTAAATATGTTCTGTTCATTTCTTGTGTGATCCTATTCACCTGAGCTGTGCCTGCAAATGGTCCATTTAGATCAGTGCAGTGCCTTGATAAATAAATATAAATACATAAATAATAAATAAATAATATATTTCAGTATTTATGGTTTTATGGAAAGACTATGAATGCAGTCTATTATCACTATAAAGAATATTCTTTTACTGGTACCATTGTTATTTGTACAGTTTTAATAGCTTTTATTGTTCATACACCATTTAAATTTGCTTATCTGATGCTTTTAAGTTGACTTTTCAGCAAATGATCTGGAATGCATGGATGAGTGTAGGATGCTAGAGGTGTGGAATTTCATACCACATAGGTCTTAATGAGTTAATACCACATTAAAGCCAATGTATTACAGAGCAGAATAAGACACTGATAAAAGCAGAGATTGTTTTACAGGGCATATAACATCAGCAAAGAAAAAGTAAATAGTTTTACAGGCAGATTAGGTGTACTACAATAAGTTCAGATTTTAATAATAAGTCATTACCAGCAGGAAAAGCAAATACAGAGTAGAAAGATTAGGGAGTATGGGGCAAACAGGCAATGTTGAGGATATGATCTCATAGCATGACTAAAACTAACAGGAAAGCATTAGGTGAAAGGAGGTAATGTCTTAAAGTTTATATGAATATATTTGCTAGAAACAATGCCTAATCAATGTGGAAATATCGAGACTTGGCTAGCAAATAGTAGTCTGATTGAATTTTATCAGGCGTATGTTCTCTGACAGTGTATACAATTAAACAGTGCAGGCTAATTTTCTGAATCAACTGACAACAGAGGTAATAGCATTATTCGTTATAATTTACAGTTACTAGAGGCTTATATTTAGTGCTGTGCATGCAGGCTCTTTAAGTGCAATTGAATACTTTGAAACTAGAGCAAAGAAACTTAGATTAACAGGCACAGTAAGTCTTCACCAGCAATTTCTAGACTGAAGGTCCTGTCACTGTACTCTGTATCTTATAGGTTGCTGAGAGGCGACTTGTGTCTGGCCTACAGAGCAGTCTGGGACCCTGCCCTAATGGAAATGCTGCACATCTGCAGGTCAAATGGGACAAGGGTCACTCACTCTAGGGATCTTAACCTAGCCTACGACATTGGCAGGACATGCTGGAGAGACAAATATGTATCCCAGAGATTGCAACTCTTCAGGAACAAACTCCCAGTTCATATAAAACAGAGCTCCTCAATGACCCTATTTAAGCATAACTTAGACAACTGTATGGGAGACCATAAATTTACCGTGGGGGGTGTCACCTATGTCCCTCTTGGATAAGGGCAGTTGGTGCTGATCATAGACTCATGCTGCAAATATAGACCATACAACCTGATCAATAAGTGAACAAGGGTATAACATGGCTAGGCTTATAAAGACCCTATGGCCAGTAGCCCAGTAACCTCCTATGAGCCTATGTGTAGTCCCTGATTTGCTCCTATGTTTGTTTCACATTATTTTTCAGATTTATCATCAACTCTCAAGCTAAGAGGTTTGAGAGGCTTGTGTGTATATGCACGCGCGTGCATGTGTGTGCATACACACAGTGTGAGCAGTGAACTATATGGACTCAAGTTTTTAGCAGTTAGAACTCAGAACTTTCTTCATTTATGCCACGGAGCTATGGCTGTTTAAGGCCAAGTGTGTCCTTGTTGTGTATATACACACATAGCTGCTAAACACACTGTTTTGATACAGTTTACAAATTGTGCAGGCTATATTTTAAAGGGTAAATGATTAATCTGTAGAAGCAGTGTGATCCTTTTTTAAGACATTTAATTATGGGCCTGTGAAGAGGTAGCAATTTACATATGAATGACTAGACATTCTCCATGTCTAAGCCTGAAATAATGCAGAGCTATTGAGGCTGTGTATTTTTTTCAGAATCATATATTTAAACACTGACAATACTTTACTTTCTAGGTTTTCATAATATACGCCAAGGTATTATTATCTGTAACTGTGAGGTTTCCATAATATATGCCAAGATATTATTATCTGTGAATGTGACGTATTGTATTCCTATGTTGTAGCGACAATATTCTCTGGTTTTAAAATAAATGTTTGACAGCCTGTTGTGGTTATCTATAGTAATTTTAATTTGTTAAATAATGTTCAGAAGAAAACAGATATGGTAAAGTTAAGTTCAGCAATTGATAATACAGTAATATTCTTTACATGAGAACTTCGCATTAATTCAAAGAGTAGTATACAATCACTCATTCATTCTCTAATTACCCACTTATTCCTCTTCATGGGCACAGTATTGCCTGTAACAACACTTAGTGGGTGAAGGGCAGAGAATCTTATCCCAAATAGTTCCCTAGGGCACAGGTGGACACACACACACACACACACACACACACACACACACACACACACACACACACACACACACACACACACACACACACGCACACACACACACATAAACACACACACACGTATTCATATGCATTTGCATGCACATACACATGTGTGCATGTACATTTGCATTCACATTTACATGCACAGATTTGTACACATGCACACACATACATACAAACATATCTATGGTCAGTTTAGACAAGCACTGGTTTACCTATGCTATATTTTGATATGGGAAGCACAGCTGTCAATAGTTAGATTGGTGCCCTGAGCAATACCCCTTTTTGGCATTTCCCACACCAGAATTGAGTTCAAAATGCTTAAATATAAGTGGAGGAAGACCTCCCCCAAAAATCCTTTGGTTTAATTTAAAAACCAAAAAAGTCCTGTATAGGCTTGCTTATTAATAAGTTTCATAATTTAGTGGGAAACAGGCATTATTTTGCCTGCCGGGGATCACCTTTTCTCTGAGATGCAGCAAACTCACCCTGAGAGTAATAAAGTAAGGGGATATGGGGGCAAAGTCACACATGGATATGCAAAGGGCTTGCTCCTACAGAAGTGCTTTTTTATTATCACTGTTGCTTATCAGCTGAGCAAATGAAGTAAGTGCATTACAAGCTGTCATTTATAAGCTAATACAGCAGTTTCAGTGGTAGCACACTCACCTTTCATGCAGAAGGCTGTGGGTTTAATTCTCACACCAAGTAGAATGAATGATGATAATGCAGTGCAGCATAAGGGGTGAGCTGTACTCCTGAGTATACCGTCCGTCAGAAGAGTAGTATACAATCACTCATTCATTCTCTAAGTACCCACTTATTCCTCTTCATGGGCACAGTATTGCCTGTAACAACACTTAGTGGGTGAAGGGCAGAGAATCTTATCCCAAATAGTTCACTAGGGCACAGGTGGACACACACACACACACACACACACACACACACACACACACACACACACGCACACTCACACACACACACACACACACACACACACACACACACACACACACACACACACACACGTGTTCATCTCTTTGTGCAGCTTATTTTATTATTTCTTCCCTTTGAATAAGCAGTACTTTCTGCTGCTTACTTAAAGGAAAGAAACAATATAACAGACTACAGTTACTGTGCTGAGTTACAAAGAAATAAACATGGTAAAGCTGAACATGTTAATATTGTATGGGGGGGGGGGGCAGCTGCTGCTTTAGGATGGAAGTATTTTTAACCCTTAAATAATAAACCACCATCTTATCTGAGTATTGTAAAAGAACATTAAATGATAGTGAACATTGTAAGACACTATGCCATAAAAGGGCAAATTGAATACAACAAGGTTTAAAAAATTCAGGCATGTCTAAGATGTACAGATGAAGTGATTTCAAAACTAGCTGGCAACTATAAACTCTAAATGCTAAAACCCTAAATATATTGCTTAACTTGTAAATAGCTACATAATTCTGTATATAATGGTACTAATGCATTTTCTTCTTCTCCTTATAAATAAAGCAAGTGTAATAGTATGTATAAAAGAATAAACTGTATTTGTTTTGTGGAGCTTTTTTTTCATGGGTGTACTGACTTTGTGCTATTAGCTCAGTAAGAATATCCCAGTAAAAAAAAAAGAAATAAAATAAAAAAATAACTAAATAAAATCAAAACTAAATGGCTACTTAAACTTTAAAACCAATCATAAAATCAAAATTACTTGGCAAAACTGAAACCCTAAATCCTAAAAACAAAAGTGCTGAACAAAAGATATTGGCAGCAGTAACATGTTTTTTAAACAGAAAATATTCTGCTATAACCAGGCAGTAGCTTTTTTATATTTTCTTTCTTTTCTGTCTTTATACAGTCATATCTCCAAGTTGTGGAAAAAAAAAAATCAAAATCAGAAAGAAGATGTGCTAGGATTTGCTACCACCTGTTTTGCTCAACAACCTGATTTACAGTTTTATTAAGAAGACATGTTAAACATGGGCAAGACCCATCCAACCCATTAGTTTTCATTGACTGTTTCCTGGAACTGCATTCACTGAGGTTTACCAAACTTCCTTTTTAAGAAGAATCGGAAAACAATACGGTATATTATTTCAGCATCCATGATTGTGAACGCAGCTGCTTAAATGATTTACAGCTACACCACTACTACATAAGAGGCAGACACAAGCAACTGATTGGTGCATAGACTAAAGCACCAATCACCCTCCTACCTGCTTGTGCTCAGAGTAGCCACCCCTCTTACTCCCAGCTTTGCTACAGATTTGATGAGAAAAAACTGGACCAGCCAATGGAAATCCATGTGGACACAGGGAAGATGTGCAGCCATGATATAGAAAACACCTCAGCCAAGAACCAAACTAGAGAACCAGGCACTGTGAGGCAGCAATACTAACCACTGCACCAGTCGACCATCCCATTGTCACCTGAATTGTTCATGACCCCCATTGAAAATAGATTTTTGGGTGCTGTGAATTACAAATTGCATTTGAAACCCAACAACATTTTTTGTATCTGGGTGACTAGAGTGAGCATTTTTTTCTTTTCTTAGATTACAGATTACACATATTGAACTCTCCCCTCCACCTTATTCAATCCCCTTGCAGTATTCAACACTGTTATTTTATGGACATTAACATTTCATTCTGCTAAGAGTGAGTCAGTTTGTATTCACTGTGGGATGGTCAGTTTTGCTTGTGTATGGCCTATCCATCATGAATACTCAAAATGTTACCCCAGTTATATAGTGTAATTGACTGACGTACTTTATCACTGCCAACAAGCCCCCAGTTATACAGTGTAATTGACTGACGTACTTTATCATTGCCAAAAAGCCCCCAGTTATACAGTGTAACTGACTGACATACTTTATCATTGCCAACAAGCCCCCAGTTATGCAGTGTAATTGACTGACGTACTTTATCATTGCCAACAAGCCCCCAGTTATACAGTGTAATTGACTGACATACTTTATCATTGCCAACAAGCCCCCAGTTATACAGTGTAATTGACTGACATACTTTATCATTGCCAACAAGCCCCCAGTTATGCAGTGTAATTGACTGACATACTTTATCATTGCCAACAAGCCCCCAGTTATACAGTGTAATTGACTGACATACTTTATCATTGTCAGCAAGCATAATCCAGATTCTGGTGAACTAGAAAAGAAATTCTAGATGAGAGGAGGAAATGATTGTTTGACCACAGAGTGGAATTTGTATTGTACAAGGTAAAATATTTGTTCAAAATGTGACATATTTGCCTTTTATTTGTTTCAGCTGAGTTAAAACTGTTAAATCATTTCTTTCCTTATCAGTTAACAAACACTATTTTGGAGAACACAGATGCAGGTTTCAAACTTGCTTTTCTCACAGGATCAGTAGGGAAATTGAAGTGGGACATAATGAAATTCACCAAGTCCAGGTTGATGACTGGTATTATGTAAACTATTGTACACTGCAGAGAAAGGGTTGTTCTGGGTGATACATCTCCTTATCCTGAGATGCAATGACCTCAGATCTTATTGTATTATTTAAGGGGCTCAGCGGTACAATTTTCAAATGGGGGACGGTTGCCCCTAAAAAGAATGCACCAGTTTGCTAGATTACACATATGTAAGCATGACATATTAATCAGCTTATAACTTCTTCATCCAAGGTATGCAAATAAATGAATCTTCAGCAAAATCTTCTGAACTGGTAGTCAGTGCAGTACAGTTACAATGCATTTCACATTGCAACTAATAAGGAGGGCTGTATTGTACCATGAACCTGAAACCAAAGTCATTTTCTTTTTTACTTAGAATGTGGATGCTTTTTCAATACTTTAACATTACAATGACAAATACAGGTTTCCAGAACCATTTTAAAATGCTGTATCATGCTGTATCTTGCTCCCCTAACATAATAAAGTAAAAATCAAAAATACAATAACTTATGTATAACTGGTGCAAGGAAACAATGATATAAAATTAAATTAAAAAAGGTGCAGTGCAATTAAATTTGGTAAACAAAATTGTTTCACAACCTACCACATATGTGACTTATTTCTCGAAGCAAACCATGTCATCAGAGATCTATGCAATTTTGTATATAACTCCTTATGTTTCGGGCATAGTGTCTCAACAGTCGATAGAAACAAGCTTTTTATTTGGTTCATCTAGTTTTTCAGGCCATCACCTCTGTATCGAAAACCCCCTCATGCTTCCCCTATACTGCTCTCTCATCAGACCTGTTATTAAATGTAAATGCCCCTTCCGCATGTATTTCTCTAAAAATATCACCCAACTTGGGAGATATCAGATTTCTAAAAAAATGATCAGTGTTTTTAAGACCCATAGTTATCTTGGCAGACTGGCAGTCCTGTCCCTGTATTTTGTGTCCTGTATACTCTTCTATAGTGACTTGTGTTAAGCCTTTCATATCATGAAAGAGCCTACCCTCCTTGATCTCCAACACCTTCAAAAACACATGGTTACTCAAATACCCACAAAAAGGGCATAGATCTCCACCTGCAAATTACTCCAGCTGCAAATTAATGAGCCTTTGATGCAATGCAGTCATTTCCAATGTATCTGCCTCTCTTTAATACACTTTCATGATGTGTCAAACAAAGTAGTACCTTGCCACATTTAAAGTAAATGGCAGCAACTGGATGGGTAGCCATAACTTCTCCTTAAGCCTAACCTGCATTGCCTTCCTGTAAGCAGGAATAAACTCTTGGATACGGGTTATTGGCAAAAATCTGTGGACTAATTAATTTGTATTAATATGAGCGTATGAACTGAGGAAGTACTTGGTATCATGTTTTCTATTATTTTGTCAAAAAGAATTGCATGCTGATCTTGTCATTTTATTAACACACTGAATGAAAGAATTTGATGTTTCTCGCTGCTGTTGTTTTACTCTTACTTCACATTCCCATTATACTTATCCCATTATATTCCCATTATATTTTCCCTTTCTACTCTCTTCATAACTTTACAGACATAAGGCAACAGTAGGAAATGGCTTACATTAACAAAGTCATCACTGCCTGTCAAAACATTGCCAGTCACTTATGAGAACATCCCTGACTCCTCTGATAGACTATATCTCACAGTGAAAAACAGAGAATGATGTATGATAACACGTGTGAAATATTTTTGCAGAGTCCATTTTCAAACCAACAACTTGTACACTCAGTGAAGTTATACCATTCCCTGCTCATATACTTTGACTGCTAAGAAACCATCAAACTGAACATCTCCTGAAATGATTAGAGCTACCATTAAATCTCCAGTAAAAGCAATTTAACCTCCATTACATGGACACACAAGAGATGCAAACCCAGTGCATAAAACCCTACTTCTAATTCAAGATTCATACAAAGACTTCTACACAGTGGCTTTCTGAAAACCCTCAGAGATGTTCACTCGCCACAGTGGCCACTCACTGAAAGAACCACAAGCCTCATCACAACAAGTGGCATCCAAATATACATTTAATATCTCATTTTTAATTTCAGTTACAATTTAGGATTGCAATTAAAATATTTCTATTCTATTTTATCTGTCTCCTTGTTTTTCTTTTCAAATCAGTCACTTCACTCCTAATCTACTCATGCAAATCTGTATACTACACCTCCGTTCTCTAAATAATTACCAATATGTACTGATGAGATATTGCAGTGCTGTACCAGATAATATTAAGCATTGACAAATGCTTATTTTAGTTTTGATGAGCTGTGTTTTGTTTCTTCATTACAGTAATATCATGTTCAACAGCAGGACATTTTATTTTCTCCTCTAAGGGAAAAATTGAAGAGCAGACAGCCAATAAATTACAATTTCTGGGCCAGAAACCACTCCTGTTGTGGTAGATAGGCTACCTAGTGCTTACCACTCCCACTGATAAGCTAGAAGGTTTTCCTCCAACATAGAAAGGCTTGGGGGAGGGCTCAGAAACTTACAAACAGGCCTGGATACAGCAAATCTGTATCTGGACTAGACTAGTTACAGGAGAGGTGGGAAACAAGCGCAAATGCCTGCTTACACTTATCAAGGGTATCAGAACATGTCAGAAATCTGGGATGCATAGCTAGGCTTAAAAATGCCCTTGTGGTCATTAGCCTAGTAAACATCTATGAATCTATGAATCTGTGTAATTCCATATTATCTACTTAGTATAAAAATGCACTTCTGAAGTACACTATTCTAGTTTAGAGCTTGAAGGCATATTGTAAAATGCATATTGTGAGTTAACTCATTTAATGCAGAACTTAGACAGCACCAATGTCTTCTGTGTTCACTAAGAGCTGGAAAGATATAACACTTTTAAAGGAGGTTGCTGAAGGAGAAGTTCCCACTTCCCTGAGATGCAATGACATTGGAAATGATTACATTAACTGATGAGGCACAGAGGATGAAGACTTCTACATGGCATGGGTTCTTTGCCCCCACACAAATACAGGATTTGAATTCTTTCTTAATCTATCAGTTTTAAAAGTAAGTCTGATTTTACACTCTTTACATTCAAGATAGTGATGCAGAATAAACTAATGCAATGCGTATTAGGTTCAGTAGTAACTTTTTCCTGTTTCTGTGTGCAGAAATTCACTCTTTTTTGAAGGAAGTTGCTGCAATGGGAACTCAGTTTTACCCGAGGTGCAGCAATTTATTAGTAAATGGGGTCGACGGGGTAAAGCCATGTGAATGGGGGCAGGGTGTAGATTTGTGTCCAGCAGAAAAACAAAATTCAAAATTCACCTCAAACCTTGATTTATAGACTGAGACAATAAGTATAATATCTGATTTGTGATTCCAACAAGGATCTCAGACTGGATATCTCATTAATAGGTTGCCAAGAAACTATTGTTTTTCAGTCTGCAATTACAGAAAAGAATATGTCAAATGAATGATAAAACAGGAAGAAAAAGGAGAACATTATATGAAATTTGGAATGCCAACTAGGCTCTTCTAAAAATCAGAAGGTAGTGTGCACAGAGTAAATTAACAATGCAACGGAGCTGAACACTGAAATTAAAAGTAAGTTAAACCAGCAAATAATGAATTCAACTGAGCCTGAAGGTTTGGTGGACATAAGGGGATAGTTATGCAAAATGCATTTCATGGTGGTTAAAGAAAAGAGAAGGGAACAAATTGTAGTAAAGATTAGGCAGCATAAAAGAAAATTATCCAGAAGTGCAAAGAGATTGAGTACTTTTCTAGCATTCCATACAACCTTTATTCAATGATAGCAATGGAAAATGGATCAGAATAGAAATCCCTAGTATTACCAGGCACTGTCTTTGCAACACAGCAAAATAATATGCTGGATGCAGATATTCATCTGAATGAGGTACAGATAGCTACCGCATGTATAAAGGGACAAAGATATTGTCAAGATGGCTTCCCTGAGAATTTTATAAAGGGGGGAAGAGATCATGCCCAGCCATTAAGTGAAGTACTTAACAATATCAAAAGGAGATAAAGGGCACCTTTCTCAATGGCTAACCTTAATATATTGCACTTTACAAAATGAAACACATATAAACATGATTCATTGAATTACATGCCTTTGGTACTTAGTGTTGCTGTAAACATTTTGGCAAAGATCTTACTGTAAAGCCTTGACTAACATATCCACAGAATAATAGAAAAAGGTAGGCGGAATTGTTAGAGGATATTGCAATGTAGACATCTGGAGGACCCTTGTATCTTTTTTTTAAAAAGCTCCTTAGATTAAGTCTCCATCAGTGGATTGATAGATTTTGATTTAAAAGGGCATATGGCTTTTTTAAATTAAGTTTCATCTTCTAGTTTTTAGAAAACAGGAACTCTGAGACAGGTTTGCTAGCAGACAGCTACGTATACAATGGAGCAAACAATACTCCAGAGTCTGGTCTGTTAATTAATGGCTTGAGTCAGAAGAAGCTTGGGTTCAGTGGGGTGGTGGGCAAGGCTGCCCAATCACCCTGGCCTGTTTATGTTGTTTGCTGAGGAATAAGCAGCTAAATGCAAAGAAGTAGAAAGGGAGGGTCATGGAAAATCATTTTTAAGCTTTATGCACATGACTGCATTTTAGTTTCTGAACAAGAGGATAAAGCACTTCCATGGGTACTGATTTATTTAGGGAATTTTAAGAAATCTGTAGTCTTGTCTGCAATGGTAAAACACTGCTAGTATGAATATATTAAGGAATATAAGATTATATAATCCCTAAATATTTAAGACTAAATTTAGGAATCTCTTTACAAGAACTGATAAACGGGACCTAGCAAGTTTATCTGGGAGAAAGTGCATACAGTTCTGATGAAGGAAAAGGTAAAATGCACACTTTGTTTGGTAGGACAAAATTGATCACAGTAACGTTGACACCAATAATGCTACATTGCCTCAAGTATATCTCAGTAGAATTAAGACACCCCATGCCGCAGAAGCACAAAGGTAGATTGAGGCATTTATGAATGGCAAACAGGGCATTAGAATCACAAATTAAGACTTTATTCACAGTACACAAAGGGGGATGGGGACTCCATTTTCCACTTTTATGCTATGGCTCTAAACATTGCAAAGTATATAAATGTGTATAATGAAGGTACAGGGCAAGTAGAAGTATATAACATGGTTGGGGAAACAAATGATGATGCAGGGTAAGGGTTAAATAAATTATGGAGAGTAGTTTTATTATGGAAGGGGTGACTTTAAGAGTACAGAGCTGGACTCCTTTGAAATATGATCTTCCTTACATGTGCTTCATTTGATGCATAAGTCATCAGTTTTGGACCTATGGAGTTGTTATAAAATGGCAGCATCTGGATCTTTTAGTGAAAGAGCAAGAGGAAGGAAACAGTGTCATCAGGCCAGGACCATTTGGAGAAGTCTATTGTAGAAGGCCCGAATTTGTATGTGTGTGTTGGGGGTTGAGAGCAGCCAAGCACAGATTGCTAGCAAGTTAAAGGTTAGGGTTTATTTGTCCATTATTTCCAAAACAATACTAGCTAATGAATGAATGTCTAGAATTAATAGTGATACTCAATTTCCTTTGAGTACAAGCCAGAAACTGCTTCATAGATTAATTATTATGCATTTAAGGATAACAAAATATTCCAGAGAAGAGAAAAGGTTTTACCACAATATTATGGAATACCACTTGCTCACTGCAATTAGTATTGGCAACTTAAATTATGCATTACTTTTTACTTTAATATTGTTAAATGAAAGTTGTATATTGCCTGAATATTATTGTGACTGTTGTTGCATTTGAGTCAGACATTTCTGTTATATGATATTATACTTCCTCTGAATTTGATTATTCTCATCATAAGCCCCCTCTTTCCCTTTTTCTACATTGAGTCAGGGTCTCACATCAACTGTCATTACCTGTCTCAATTCAGTGCCTCTCTCCTACCTTCTTCGACAGTCATGTCTTCTCTCACATAATCCATCCATCTCTTAACTGAATGTCATCTTTTAATCTTGTCTTTTTCCTGTCTCTTCCAAATCTTTTTTCACCAAAATTAAGTTCTGCTTTCTTGTACTTGCCCAAACCACTGTAATCTGTTCTGTTTGACCTTGACTACCATAGGAGTTAATTTGGTTTGAGATCGGATGTCGTTATTTCTTCATTTCTTCCACAATGTGCATACTATCACCCATCTCAGGCACTTAATCTCTATCACCTCTAGCTTCTTCAGCTGCTCTGTTTTCACTGCCCACATTTCCATTATATATAGATGTAATGGTCACACCATTATTTTGTATGCATTATGTAACAGATCCTTTGGCATTCTTCTGTCATACCCTACCCTTGACACTCTGTGCCAGTTGGTTGCAGCACCTTTGGTTCTAGCTTTGAATTCCTCATTTAAACTTACCTTATCCTCAAGCCACCCTTCCATATACTAAGCAATTAACCTGTTGCATTATTTTCCCTTCTATCTCAAATGTCATATTCTCCTGGATCCCCCTTTTAATGCTTTTGGCAACTGTTTTAGCTGTACTTCCCCAAAACTTTCAATTTTGCATTTCATTTCTATATAATTTGCTGAAGTTCCTCTTCAGAGTCTGCTTGTAATGCCACTTCATCTGCATAAAACAGCTTTGTTGATCTGTTCCCTCTGACCTGTTTGCTAATGCAGTTCATTGCAAGTATGAACAGCAATGGACTCATGTTGAACCCTGATGCATATCCACTCTCACTGGTAATCCCATGTGTGAATTTGAACACTGTTCATACTTGTGTCATGAGGTCATTATACACAGCCTCCACTAATTCTGCCAATATTTCCAGGGCTTCAATTCAACCAGAGCCATCCAAATTAGCTTTCTGTGACCCTTGTTATAAAGAAAATGTAAGTTAATTATATAAAAAAATCTATTGCTATTCACTCTTCCAAGTGTCGGCTTGTGCTGCCTTATTTCAGCTAATTCCTAACTCCTGGGTTTATGTTTGTATGCATAAAAGAGAAGGGATGCTTTTCTTAAAGGTTTTAGGCATCCTTGTGAAAACTGCCCCCCACAAAAAAAAAAACATTTTTGAGAATAAGAAAATAGAACAGGGAGTTATATAAGGTGCCAAACTGTTACCTTTAATTTTAGATATGGAACATTTGAATCCTGGAAGGTCACAGACTGTGTGATATAATCCTAGTGAAATAAACTTTCCCTGTTGCTGTGCCAAGTCTAGAAATGAGATCTCTGGTCTGAGCAATTCTAAATATTGTTCAAAATAAATACATTTAATTAACATAATTATGTCTATCACTTCAAAGAAAGGTAGGGAAATATTTGGGGATGCATCCTATTTTAATACTCTGATTTATGGTAAAGCTACATTATTAAATAAGAAAAGCTTAACATTCAGATATGATTTATAATCTAAGTTTTACATCACATTTTTTACTGTTTTTCGCAAAACATAGTTTCAAGATATAGGAGAAAAACCAATATTATCTTCTCATAACTTTTTAGAACATGTCTTTCATTAAATCATTGTATTCAAACAAATGGCTTAATGATGGTGCAACTTTTAAAATATATTCAGTTAAGGCTCATTCCTGATGTGAGAAGCAGTAAACACTAAAGAGATGGCAGGAAAATGTAAACTGTACACCTCTTAAAATAAATTGACTTCTACAACTTCCACATCGCATCTTGTATTCACTAGAAACCTGAGACAATTTGTTTTATTATTTTGTAGGAAATGCAGACTCCACTGGGGCCACAGAGCTGAAGTTGTTAGTGATTCCCATCTCCCCCCAAAATAATGCACACATATGTGGGCAGAGAAAGATCACCTGGCTCAGGAAATAAAAGAGTAGAATGCAGTATGCAAAAGTTAGGAGTTAGACAATGAAGGCTGCTGCAAATGTCAAAATGTTATGTACCGTTCTGTGTTTGTTGTAATTTCTCACAGCAGCTAACATCTGCATGTGTCCTCAGTGACAATAGTGTAGTGACAGGTGCACTCTAACATCTGCATGCACCCTCAGTGACAATAGTGTACTGACAGGTGCACTCTAACATCTGCATGTGCCCTCAGTAACAATAGTGTACTGACAGGTGCACTCTAACATCTGCATGTGCCCTCAGTAACAATAGTGTACTGACAGGTGCACTCTAACATCTGCATGCATCCCAAAGAAAGTGGAGAAATGTCTTCTTAGCAGTGCAGGTTAGCCTCTACATGTATCCTCAGTAGTATAAGATAATGGTCTATATAATTACTCATCTTAAAACCTTGTCATCCACTCACTTGTGCTTCAGGTTCTGGTGACACTTTGCCCAGTATGAAGGCTATCCTTTCAATGGCAAACTTAGGGTTAAAGTTGGAGACTGTCTTTCTGGTCTACAAAATGTTGCAACAGGGGTTCCTCATGGTTAATTCTTTGGTCATTAGCTGTTCTCACCATCATTTGTTTTCCTTGATGTTTCTGAACTACAGGCAGTTACATACCTTGATGATATGGTAACCACCGGAAAATTCATCTCTTCTTCTCTTATTAAAGAGGAAATAGCCAGAATGTGAAGGAAACTAGTTTCTGTTCTCACACTTTCTAATCAGCATGTCCAAAACCAGAGCCGTGCTGTCTGGCACACTTTCCTCACTGTTATGCATAGTTTGAGACCCACAGATGATGAATGTAGGGTGGTGATCACTCACTGAGACAGACAGGATGTCAGAAGTTTTGTTATTATTTGTATTCATATCCAGCTTTTTTGTCAATTGCTTTATTTATCCTTGTCAGTTCAATTATTATTTGAGTGAAGCTTAAGAGGTTGACGTTAAGTGTTGCATGTGGGTGTAGTGAAGGATTTGGCCAGTTAATGTTTACATCACCAAGAATTAATGTGTGATGTTTTGTGTTTGTAGAAATCCAGGATACCATATCCTCTAGTAAGGTAATACTTCTATATAAAGGTTGTGGTGGTGTGTAAATTATAGCTATATGGATTTATGTATGAGAATTTACAGTTACATTAAAGAATAATAGTTTCACAGTTGTGAAAAGAATGAACGGTCATTTGGAAGTCTGCAAGGCTGAAGTGATTACAATATATTAGGCATATTTCATGTCAATTTTTGTTAATCAGATGGCTGACATATTATACCCAGGTGGGAATGCTTCTTCATCTGATATCATGGGTTTTAGCCATGTTTCATTGGCTGTTAGCATGTCACATTTATAGTGCCTGCTCTGACGGTGTAGTTTAGTTATTTTGTTACATATGATTGTGGTGCTTATGTGGTATATCTCTAGTATGTCAAAGAAGTAGTGGTTATCACTAAAGTTTGGTTTAGAATTTGCGTTATAATGGGTAGGACCAGAATTGGGCTGGATGTCTTCACATATTAAAAGGTGTATCATGACTGTTGTGTAGTATTGAAGTAGTATCACTTCAGATTTTGTAGTAGTTCTATCTGTTTTTTTATACTGATTTATTTGTAGGGAGGTAATGTAGGTTAAAAAAGTATTGAAGTTGTTATGATATGGGTCCATACGTAGCAAACTGTAGTTGGTTAAAGGTTGTAGCAATGGTAGTACATGGGAATGGTTTATTTGATTTTTTTGAAGGTTGTAAACCCATTATGCCATCAATTGTTCCAGTCCCCCCATATGCTGAATATAATCTGCAGTGTGTGTGTGTGTGGGGGGTCAAACACAAAGCCAATGGCTAAATTTATTGATGAGAAACTGAAAAATCTTTTCACTCATATGAATTATATTTTGAAAAATTCATGACTTTTTTTAGAAGTTTGAGTTGTTTGGTGTAGAAGGTTAAGGCTGTGATCTGTAGTTTCTGTGAACAGGGTTTGATTCCCACAGCCCTCATTTGCCTACTGTGTGACCTTGCAAGTTACCTAACCAGATATTGCTTCTGGGTTGCCCCTGAAAAGGGACTGTGTGTCCAGTAGGCATAAATGGTTAACAAATGGGTATTATTAAGGACTGGGGATTAGGGACTGGCATAATGGTTAAGGTGTGTACTTCACAGACACAAGGTACACGGTTTGATTCTCAGCTTTGGTCACTCTCTGGTTATTGGTTAGGTGTGTAATGGTTTGCAGACTAATTGTCTGTTAGTTACCTATGAATCACATGAATTTTGACAACAATTTAATGTTGGCTATTATTGATGGCATCAGTTTGTTTTCTGTGATACCGTACAATTTACCGCTTGAATGGTTTATAAATTTTATTAGAGAGCACACCATGTTTAAACATCACAAAATAGTCATGTTACAGAAATTTATGGAGCTGATCCTTTTCAGATTTTTTTTTTATATTTTGAAGGGGAATATTTCAGGAAGCTCAGTGGAATACCTATGAGTGCAGCCTGCACCCTTATGTTTGCCAATATAGTAATGCCATTCTGGAAAATATTTTATGTTTTTGAGTCAGAATATAATAAGTTTTGTATTGCTTATTTTAGATTTTGGCATGAAAATTTTATTTTGCAGACAGTGCATCATTTTTGAAATCTGCTTTTCATTTTCTTCCAGATAAAGTTTAATTTCTTGATATTATCACTGAGAAGGATGAAGTAAACAAGGCATTCAGATGTAATATTTATCATAGGGAAAAATTTTCTAATTCTTATCTTTACTTTACAAGTTGCACCCCCCACACACACAAAAAAAGAGTATTGTGAAAAGCCAAAATGTGTTTTTAGCAGGATTGGTTAGTGAGGATATTCAGTTAGCAGGTGAATTAAAGGTCCTTTCAAAAATGCTTTTGGCCAAAGGGTATCATGTTGATTTATTCAATGAAATTCAGAAGAGATAGTATGTTCTGACAAATTTTTGGGCTCTTCTCATATGATAGTTCAAAATAGGATAAATACAAAAAAATAATTCTGATAAGAATAAATCTTTAGTTATGGCATTGCTGTACAGTCTTAGTAACATTATCACAAGATATAAAAGTGAAATTGGGTGAGACACCATTCATTCTGTATATGAGAGGTAGTAACATCAAGTATTTACTGGAAAACCAGTAAAAGAACAATAAGGGAAATGGTTTGACTAGTAGAAAATGGTTAGCCAAATGTGGTGCGTGCAAGTCCTGCAAATTTATACATGATGGTTCCAGAATCATTATTGAGGGTTTTAACAGGGTTATTGAGTGCCCTGGATATTGTAATTGTTAGACTGCTAGAGTGGTTTATGTAGCAAAATGTCTATCCTCTTCATTTCATATTAGTAAGATTTACAGAAATGGCAGGACAGACTTTGTGAACACTTGTATGGCACTAGAATGCATAGGCTGAATAATGCCTTATAGAAACACACATCAGAATGTTTGAATTCTAAAAAGATTAGATTTTTTATCATTGACAAGATAATCAATGATGACAGAGGTAGAACCCAGGTAGCCAGGCTCGAATATAAAGAGCTATTATGGCAGATATGGCTCAACAACGCCAGGTTAAATGATAATGTTTCAATCAAGAGTCCTTTAAAGATGATAGTTGCTAAGCTTTAAATTGTTAGGTAATGCTCATTATTTATTGTATTTACCTCTGTACAACTTACTTTTAATTTAATTTTTATGTTAGTTTTTGGCATTATCGGTAGGTTATTCATTAATGTGTCCTGCTACTACAATTTGCAGTTAAACAATTTTTTCTCTATGTACTTCTAAAATGTTATGTTTTGTACTTGCTCTCTGTATTTGTGAAACAACTCTGTATGTGTTTACTTGCCTTTGTATATTTAGAAACTGTGGAGCTTTTTTCCTCGGGCCTCTGCTGAAAAAGGACATTTATCCAGTCGGATTCTCCCGGTCAACAAATGTAAAATAAATAAATAAAAATATTCATTTTATTGAAAACATGGGATTTTTGAACGTTTTAATTTTCATTGTTTGATTGTTTATAAATAGATATTGTTCAGTTCTTTATTTGATTAATTGGATTGTCTGTTTTTAATTAATCAATATTGTGTAATTAATGGTGCATATATTTGAAGGGATGGATTGGTTAGATGACTCTAATGAAGTCTCTGCTGAGTGGATGAATTGCTAAATCTCCAATTTTAATAAAATACTTAAAGGAAAACTCCACCCTAGAACTAAAAAAATATATTTTTTCATTCTGTCTTTGTTTCTTGACCTATTTTAACACATCAAAAGCACTGTAAGATCTTTATTTGTAATTTTAGCCTGTTTTCCACAACATGGCTACCAATGGGGCTTGATGTATCAACATGATCTTGGACTACCTCAACCCTTTCTCTTTCCCATAACACTTTGTATGACTCTTGCCAGACATAAAGAAGTAACTTTGAATTTCCATGCCATTGACATATAATGGGATTTAGGAGGGTCATTGTTATTTTCTTTACCTTCTGTAAAAGGACAGCTTCTTTTCTGTCTCTAATCACTCTCATTTATGTTTGTCTCTGACTTTGTTTTACACTATACTTAGAAGTTATCCAGCTACAGCCAGAAAAGTAACTAAATTGCAGGACTTTGCTCAGTGTTTTCTTTTGTAGTCTGAAGAATTGATTCTGCAAAGGTCTCTCAGCACAGTGACAGTTTTAACACCTCTGCAGTAGTGTGGGGAGAGGGGACTCTCAATTTCTCTTGAACTACAAAAGAAAACACTGAACAAAAACCTGCAATTCAGTTACTTTTCTGGCTGTAGCGGGATTACTTCTAAATATAGTGTAAAACAAGGTTTTAGCCAAACTTAAATGAGGGTGATTAGAGACAGAAGAGAAGCAGTCCTTTTATAGAAGGTAAAGAAAATAACAGTGACCCTCCCAAATCCTATTATATGTCAATGGCATTGGAATTCAAATTTATTTCCTTATGTCTGGCATGAGTCATACACAGTATTATGGGAAAGATAAAGGTTTGAGGGAGTATAAAATCACATTGATACATCAAGTCCCATTGGTAGCCATGTTGTGGAAAATAGGCTAAAATTACAAATTAAGCACTTAGAGTGATTTTGAGGTGTTAAAATAGGTAAGGAAACAAAGACAGAGTGAAAAAAAACATTTTTTTTTTTAGTTCTAGAGTCAAGTTTTCCTTTAAGAAGACTGTTGACGGTCACTGTATTTTTAGTTATTAGCTTATGGAAGCAATCAGTTTGTACAGTAGAGCTGGGATTTACAAGCATCCAGTCTATAATGTACACTAATGCAGACAGTCGAGTTTTACACTGCAAAACACTATACTATCACCTAATCACATAATCTAAAAAAGTATAATGAGACAGTCTCATATTTACCTTATATCAGTGTCTAGATATTAATGTAATAAAGAACGACATCAGAGATGTCCTTACAAATAAGATATGCAAAATGAAACTGAGGAGGAACCTGATAGTGTTTTGGGTGGATAAAATGTTTTATGGAACTTCTGTAAGGGAGTAATTCCTGTTACTGTTACATTTCTATTTGCTCTAAGACTCTGTAGAACAATGAAAAGACATTGGTAGTGTGTTGTATTTGTATCAATTTCACTTAGATTGGATATGCTTTATGTATATAGAACCTAAGCCCTTTAACAAGTATGTAATGTCAGTCGCTGATGTTTTTTTTTTCCAAACATCTTTATTAAATTTACACATATGGCAAAGGTAATCTTACATTAATGTAAATGAAAGACATACAAAATGATATCAGTTTGGTTGCAGTTTACATCACAGACACCATTGAAACAACTGTATTTGTAAACATAAATCACTTATAAACCATCCAATCATTGTCAGTTAAACATTATATAGCTCATTCAAATCCTGCCTCTTATATATAACACTCTTTTGACATATTGGTTAATCCCATGAATATTTACTAAGTAATGGTTTTATATTGTGCTTATCAATGAAGTGTTATGTTATTTTAACTTGCTCTATACAGCCCTATATATACACACTTTATATTACTGTGGTTCTCTATCAGTAAACCTCCTGCTATCCTACTTTGAACTTACATTCATAAACTTTTTTACCATTTCTCTACTCTTATAATTCCCCATATTCTCTTGCTCTGTCTCACTGTGGTCCTTGCTGCATCTCATTTTATAACAGTTATTAATTTTATTGTCTCAGCATAATATGACAGTTTAGTAGAATTTTCCTCTCTTTTTTTCCCTTTTAGAGCCAGTGCTCACTACATCCGACACTAATACTGCAGGAGCTCTGCCACAAGACCCAATTCCCAAATGTTTTCACTGAGAATTTTGTCACTGTACACTGTAAACAAATTTAACATGAAGAACCTTGCTGTGTATTAACTCCATCTAGTCAAATACGTGCTTGCCCTGTTCTGGAAAGTGGTTATAACATCCTCCACTCCTATTGGTCTCTTGACCAATATATTTCATTGTGTATGCCAGTAACTTAGTCTCCCTATCTGCCAGATTTCTCTATTCAGGAAATGAAAGAAAACCTGTTATATTTTGTGCCTCTTTGCTAATTCTTAGTTCTGCCTATAAACCGGAAACCTATAAAACTCTCTGTTATAATTTGAGCTGAGGATGGGACCTTACTATGCTTGGCTTCACTTCCCTCTCCCCATGTCCTTCCTATTCCCTCTTACTCTGCTTCCACATACACACTTCACTTGTGACTCATATTCCCTAACATTCCCCAAAAAACCTTACTACTATCATACAAACACTCCTGTTTCTTTTTACCTAATTTCCAACTTCTATTTAATCTTTTAGCACCATTCTCAACTACCTTTCCCCCTCCCATAAGGCTTTACGCAATATTCATTCATACTTACACCCCTCTCTAACAGTATGTAGCTATTCTACATTGTATCATCTATTTTTCTCAAATAAACCCTCACTTCTTTCTGTATTAACTACATGTTCATTCTCTAGACTTTTAAACCCCTCTTTTCCTTACATTCCAGAGAAGATACTAGAACAACCTAACTCTCTACCTACTGCCCTGTAACTTATATTTTCCTTCTTGATCTCTACTTCACCACTACCTGCCATCAATAAAATAAAGATCCGTTTACTTAATCATGCTACTCCTCAGCTTATCCTCTATTCTTCTCCTCCTTATGGGCCATCACTCATCCTATCATGACTCTTTATGATAGCTCTCAACATCTCTCCAACTGTAGCCCAACCACTTAGTTATACTTCATCCCTACACTCTCCACACATCTCTCTAAACCTATTTAATGACGCCCCACACCTTTACTACAAATATAGACTGATTAACTCCATTTTATCTCAAGCCAAAACAAAATTAAGTGCAAACCAAAACAAAATTAAGCGGAAAACACTCTCTAAAAACAAGTGTTGATAATTCCCCAATTAATTAAAATCCTTCTAGGAGACATTAACACTATCTCTGGCCCCACCTAACGCAATTCTCTTCCACACACTGTGCTCTAACCCCACAATGATGAACTCCCAGTCCCAGTAACCTAATTTTTGCTGCCATAAATGTTAGATGCATAAGAAATAAAACTGTTGAATCACATGCCTGGATTACTCAACATAAGTCTGATAATCTCACTGTAGATGAAACCTACCATAAACTCAGCATAAATAACTCTAAAATTACACCTCCTGGCCATAATATCCCCTGTAATAACCATATAAGGGTTGCAGCATTGCTTTAATGTTTCCTAACAATTACCACATTTCCCTTTACAACAAAACAAAATTCAGTTCAGCAAAACTTCTTATTACATCCTGAAAATAAACAATTATAAACAAATATGTATTATTGTCCTTTACAATCCACCTGGTAACAATACAACTATAATGGAATATTTCCTACATTGGATATCCATAACAATTATACAGGAAACATACTACAAGATAATGTGAATGTCAGTTGGTTGGACATTAACTCGAACTGTCCTACATCAGGTCTATATCAGTTTGTCGAATAGTCTGTTCAGTGCTTGACTATTCATCATCGAACCTACTTAAGCAAAAACTCATTTTAGTGAGTGATCGTTTCAACAAATTTTTTCACAGGGAAAAAAACTAGTGGACCAGCTACTGACTACAACAAACACTACACATTTTAAAAATCAGCGGGATGTTTCACCCTACACCCCACACCCCCAGTGTGGGGGTTGTGACCCCACACCTCCCTAACTAAATATACCAATTCCGAGATTGTACTACAGTGGGAAAATGGGCAAATTCCCGATGATGGCCAACTGCATCCTTTCCCTGTGAGTATCACTGACTGGGCTAAACAAGCTCCTTTTCATTGGATGCCCAGGAAGAAAAGCTTCAAACAATGAGAATACAAATACATGCAATAATATTTTAATGCATGGAGTTCTAAGGAAAACACTACAGTAAAAATATAAACAACATACGATGGTCTAATACATAGGTTTTTAATGAAATACTTCATTAAGAATACAAATATAGAATAATGGTCTATTATAAAGAATTCTAAGGAAACATTAATATAAAGATCTTTAACAATAGTATTAGTTCATTCAACATTAAAATAATGTACCTTTATGATAAAGAATGGAAGGAAATGAGGTAGATTGGGGGAATTAGAAGGAAAGACTATGAAACTAGGAAGAGATGGTAGGAAGAGATAAGAAGTAAAAGTGGGAATTTAGGGGAAACTGGAGGTGAGGTAATACAACTGTTTAAGTGACTTATGGTTTAAGTGTTTATAAGGCATCTGTCTTATAAACGTGGTAGTTGTTTGAAGGTTTCACATTATCTGCAGGTACACCTTTTAGTTTTATGTGGGTTACCTGGTATCAAATGCTTTGGATAAGCCAAGGGCGATGGATGAGACTAACTGATTTGAATTGCCATGATGACTGACTGAGTTACTTGGTGAAATGTGTAAGGGCAGTTGTGGTGCTTTTCTTAAGTAAAACCTGTGTTGGAACTGTAAGAGGAGGTTGTTAGCAGTGAGGTGCATGAGGAGCTGTGTGTGAATACATTCCTCCAGGATTTTTGATATGGGTGACAGTATTACAATAAGCCTGTATTTAGAGAATTCTGTTGAATTCCTATCTTTGTGAAGGGATATTATTTAATTTTTTTTCCAGAGGGATGGGACTTGGCTGTCTGTAATGGAATTGTTAATAAGTATGGAAACTAGGTAGGCTAGTGGGTCTGCTAATATTTTGATGTATCGACTTGGAAGGCTATCTGCAGTCAGACTTGTGAGTTTTACATTCTGAAGATGTATTTGATTATTGAATTAGGGACATATATTAGGGAGCTGGATGTTCATAGGTTCATAAGTAGGTACTAGGCTATTGGCCCTAGGGCCTATATAAGCCTAGCCAAACGGTACCCTGGCTTTTGCCACCCAAGAAAATTATTTTCCTGTGCTCCTGTGAAGCAGAGCCACAGAAGTGATCCCAGGGGTGAATTTCCTATCTCCCATCCAATCATAAAGATTTTTCTTGAAGAGTGCTAATGAGGAGGTTTGTTTGATATAGATAGGTAGTTTATTTATTTGAGTAGGCGGTGGGGGGAGTAGAGAAGAATTTACAATGATGCCTAGAAGATCTTTGGGCTATGTTGGTGTGTTTCCTGAAGGTTACTGTTGGGTTATGTTGGTGTGTTTCCTGAAGGTTACTGTAGAAGTTTTTTTGTCTGTTTGAACATGGGATTTGGTGTGGTTTCTGTGATGTCTGATGTTTTGCCAGTTTCTCTGAGATTTGTTTTGTGATCATTGTTCCTAGTCTTTGCCTCCTGATGTGCACACATTGCTTGATTTATTTTGTTAACCATGGTGCTGGGTTAGATTTTATCCTTTTTTGTTCTGGTGGGAACCAGTTCATTTAGTATATTTAGAAATGCTATTGAAGTCTGAGACTGCTTTCTCTAGAGGCATTTTTAGAATATCCCAGTTACACAGCTAAAGGTGGAAATAAAAGTTTGTACTTAAATTTTGCCGAGGTTACATGCTTGCTTATATTGTGGTTGTCTGACAGTGTTGTTCTTCTTCCTTACAACAAAGGTAGGAAGATGGTCATTGACGTTGTCTGGTGGATTATCCAATCCAATTGCAAATCCAGTCTATTGTAGATTCTCTGCTGATAGCTTAGCTAGAGCACTGTTGAGTTGAGTGAAATTATATAGGTTAATTGTATAGTTGGGGGGTGGGGTCTGAACATATTAGCTACCAGTTGGTGTTGAGGTCTCACAGTATCAGAGTATCTCGGTTAATAAAAATAAATAAAGAAAAAATAAAGACATAAACAACCAAACAACTTTAGTGTCAACATAATAGCAGAACATTTGCTGTCACCTACACTGAACCATCGACATTCAAATAAATGTCCGTAATCAAAAGAACTGAAAGGTGTATACTAAGAAATGACTTTATAAGCAAACTTTATCTCTGTTACAACTGACAGCACTAAGGTAAACAGGAAATAGAGGGTTTTAATTAGTTTTACAAAATAGTCATGGCTTAGAAATGTCATGTAGTGCATTTTTTGTTTCTTTTTTGGAAACTGGTACACCTGTGTCTTGTTCACGAAGGTTGCTTTGGAATTCACAGGATAAGCACTTTTCTGTAGACAGCCTTACATCCCATTATAAATTGTAGAAGTTCATGTGTCCATCTAGAAAATGCACCTGCATTTTTTTCATATAACCAAGCCTGTTTTATGGGTTAATTTAAATTGTAGCCAGCATTCATTAGATGCTTTATGCTTATTTAAAGTTATGTTATATTTTCAAAAGAAATGGATAATTTGATTTTGATTTCTATAATAATAATGCTTTTGTAAATAGGCAATTAGCAATGATTTATGTGACAAAATGATTTTTGCATTTTTAGGTCATCAGCTTCATTTGTGGTACTGTGTCTTTTGTTAACGTCTACTGAATGATTACAATTTTATAGAGAGTATAATTGTTTTAAACAGTATATCCCCACTGTTGTATTGTTATTTGTTCCCCCAAATTTTTCATGTTAAACTGTGTATGTATACAAAGAGGTACCAGGTGTGCTCTATAGTATTTACTTCTTAATGGGCTGCATTGTGTTAGTTCTTCTGCCTTAATGCCTTGCTTCCACACTTTATCACAAAGATGCAATTAAAAAAGTTTGTAATCATGCAGAAAAAAGAGGAAACAATATTTTTTCAGTAGCTGTTATTAGTTTTCACTGATTTGGCACTGGATTCCAAAACAGTTTATCCTAGAGCCAGACAAGGTGTCACATATTGGTGACTCCATAAGTGCCATGCAGTGCATATGGTGATAACCTTTCAGACTGTGCACCCGTATAAAGTAAAGTAAACATTTTTAGATCAGTCCATGCAGATCTAACATTTCCAGATACAGATAGAAAAACTTACAAGTTGAAATAGTTCATGTCATGGCAGCAACCAGCCCAGAAGTCCTAGCCTTGTGGAAGAGGAGGTGCTATCAACTGTTATATGCTCTACAGGAAGAAAATGCCACACTAGACATCACTTGAGGCTGTTGTTAGACCAGCTGACTGCCCCAGAGGCTATTAATAAGTACTGAGTAGACAAACAGCAAGTGTTGGCTGAGTGCAGTGGATGTGAGTCCATGCAGACAGAGAGAGAACTCTATTCATAATTACAAACAAATGTTTGCCTCTCACTGGGATTTTCAAACTCCATATGGGGAATACAGAGAATATGTTCCAGACTACAGCCTTTCACATATTAAACAAATTCCAGATGGTAATGTTTTATCTAGTTTTATGGGGCCAGTTATTGCACCCCTGAGTGTCTATTCTCTAGCAGGGATGCCATTCATTCAACTGCCAGATGATGTGCATGTCAGATGGATGGATCCTTCAGATCACAGCTTTGTTCCCTGGTATTGTGCATTGTAGCTTTATCTGGAAATTCTGTGTCTTATGGCACAGGTTTGTGATGCATGGCATCCCTAAGTGATGCCTGATAGGGGAGTACAGAATTCTAATTAGTATGTATATATATATATATATATATATATATATATATATATATATATATATATATATATATATATACACATACACACATACACAAATACACACACACACAGACACACACACACACACACACACACACACACACACACACACACACACACACACACACCCATATATATGTAGATAGATATATGTAGTGAGAGAGAGAGAGAGATGGATATATGTATACATGCACACACACACACACTATATATATATATATATATATATATATATATATATATATATATATATATATATTTATATATAAATGTAGAGAGAGATAGACATATGTATACACACACACACACACACACACACACACACACACACACACACACACACACACACACACACACACACACACCTGCTCACCACACATGATAGAATTTTACACACACACACACACACACACACACACACACACACACACACACACACACACTATATTGCTTTCCGTTTTTATTAAAATCCCTCCTTGCTGACTGCAAGAGATTTCAAACATCAGATTGTCAGTTGTTTCTGTGGTGTGTGAGCTGTGCTTGAGTGAAGGTAAGTGTTTTTTTTTTGTTTGTTGTGCCAAAGCATTTGAACATACCAGAAGTTTTGGCACTTGGTCTTTCAGTGCATGTGTGAGTATTTGCAGGTTAGGATTAGAATGAGGACTAGATAAGGGAATACATTTAATGGTATGTAAATAGTATGTAAATCATGGCAATAATAAAAATCAAAATATTATAAAGGAACCCTTTGACTTTAAATACCAAAGGTTGTCAGCATCACTGCATCCTGTATTAACTATCCAGCTAAACTGAATGATCAACACCTGAGTCATGGTGTCCTAATGAGGGGGTATAATTTCAATTATGGCAGAGATTTTAACTTCTCATTGAAGGTCACTGCAACCTGGAACATCTGTTCTGGGTGAAGTGTTGCAATAAAGAGAGAAATGCTGAAAATTGTGATTGAAAAGACCTGGACATCTTTGAGTAGACAGACTACTGGTTGTGAGCACCTGAATGGAGGACAACTATTGAACTTTTAATTTTGTGAGAAGTGATTGCATTCCTTATTTGTGAGGCCCAAGGACTGTAACTGCTCTACCGTCAGACAAGTAATCTGTGCTTTTGATTTATTTACTGCATTTACTTTCACTTTGGGAATAAAACTATGAATTTTTTGTAACTATGTAGATGCGGATGCTTTGCAAACCATATTTGTGGTGCAGCAAGCCCATTTTTGGAACATCTTCTATGCTGAATATCCTCAACATTTTACTGTTTGCTGCTTGCATGAAGGCAGTCTATTGAATATATTAACCTCACCCAGAGAGATAGTATTCCTGTGGTATTTCATGAGAAAAAAATGTTTTAAGCATTCCTTTACTGTCAGCTTTTTAGCGGAATGCAACTGTTTTATAGTTAGGAGTCCCTGGTTGTCTAACGGTTAGGATTCTGTACTTTCACCACTGTGGCCCTGGTTCGATTCCTGGTCAGAGAAGCTTCAATGCATTTTTTGAATGGAGCAGTGGTGCAGCAGTTGCATTGTCACCTTACAGCAAGAGGTTCTCTAGCTTGATTCTCAGCTGGGACGCCGTCTGTGTGGGGTCTGCATGTCCTCCCCACATCTATGTGGGTTTCCTCTGGGTGCTCTGGTTTCCTCCCATATTACAAAAACATGCATCTGGAGCATTTCTTCCCGGGCATCCGCTGACAATTGGCTTCGTTCCAAGTCAGACTTTCTCGGTAAACAAATGTTAAATAAATGCATAAATAAAATAAAATAATCAATGATGTTGATGATAACTGAGAAGCTGTTACAAACTATAGCTGCTAGAGCTGAAAGTATGGTGTTAATTGCCAAACGTCACAATGAACATATTTAATTAAATGGTATGAGGTTATTAGATTGCAGATGGAATTTAAAAATAAATGTGCACAAGCTGGTACTTTATTAGGTAATATTAGCACAGATGGTATACCTGGTTCCAACAGCATGGGGAAAGTTTATATATATAGGACAAGTTGCATGAATGGATAATTTATTAAGTAATACTAGTGCATATGATATAAGTAGGGTGGAAATAAAAGAGTAAGTGAAAATACAGTGACATTGAAGAGTGTGATTCACCTACTGAAGTGAATTTAAATAAAATTGATTTGTCTGATTATGCAGTTCTAAGTCTAAGAGAAAAAGAAGAAAGGCATTAGTAAGTATACACATCCAGGTGTTGGATGATAATGCTGCTAATGTTGAATTAGGTAAAGACTCTGACATCTCTATTCAGGTGGGGGATGTGATAGGAAGAAGTGATAGAGAATACTCGTCATGTGATGATAAATCTGTTGAATTAGAGATGAATGCAGAAAGCATCATAGAGAGTAAAACATCAGGTACTCAAGTCCACTTTTTGATTATTAGTGACTCCATGTTAAAAGGAATCAAATACTATATATACACAAAACAATAGATGTTTCAGTGATACATAGTGCTAAAATGAAGGCTATAAAAACAGAATATGTAGGTTTGTGAAGGGAATAGTGATGTAAGGAAAATGGATAAGGAGACTTTATTAAAGGAAGTTAAGATGATTACTATTTTTTGGTCCCCTTGGACCTAACTGTTACTAGCTCAGCCCTCAGTATTCAGTGTCTACACTGGGTCTAACAGCTACTCTTCAATCTCCCATGGACTTACTCTGTTTTTTTGAGGCCAGTCATGGATCTTGAGGGTTTGACTTATCTGTATTTAATCTGGTGGGTAGATTTTTTTTTATGACCTCCCACTTCCATTTTCCCACCTACCATACTCATTATTTACGTATGAGGACAACTACCCTATTTTGTTTGACCACACCCCCTTAAGAAGTATGTCAGTGAGTGTCCCTCCACCTGGAATGAGCACAACCACATTTAAGAATTTAATTATAAGAATAATGTTGGAGTCTAATAACTTTTACTTCTATCGATGAGAATATATGATAGGGCATAGGGATTGCTTTGCCACTGATGAATAAGTTATCAGGCCAATAAAATCCTGTGTTATAAAATGAGAGGATTATTAAACATTTTTTTAGAAGTGGTGTCAATAACATTATAAGAGTAAATAGAAAGTATAAGTATGGACTGGAACTGATAGCTCTAAATGCGAGAAGCCAGTGTGGATTTATTAAGATTATTGATTTTGGAAGAAGAGGTAGATATGGGTATTTTAGATAAACTTAGTTAAGTGACTCTAATGCACCTATGGGAGTTGTAGGATATAAAGCTTTCCATAATTACATAAGTAACATGAAAGGGGCAGAGAGTTTCAATTTTTGTAAAAGAAACCATTAATGCAAAAAATTTGTTATACTTACAAAAAAGAAAAAAATCAGAAATAATATCTATGGTCTGTGGTTCTTCAGCAGAAAAGGACTAATATTCAATTTGTGGAGCTTGTTTTACATTTCTGGCAATAAGCATGCAAGAAAACAATTGCTTTGGCAGAGAATCTGAAAAAATGTATTATATCAAATAACTTTATATCAGATAGGATTCTGAATTTGCCAGACATTGAGTTAATATGCCAAACACTGAGCGGTATAATATCACAGGATTAATGACTATTAATGACAAGAATACTAATAGCTTTGCAGTTCACGAAGCTCTGTGATTATGCTCCAATATCAGTTAAAAAACATCCTAGTTCTGCACTATTCTAGAGCGAGACCTTAACGATGCCTTAGAAGTGTATGTAACAAGTGTTAAGCACCTCTCTATGTGATGGTAAGATCACTTCTTGCACTACATACTTATAGCTCACAGTGCTGGCAGACAAACAACAGTGGCAGAATTTAAAGCAACTTCATTTCTGCCTGCTGTCTACAGAATTAGTCAGTCAAAACGAAAAAAAAAATTTCTTTATTAACTACTTCTCTCACTAACAAAATGTGTCAAGAAATATCTTGCTGTCTGTTTGACAGTGCTTGCCAATGCCAGCAAAAACACTTCCCATTATTTTCTTTAACAAGTAGTACATGGAGCAGATAAATCTCCATGTACTACAAAGAATTATGATTGTGTTTCCAACTGTAACTTCATATTATATGTTTGAGGCACAGATGCCATGAAATACCTCGAGAAGCTCTCAAGGTGAATATTGGCATCCATGTCTCAAACTCATAATAAACAGGTTATTATTAGAAACCCAATCATTATCCTCTGTGTTTGGGCTTTCTGTTTCTCAACATATAAAATATTTTACCAGGCAGTAGAACATTCTGGATGTTACTCTATCATCATTATAAATTAAGGTCTCTGAGGTATTACATAAGGAACTGCTGATCAATTCTGATCATCAAGTGGTTAACTCTAGAGGGCAGTATTTATGTTCTGAGAGTACATCAGAATCGCTAAAGGAAAATAACATTCAACTAAGGAATTATAATTAACTATAAAATAAGTTAATGCTTGGAATTGGGATAAAGATTTTAAGTGTCTCTGTCTATTAATTATGGGTTCTGGTTTATAATAAAATGGATTGCCTTGTGGATAAATATGAGCCTAGTATTATGCGGACTATTGGGTGTAGGAAAACCTGGCCCCTGTTGATGAATATATAAATAAATTATAATATTAAGGAAAAGAAGAGTAGGTGGAAAATTATGAGGTATACCTCATCAGAAAGGAATGTTAGAATTTATATTGAGTGTACCATAAGAGTAAGGCAGGCCATAGCAGGTGTCATAAGGAAGTATGTAGAAAAGTTGAGTAATTGAGTGACACACAATAAGAAGTCAGTTTTTAGACATGCTTATCATTGCTATGAAGATCAGAAACTTAAGGTTAGGATTATTAATGGTGATAATATAGTGGCAGGTTTTGGTAGGACAGTTAATATGTTTACTAAGGTAAGGATACAGCCCTGAACCTAGACAATCTAAATGGGATATTCCTATTTAACATAAAGGACTTTTATTAAATTGCCTCACTTATTTGTTTCAGAAACAATTAAAGTTTTGAGTGATTCCTGCTCAGTGGAAAACAACCAATGTAACTCCTACTCACAAGGGAGGCTCAATGCTGGTAAATAATTTTAGACATTATTAGTCTTACTAGTTTCTTGAAGAATAGCTTTGAGAGAATTTTAATAAAATTAATGAATATTCAAAGGGATCATATTTATTATGATATAACTCATAGGTTCATAGGTAGATACTAGGCTATCGGCCCTAGGGCCTATACAAGCCTAGCCAAAAAGGTACCCTGGCTTTTGCCACCCAAGAAAATTATTTTCCTGTGCCCCTGTTGAGCAGAGCCACAGAGTTGATCCCCGGGGTGAATTTCCTATTTCCCATCCAATCATCAAGATTTTTCTTCAAGAGTGCTAATGAGGAGCTTTGTTTGATATAGATAGGTAGTTTGTTCCAGAGTATGGGAAGTCTCTGGGACAGGAATCTATCCATCCAGCATGTTCTGTTTATTGTGGTGACAAAGTTTAGGTCCCCAGAGCATGTAGCTTGGAGGGATTGGGATTTCTTTAAGTAGAGCATGTCCAACAGCTCTGGGTTTAACATAGCTTTGTATGTTAGGCAGAGATCGCCTTTGAGCAGGCGATATGCGATGGAGTAAAGCTGGTGTTTTTTGAGATGGTCTGTGTAGGGCATCTGTTTGAGGCCAGTAATCCTCTTTGTCAGGTATTTCTGTGGCCTTTCCAGTTGTCGTAGATGTCTTGTGAGGTACATACCAAAAGGAGCGTTGTACTCTATAATGGGTCTAATGAGTGACGAGTAGAGGGGAACAATAACCTCTTTTTTCCTGGATGAGAAACCTTTTGTGATGAGGTGTGCCATGTAGAAGGATTTCCTGACTACTGTGGTGATGTGGTTATCAAAGGAGAGACTACTGTCCACCTGTGTCCCAAGGTCTCTTATCACACTTTCGGTGTTAGGTAGACTACCACCTATGTGGTAGCTCATGGGTACAGAGTTTTTACCAAAGGGGATGGCAATGCACTTTTTTGGCATTGAGCTTGAGGCCATGGCTTTGACACCAGGCATCTGTCTCAGTGAGGCCCTTTTGTAGGATGTCCACATCATTAGGAGTTTCAATTATGGCTCCTAGTTTGCACTCATCTGTGAACTTCATTATCCAAAGACCTTCTTTGTTAGCCTGCACTTCAGAAAAGTAGATACCAAACAGGAGAGGACCCAGGACTGACCCCTGTGGTACTCCACATGTCACTGATCTGAAGTCAGATTTGGAGTCTGCTACTTTCACAGTGTGGGTTCTGTTAGTGAGCCACTTGGCAACCCATCTTGTGACATAGGGATTTATATCTAATTTAGTGAGTTTATCTATAATTCCAGAGGAGGGGGTGGTGTCAAAAGCCTTGGCGAGATCTAGATAGGCTGTGTGAACCACCTTACCCTCGTCTACGGCTTTGGTGACTGCTTCAAAGAAGTCAGTCAGGTTTAGGAGACACAGTCTGCCTTTTACAAACCCGAACTGGGTGGGGTCCAGAGTTTGAAGATTACCAATATCTTTGTTTATAAGTTCCATGATGATACATTCCATGGCTTTGCAGACCAGGGTCATTAGGCTAATGGAGCAGTAGTTCCCGGGGTCTATGGTGGCTCCCCCTTTGTGGAGTGGGATAACCATCGCTGTGTGCTATTCAGTGGGCACAAAGCCTGAGGTGACACTATGATTGAACATGGTGCTTAGGTGGGGTGCCAGTTCATTCTGTAGTTCATGTAGTACGCAGCCTGGGATGTTGTCAGGTCCCATGGATGCTGTGTTCTTGGCTTTGGAGAGTGTGGTTTTTACCTGTGCAGCCGTGATTACAGAAACTATGCATTCTTCTGGTATAGAGATGGGCCCTTTAGGGGGTGAGGGGGGTAAAGTTAGCACCTATCTGCCAGGATGTTGGCAATATCAGTTGGTTCTGTATATTTAGTGCCATTGTGCTGTAACTCAGAGCAGATCTGAGTGTTGCCATTGAGATTCTTAACATAGCTATTGAATGCTTTGTGGTTGTCTTTAGAATCTTTGGTGATTTTGTTTTCATAACTAGCTTTGGAGAATTTTATGCGGGATCTCAGCATCTTACTGTGGCTGACCAGGGAGTTCTTCCAGTCATGGAATTTTACTCTTTTTTGCAACAGTTTCTTTCTTCTGTTGTAGAGTTTTTTTTTTATGGCAGGGGACCACCAGATTGGCTTCCTTTTTTGGAGGATAGCATCTTGGTTCTGTTAGGGAAAGCATGATCCATGCACTCGTGTAAGTGCTTATAAAGTGCATTTGTGTAGGATTCAGCAGTTGTACCTCTATTGTCCATCTGCATGGGTGTCGTGAAGTTTGCCAGTTCTGTCTTAAGAAGCATGAAGTTGGCTTTGGAGAAGTTTCCCTAATGGGGGGTGGGGGCAGGATGTGGATGTCTAGGCTGATTGGCTTGTGGTCGAATCTGACCAACGAGGAATTGACTTCCGATGTGGAACACTGGTCACCCATGTTGGTCATGACCAGGTCTAGGATATTGCTGCCCCTGGTGGGTGTGTGGATAAGTTGATCGAAGGTGTTGGAATTTATGAATTCCAGAAAACGTTGAGCAAAAGAGTTGGTACATGAGTAGTTTTCCCAGTTAATGGTGGGGTAGTTGAAATTGCCCATTATTAGAGTGTTGGGTTGTACCCTAATATTTTCCAGTGTATCAAGAAATGAGGAGTGGGAATCCTGCGGCATGGTGGGGGATCTGTATCAAGTTACAGTTTGGATTGTGGTCTTGCCGAGAGTTAGTTGCACTTGGATAATCTCATTTGCATTATGCTGAGCAACTAGCCTGGAGGTGTGGATATCCTTAATGAATATGGACATGACTCCACCTTTAATGTTTTGGTCCAAGTTAGGTGGCCAAAAGTGTGGTATGAATTATAGCCTGGTAATGCAGTGGTGCTCTCTGGAACCTTGAACCAGCTCTCTGTCACTGCACAGATGTCGATGTTCTCCATTTTAAGGAGTGCCTCAAGTGAATGTATTTTGAGGTTTAGACTTTTAGCATTGAGTAGCATAACCCTCAGATTTTGCTTGCTTGTACCTGTTACGGTGGGGAATTTGTCATTTGAACCTTGCCTAAAAAAGGCACTATATGGGTGGCAAGAGCCTTAGCCAGTATCCGGAATCCCAAGGGCGACAGGTGCAGGCCATCTTTGGCAAAGCATCATGGTCTCTCGATCATGTCATCCCAGGCAGACAGATACTGGATCCCCTTTGAATGACACCAGAAGCTTAGCCAATTGTTGAAGTCAATCATTTTGTCCTTGTACTGTGGTATCATTCTGGGTGATGGCAGGATGCTACTCAGGGCTAGGGTCATACCTGCCTGAGCTACAAGATCAGAGAGCTCCTCCATGTCTCTTTTCATGTAGTCCAGGTAGGTACATCTCAGGTCCTTCACACCAACATGGGCAATGACAGAGTCATATTTGTACTTGTTGTGGAGTGACCTGAGTGCATGCATTATGTGGTGGATCCTGGCACCCGACAGGCAGCTGACAGTAACTTTCTCCTTGTTTAGCCTGGTGAGTGGAACATCAGTGTGCCCGACTATAGAGTCACCTATGACTAGAGTGTTGGGTATGTTGTTATGCCTTATGGGCTATGGTTGAGTGCACACTGAGTTTGTGGGCTATGTGTCATTTGGGTTGTGTTGGGGGGGGGTGGAGGTTGCATGTGTTTCTGCTTTGGAGGTCTCTATTGCTTGAGCAGATTTTTATTGAGAGCCTCCGCGAATGTAGGTGTGTGTTTTGTGTTTCTATGTATGTATTTTGGTGGTGTAGGTTTTGAGGGACTATGTGATGAGTGTGCTGTGGTGCAAGTGTTTACTTTCTCCGCTTGAATGTCTAGTCCAGTCTTGCGTGAAGAGAACTTTGCTTCCAGTTTGGCTATATAAGTGCATCTTTCACAGGTTGTAATGTTGGGTGGTAGGAGAAGAGGGTTGTCTGTGTAAATGAGGCAATTGCTGCATTGCCCCAAGATGCCCAGATTCATCAGGTAGACAGGAGAACACACCGGGAGCTGACCCTTAGACATGCCTGGATAGGTGCTTATTTATTAAGTACTAAAAACTGTTTTCCTCTAGATAAGTGAGGAAAGTCGAATGCTGTAGTAATTTGTAGCTTATTTAGTGCTTACAACGAGTTCTGAACAAGTGCTGAGCTGAAAGAAACAGATATGAGTGCTAAAACTAAAAAACTGGCTAGTTCTAAGGGAAAATTTGAACAGCAGACTTTATGGCACCAGGAATAGTTTAACCCTAGATTAGCAGCGATGCATAAAGTATATATTTATTTAATATAACAGTAGCAAATGAGCAAACTGATTTAAACAAATTAACCAATAAAAACCTAAAAACTGAGCCCTGTTCCAGCAGTCTTTGATTAGACAAGTTCTAACTGCACACTCCTGCCACTAGGGTGCAAGGGAACCTTCTCCAAAAAAAAAGATGGTCTGGATTACTGATTACAGTCATTATACACATCTGTATCAGTAGAAGATGTTTTAGATCATATTAGAACATTTCTGACAGCAAATACACATTGGAACAATGTTGGTATAAATATTGTCTACTTATGAAAGATGTACTCAATTTTTTAAAATGTCTTCACGTTTAATCATAAATATTATCAGATTAAAGGTGTAGTGATGGGGGTTGCAGTCACACAGCCCTTATGCCAATCTTGTTACAGAGTGATGGGAAAACAGAATACTCTGTAATATTACTGGCTATAATAATATTGAATATTATGCCAAGATTGCAGATGATTTTTTTTTTATATCAAGATTTCTAAAGTTCACTACATGACATTTAGACCCTGATATATCTTTTTTGGCTATGAAAGTATATTTAGATTTACAAAACAAAACTTTTGGATGAAATTTATATAGGAAATCTACTTCTGCCAATAATTATTTATTTTAGTGTAGTCCACACCCTAGGTTTGTTAAAGGTAACATATTTAAAAGTCAGTTTATCAGGGTTTCTAGATTGATTGCAGATGACATGTTTTTAGAATAGATCAAGATTATTATTTATTTGGGGAAAGAGATTATAATGCCAACAAGCTGACAAAAATTGCTAATGAAATAGAGAGCGAGAGATAGAGACTCATTTTCTACCATTTTTTCTTGAAGGGTTGATTATTTAAACATTAAAAGAAAGGGATATATTGTTTTTTAATGTAGATATGACAGTCGATTGAAAAGAGTATATTTACCAGAACTGTAAAAGTATTAAAGGTAAACCAGAACTTATTAAAGTAATAGGTGATAAACCAAGTTTTGTCTATAAAAAAGTAAACCCTATTAAGAATATTTTGCGTAGGGAGAAGACTGAAATTATGTCTTTAAATATTAACAAACCTAATGGCACCTTTCCATGTGGAAGCTGTAAGCCTTGTAGATATATATATATATATATGAATACACACACACACACACACACACACACACACACACACACACACACACACACACACACACACACACACACACACACACACACACACACACACACACACACACACACACACACACACACACACACACACACACACACACACACACACACACACACACACACACACACACACACACACACACGAGTAATTATATTTTTATGCCACACAATGATAACATATTTTATTTTGTAAATAGACTTACCTGTGATACTAGTGGTCTGTTTTATATTGCAGTATGCGACTGTTGTAAAACATTTTATATTGGCACGACCACAAGGATTTTCAGAAAAAGGATTTTAGAACATACCTATAAGATTAAAATTAAAAACATCAATAATGTGGTATACAAATACATATTAGAGTTTCCAGTACACAAGAAATGTGTTTCTTTGGATTAGAAAAAGTTCCATCAGATGCAAGAGGAGGTGACTTTAAGAATAAATTAGAACAGAAAGAAGCCCTGTAGCAACTGAGGCTGTGGGCTGATAAATTTACTGGATTAAATTATTCTGTTAACTTAAATTTTTTTTTAAATACCGGAAAAATACAAAGCATAGATAAAATGGTGTATTAAATGATGTGTCATGATATTATGTTCATGTAGTTCTGTATTTAAGTGACTGGGCACTTACAGCAGCTGGAGTGACCTCAGAGGTTCCTCGCAAAGAAAATACAGGGTGTAAACAACATGAACTATGTGGATAGACTAAAAGCCCTATCCCTTTACTTTGTCTCTTACCGACTGCTAAGGGGTGACCTATGCCTGACTTATATAAAACTTGCTGGAGAGAAAGGAGTCTATATTAAAATATCGAAACCTCACTTATGCGAATACCTAAACACCAACACATAAATAGCGAACCGTAAAAACACCGAACATCCTGAAGCGCAAAATTCAAAATATCAAATTGCCATAGTTGGCCAACACCACCGCCCGCTACGTACTACCTACCCAAACAAAATAAATAATCCACACTTCCCCATATCTACACTTCACCCATATATCCCATATCCTAATCAAACATTCACTACACACAAATGTATCTAACTATAAACAAACAACACCCAACTACGGGAAAAGTATAATTTACATATACATTTAGCTACACAACTATATCACTATACATACACTTAACATAACCCTACTTCTAACCCTAAAGTAAAGGTTGCATGTATTACTATGTACGCACTTACCTTAACCCGCACCCTAACCCTAAGGTCCGTAACTATTGCACATTTACGTTAGGGAGCTATACCGGATAAGGGCCAACTATGACAATTCGATATTTTGAATTTCGCACTTCAGGATGTTCTGTATTTTCGTGGTTCGCTATTTATGTGTCGGCATTTAGGTATTCACGTAAGTGAGGTTTTGCTATTTTAATATAGACCTGAGAGAAAGATATGTGTCTCAGAGTTTGCCCCTTCTTTGGAACAGGCTTCCTATTCACATTAAGCAGAGCCTTTCTCTGGCACTCAATGGATGGGGAATTGCAAATTCACACCTGGGGTAATGCCTATGTTTCTTATGGAGAGGGACAATCTATAAGAAACTCAATGCACAAGCACAAATCCATGCCATCCTCTTGCCCCTAGCAGCCATATATTGGGTAAAATCGAGTTATATTGGCTAGGCTTGTAAGGACCCTTAAGCTGTTAGCCCAGTAATTTCCTATGAACCTATCAATCTATATGGTATTCTTCAGTCAGCTGATCATATCATGTGATTTTGCATGGTACATATGCTTGTGTATTTCATAGATTTGTCATTCTGAAAAAATCAGTTGTATGTGGGTCAAAAGCACTTTAATATATTTTTTTCAATGTGTTTCTTGTATTTTTTAAACATATGTAATAGATGAAAATTTGCATTTGCTGAGATTTGAAAGGTAATGTTAGTAGGTTCATAAGTTCATAGGTGTTTACTAGGCTAATGACTACAAGGGCCTTTTTAAGCCTAGCCATGCATCCCAAATCTCTGACAAATTCTATTACCCTTGATAAGTGTAAGCTTTTAAACATATGTAATAGATGAAAATTTGCATTTGCTGAGATTTGAAGGATAATGTTAGTAGGTTTATAAGTTCATAGGTGTTTACTAGGCTAATGACCACAAGGGCCTTTTTATGCCTAGCCATGCCTCCCAAATTTCTGACAAATTCTATTACCCTTGATAAGTGTAAGCATAGGCCTGGGAGACAAACCATTTACAGGTTATCTGTTTGCATTAAAGACATAGGTGCCAAACCAGAGATGAATTTTTGGTTTCCCATCCAATTGTCCAAGTTGCACTTGAATTGGATTAGGGAAGAACTCTGTTTGGATGGGGAGCCTGTTCCATAGACGAGGTAGTCTCTGGGATACATACCTATCTCTCCAGCAGGTCCAATTTATATCACAGGCAAGGTTTAAGTCTTTAGAATGGGTAATTCTGGTACTGTTTGTATTCTCAATTTGCAGCAGGTCAATTAGAGTGGGGTCTGACAATGCCTTGTATACCAGGTATAGATCTCCCCTCAAAAGCCTGTAGGAGACAGAATACGGGGATAGGGCCTTGAGGCAGTCTGCATAGGACATATTACTTATACCCTGTATTCTTTAAGTGAGGAACCTCTGCGGATGTTCCATTTGTTGGATATGACTGGTTAGGTACATACCAAAGGGGGCATTGTACTCAATGATAGGTCTGATGAATGTCATATACAGTGAAACAATGACTTCCTTGGACTTAGATGCCATACTTTTGTTTATAAGTTGCTCAACACAGAATGATTTCCTCGCTACTGTAGACACGTGATGATCAAAGGTTAGATTACTATCTATGTGTGTCCCTAAGTCCCTGACAACTGGGTCAACTCTAAGGGGTGTGTTGTCAATATGATAGTTACCAGGGATGGATGACTTCCCAAAGGATACTATTATGCATTTCTTGGCATTTAGTTTTAGTCCATGGCTCTGACACCAGCTGTTTGTCTGTGTCAGCCCCTCCTGGAGAACATTTTTGTCAGTGTGAGATTCAATGACAGCTCCTAATTTGCAATCATCTGCAAATGTAGTCAGCCAGAGACCACTGACACTGGCCTTGATTTTTGAGAAGTAGATGCCAAAAAGGAGTGGTCCAAGGGCTGATCCCTGAGGGACTGCACTTGTGACTGGCCTTTTGTAGAGGTGGACTCCACAATTCTAACTTCCTGGGTCCTGTGTGTGAGTCAGCTGGCTATCCACTGGGTGACACACAGGTTTGCACCTAACCTCTTGAGTTTGTCAACAATGCCCAAGTGGAGTATTGTGTCAAATGCCTTGGCCAGGTCAAGGTAAGCAGTGTGAATGATTTTACCCTCATCCATTGCTTTGGTGACCTTCTCAAAGAAGTCCACCAGACTGAGTAGGCATGATTTGCCCTTGACAAAACTAAACTGTGTTGGGTCCAGTGTCTGGAGGTTTACTATATCTCTATTGATCATCTCCATGATAATTCTTTCCATGGCTTTACATATAAGACTAGTGAGATTTATGGGTAGGGTGCTTTAGTCTTTAGTTCCTTTGGTATATATTTCATCTCTTAGTGTAATTGATTGTTGTAAAGAAAAAAAAAAACAAGATTAAGAAAAAAGTGTGACTATTTTTAGATTTATAGATTTGTAGATATTACAAGGCAATTGGGTCTCATGACCATTTATGACTTGCCAGTATCGTCCCTCAGGCATCACATCTATTGATCAGAAGAGCCAAAACAGTCAGTCAGTGAGTAAATATATTATACCCATCCAGCCGTCTAGGTTATGTTTAAAGGAAGACAGTGAACCGTATTGCTTAACTCATTCCCTTCAGTATACCTTGAGTGTGTACCTTTAACTCACAGTGGGTGTGACCTAAGCCTTTAAAAAAATCAAGCTATCACCTTACGCTCAAAGAAATATTCATATCTCTGGAACCATAAGTTACTAGAAAACTGTAAATGGCAAACTATTCAGGAAAAATTAATCTTTATATTAGTGGCATTCGTTCAGTTTGAAAATAGAGGCAGTGAATATTAATTTTGAAATGTTGTATAAACAGCTTTTGATATCTCAGTAACTATTCAAGCAAGATACATACTGCCAACAGGATTTTCTTCATAAGCTGTGAGCTTTCATATGAAGCTATGCAGTTCTGTCTGTGTTATCTGAATGTTGAGATATTTAGAGAAATATGAAAATTATTACAATCCAAATAAACAGTATACAAATGATATTCAATATCTCTTTAGCTGCATTAGACGGAGGTCAGATATCAATACAATTGGGTTTACCATCATGTATGCTTTAAGATGAAATCTTCTGATACCTTATATGTGACATGGTTTTGGAATTATTAATGCAAATATGAACAAGCAATGTTTGACACCAAGAGGCGTCAGTAGGAGTTAACTGCAGAAATGCCTGGAGGCACATTCAGCTGTAATGAGATGCAGAGGAAGGTTATTTCAGGGATTTTGGAGGTGATAGGTTATAAATCTGTCCCTTCAGCATGTTTGCGTTTTCTGTTAGTAGAGATTCAGGACCCTGATTTTAGTATTAGTGGAGCCATTGCACTTGCAGAGATCCAGGAAGTCCAGGACAACCAGGCCTCTAATGGTGTGGTGAGACAGAGATCTTCACTTAAAAGTCTAGAAGACGCTGAGTAAAGGGATAGAGCTTTCTGTCTGTCTTGATTGGTCAGGGTCTTTAGACTTCTGACCTTTTTGGCTAGATATCTTTGGTTTCGTTCTAACTGCTTGTTTGTTTAGTGAGAGGCAACCTGAAGGGGGCATGAGAGGCAGCCTGAAGGGGGCATTGTACTCAATAACTGGTGAGGTCAATGCTGAGTAAAAGACACAAGTTACTTCTTTTGACCTTGATGGCATTAATTTGGAAATTCACTGTGCTAAATTAAAGGATTTCCTAACAATTGTTGACACATAATGGTTAAAAAATAGGGAACTATGATTACTGTCATCTCTGTGTAGCATTTCTCCCTGGTCCTCTGCTGAAAATGTTTTTTGAGCTAAGTTAGATGTTCCTGGTAAACAAATCTTAATAAATAAAATAAATAAAAAATGCTGTATAGTTTTATTAAAAAGATATGGAATGAAGAATGCTAAATAATTTTATTCCAGTAAGCCTGCCAATTCAATACTAAAAACTAACAGAATTTACAGAAGTAGAACAAGAAATATAACATCGAATGATTTAATGATTTATCAACTGTTAAAGGGTATTTGGGCCTCAGCTATAGTGGCAAGCGTAAATACTACATATGAATATGTGGACCATTTACTGAAGCCAGTCAAAGAACGTGTTTCTGGAAGGTTGGAAGTGTCATTGTAAAGATGACCTTGTTCAAAGACAGTATGAGATGACATATTGATTGTTGCACAGAACTGAAGTATTGAGAGCTGAAAACAAATTACTAGAAGTACTGACAAAGTACAATGAAATTCAAAAAAACAGTTTGGCTGTGAGACATATAACAAATGATCTTTAATTAATTTATCTCTTATGAACAGAGCTGTAGCAAGATAATCTGTGTACCAGTGGTTTCCTGGGCTGGCGCTGGAAGATCAGAGGCTATGAGCTTTGTTGTCTCACTTGACATTTGGTTCATATGAATAATAAGGACCCGAGGCATTCAGTAAAACTTAAAGGAATTTAGCTGCTGCCCTGGTGAAATTTCATCCAATAGTTATTAGAATGTGACTGGACATCTGTGTTGATTCTGCATGTATCTGAGTGGTAACTGAATAAATAAATAAATTAGTAAATAAGCGAAAAAAAAAAAACCATGTAGAAATGATTGCACACAATTATCTGTCTTAAGGACCATATCTGGAACTTCCTTCAGCGTGCTTAGTGTCACCTGAATGCAGATAACACCTGTGACACTTTGAAACTTGTTGCCATAAACCAATATAAAGGATAGAAAATGATCCTCTCTAACTGCCTTAGAGTAGCCTTATGCAAGCACTACTTGCCATGGCATGTGCCAAATACAGCAGTGAGTCATGAGTTATTAGTATCTGGTGGATCAGCCCTCCTCTACCTACTTGCTCTAGAGAAACTACCACGTGACAATAAAGGATAATTACATGGGATCTTCCACCCTTTTAGTTCCTATTTCCAGCATCCCATTCCTTAAGCCACTTGTGTAACACTGGCAAATGATTTTCTAAGCAAACAGCAGATTTATATCTGTTACAAAGTCTGGGATCTGCACATAGAAAGTGGGATATTCTTCTAAACTCAAAGCTTGGGGTCAATACTCATTTATAAAAGACATGTAAATATAACAGCCTTTCACCAAGTACTGAATATTTCTCTTATGTTTATTCTGGCAAGAATCTGACATATGGATTGAAGAAATTATAGAACACATATTTTTTCTGCAAAACAGAAATACTTTACAAGATATTTGATTTTCAGAGCATAAATCATGTATTCCGGATAACTCAGCAGTTGTTTTTGAGGACGGCACCAGCTGCTGAAGATGTATTGATCCAGATCATCATCTTGTAAAGGGTATACATGTGTGATCTCATAGATTGCCTTAATCAATCACTAAGCCAGAAAAATGCATCTATTACCTTTAATTTAAAGGGACATACTACATACATGACAGTTAACAAAACTCATTTATGTTTTACGAATTAATGGAGGAAGTAGTTTGAAATGATGTAATTTTATGTTTTAAAGTACACAGCATTTGTGCATTAATGAACTTGCCAATGAATTTAAGGATTAAATACAAATGCTTTCAAAACTATTATATTTACACCCTTGAATGAATGCATATTGTCCTTGTATGAAAAGAAAGCAGCTGATGTTTGCAAACATTAATCTCTCAACTATACAGTCAATACCACATTATAAGGAAATAAGAAAAGCATTTGCCAGTTAGGAACATCTGATTACTCCTTATTCATTAAAATCTATTCGGTCTGAGGTCTCTTGTGGGGCATTTAATACTTCCAAGACAAAAGACTGAAATTCAAAAAAGTAAAGTCAAAGAGTGTTCATCAAAACTCACTAAACAATCAAGCTATGAATCACAGCACTAAATAATGAAGTAATGGATCGTTACAGTTAGCTGTTGCATAAACAGAAACAAGTTTTTGAATCTATTGTAAGAGCGTTTTATTGTGCCATTCTTTTTCTTTCAGGCTTTGGCTAGGAAATTATTTTGACTTCTTGCTATTTTACAATGCCCCTTACATTCTTTGCACAGACATGACAGCTGCTGCTTCATCTAGTTCTTTGTTTCATTGTTTCTGCTAGTCACGCATTTCGCTGAACTGTTGGCATGTAGCACATGTTCGATAATCATGACTCTGTCACTCATCCTACTGAGTCTGCTGCTGTTTCATCTCTCGGTCCCATTAAAATCCTACATACTGTGTTCTAAGTACGTGAAGGACAAACTGGTAGCCCTGTACACCTTCTTCTTCTTTTTTTTTTTTTTTGTCAAGGAGCAAGCAGTTTGTAGATCTGAAATCTGCTGATCCAGGCTGCATCTTGGATGACTTTAGCAGTGATCTTTATTACGTTTGTCTTGTCCTATAAGCTCCACCTTTTAATGTTTAATTATGTATTTATCTTATGTTCTGAATAGCAGCCATTAACAGTGACTTTATAAGGTCTATCTATTGGAAAATGTTTCCAGATATGACCTTTGCATAACAACATACATTCTCACCCCACAACACTGCTACCTCAAATGGCATAGGAAAGGATGAAGTGAATGATATGGAGGAAATAGCAGTGCATAGTGGTCAGTGAGTGAAGGAGGCAAATACTTTGAAGTTCCAGTTTTATACATGAATTTTACTAGTGAATAATCTCAAAATTCAGCTTTCCATTAAAAAAAAACATGCTTCTGTGCAAATTCTTAATGATCAAAATATTACAAATGAATGTTATTACCAATGTTAGTTATCTACAGGTTTCATTTACTTACTTCAGTAGTATGATTTTTTTAAATTGAGTTGTTTGTAAATGATTATATTAGTCTTAAGTTCCTTTTGAAATGAATTTAGACCTATACTTTAAAGGCATCTGTCCAAGAGACTCTTTAAGGATTTCTCCATACTTGTATACTGGTACAATTATGTTCAAGCTATTAGTCTACTTATAAGTAAGTTTTCACACCCAAGATTTGTGTTAGGTGTATTCATTTACAGGTCAGACTCTAGGCAATGAATCAATCACTATAATTCAAGTTGGAGAACACTTATATAAAGTCTGTAGTTCATGCCAGAGGTCAATGTATGATAAATATAATTCTAGGCATTAGGACGAATGTAAGATTTACAATTTAGGAACAGAAACACTGTAACCTATAGTAGTTGTCAGTGTAATTCTGAGCATTGGTGAGGGGTTTAACCTCTGGTTGTGTAACCTCAATAATCTTGATTTGTGAACAGTGGTAGCCAGTGTTCAGTGGTGAAATATTTCTAATTCTGGCAAGTAGTCAGCGGTTAAATGTCTGTAATGCCGGCCAGTGATTAGCAATAAAACCAGTATAATTTAAGGCAGCTGGGAATGGTCCATATACCTCTATAATTCAGGAGAGTAGTCAGTGGCATAATATTTGGTTCTGGATAGTGGTCAGTGATGCATCATCTGTAATACAGGCAGTGTGAGGAGTGCAAGTTCTGTAATTACTGTCAGAATTCAATCACATAAGCTGTAAAATTCAAGGCAGTGGCCAACAGTGTAACTTCTAAAGTTCAGATAATAGGCTGCAAATGACATCTGTGATTTGATGCAGTGGTCAGTAGTGTAAGTGTTACAATTCAGGCTATGGCCAGTATTGTTATCCCTGTTATTCAGGATAATGGGCAGTGGTACAATATCTGTATTTCATTGATAAGGTTAGCAGTATAATCTCTTTAATACAAGCAGTGGGTAATGATGTGAGGTTTATAATTCAGGATAGTTAACAGTGACGTAGGTATGGTTTTGTAAAAACAAAACAAAACAAAAAAAAAAACAGAAAATAAAGAAAGAAAAGACTATCAGTCCTGGCCAGATATGACATCAAAAAAAATATCTGAATAGGCAAAATGGAAGCTACTGTTTTACTGAACACAGTCAAGTATCATCAGAATATGATTAATGCTTTGTACTAATAATTTCACCTGCACATTTCATGAATACAATAAAAGCAATTATTTGTCATAATAAGTGTTTCACATATGCAATAAAACAAAAATGAGTTGGTGCATTGTATGTTAAACATGTTAATCACCAACACCATTAGCACCCACATTAGTTAAAGTAATTGATGCTCACCTTACTCTAAGCCCCTGACAACTACTTTACTTGGATAGAAAGAAGTTTCTCTGTTTACTGTGAGAGATGGAGCTTTGAGCAGCCTATCTGTCCCTGGAGGAGTGGTTTCAGCCCAGAAATTAGTAGTTTATTGGTCATTTTGGGCTAATTTCTATCTCTTTCATTTCCCTGCTATAAAACCCACATTTGCAAGGTTTTTGTGCTAGTATACAGCTCAGCAAGCTCCTGCCTGGTGCCCTGCAGAGTTCTACAGCAGCAGAGAGATAAAAGAGAGACTGGAGTGATTAAGTATCATTTTTCTGCATTTTCTTGTTGCCTTTAGCTAATTCCACCTAAAACTCCAATTTTCTAGAGTTTCTGTGATTTAAAAAGCTTGTTTTAGCTACATATTGTACTTATTTTACTGCCTGAACTTTAACAAAGTCATTTTTGTGTTTAAATTACCTGTTTAACTGTTGTAGGTACACACTCACGTGTGATAGCCATTTCTGTGCATTTAAAGTGTTTTTTTGATAGTATCTGCTTTATTTTCTGAAACCCCCCCAAAAAAAACCAAACAAAAAATATAATTGTTTTTCCGCCTTTCTAAGCTAGTATATTCCAGTTTTCAGGTTAGTGCTGAATTCAGGGCTGTGTTACAAGTTTCTGTGTTTGCCCATACCTTACTTGGATAGAAGGAAGTTTCTTTGTTCACTGTGAGAGAGGGAGCTTTGAGCAGCCTATCTGTCCCTGGAGGAGTTGTTTTAGCCCAGAAATTAGTAGTTTATTGGCCATTTTGGGCTAATTTCTCTCTCTTTCATTTCCCTGCTATAAAAAACGCATTTGCAAGGTTTTTGTGCTAGTATACAGCTCAGCAAGCTCCTGCCTGGTGCCCTGCAGAGTTCTACAGCAGCAGAGAGACAAAAGAGAGACTTTGGAGTGATTAGTATAATGTTTCTGTATTTTCTTGCTGCCTTTAGCTAATTCCACCTAAAACACCGATTTTCTAGGGTTTCTGTGATTTAAAAAGCTTGTTTCAGCTACATATTGTATGTATTTTACTGCCTGCACTTTAACAAAGTCATTTTTGTGTTTAAATTACCTGTTTAACTGTTGTAGGCTACACACTCAAGTGTGATAGCCATTTCTGTGCATTTAAAGTGTTTTTTTTGATTGTATCTGTTTTATTTTCTGAAAAAAACAAAAAAAATATTTGTTTTCCTGCCTTTCTAAGCTAGTATAGTCCAGTTTTCAGGTTAGTGCTGAATTCAGGGCTATGTTACAAGTTTCTGTGTTTGCCCATACCTTACTTGGATAGAAGGAAGTTCTTCTGTTCACTGTGAGAGAGGGAGCTTTGAGCAGCCTATCTGTCCCTTGTGGAATGGTTTCAGCCCAGAAATTAGTAGTTTATTGGCCATTTTGAGCTAATTTCTATCTATTTCATTTCCCTGCTATAAAACCTGCATTTGCAAGGTTTCTTGCTAGTATATAGCTCAGCAAGCTTCTATCTGGTGCCCTGCAGAGTTCTACAGCAGCAGAGAGACAAAAGAGAGACGTTGGAGTGATTAAGTATCCTTTTTCTGCATTTTCTTGCTGCCTTTAGCTAATTCCACCTAAATGCTGATTTTCTAGAGTTTCTGTGATTTAAAAAGCTTGTTTCAACTACATATTGTACTTAATTTACTGCCTGCACTTTAACAGTCATTGTTATGTTTAAATTACCTGTTTAACTGTTGTAGGCTACACACTCAAGCGTGAAAGCCATTTCTGTGCATTTAAAATGTTTTTGATTGTATCTGCTTTATTTTCTGAAAAAAACAAAAAAACAAAAAAAAAATACTTGTTTTCCCACCTTTCTAAGCAAGTATAGTCCAGTTTTCAGATTAGTGCTGAATTCAGGGCTGTGTTACAAGTTTCTGTGTTTGCCCATAACTTACTCGGATAGAAGGAAGTTTCTCTGTTCACTGTGAGAGAGGGAGCTTTGAGCAGCCTATCTGTCCCTGGAGGAGTGGTTTTAGCCCAGAAATTAGTAGTTTATTAGGCATTTTGGGCTAATTTTTATCTCTTTCATTTCCCGGCTATAAAACCTGCATTTGCAAGGGTTTTTGCTAGTATATAGCTCGGCAAGCTCTTGCCTGGTGCCCTGCAGAGTTCTACAGCAGCAGAGAGAAAAAAGAGAGACTTTGGAGTGATTAAGTATCATTTTTCTGCATTTTCTTGTTGCCTTTAGCTAATTCCGCCTAAAATGCCGATTTTCTAGAGTTTCTGTGATTTAAAAAAGCTTGTTTCAGCTACAGATTGTACTTATTTTACTGCCTGCACTTTAACAAAGTTGTTTTTGTGTTTAAATTACCTGTTTAACTGTTGTAGGCTACACACTCAAGTGAGATAGCCACTTCTGTGCACTTAAAGTGTTTTTTTGATTGTATCTGCTTTATTTTCTGAAAAAAAAACAAAAAAGCAACAAATATATACTTGTTTTCGTGCCTTTCTAAACTAGTATAGTCCAGTTTTCAGGTTAGTGCTGAATTCAGGGCTGTGTTACAAGTTTTTGTGTTTGCTCATACCTTACTTGGATAGAAGGAAGTTTCTCTGTTCACTGTGAGAGAGGGAGCTTTGAGCAGCCTATCTATCCCTGGAGGAGTGGTTTCAGCCCAGAAATTAGTAGTTTATTGGCCATTTTGGGCTAATTTCTATCTCTTTCATTTCCCTGCTATAAAACCCGCATTTGCAATGTTATTTTGCTAGTATATAGCTCAGCAAGCTCCTGCCTGGTGCCCTGCAGAGTTCTACAGCAGCAGAGAGACAAAAGAGAGACGTTGGGGTGATTAAATATCATTTTTCTGCATTTTTTTGCTGCCTTTAGCTAATTCCACCTAAAATGCAGATTTTTCTAGAGTTTCTGTGATTTAAAAAGCTTGTTTCAGCTACATAGTGTACTTAGTTTACTGCCTGCACTTTAACAAAGTCATTTTTGTGTTTAAATTACCTGTTTAACTGTTGTAGGCTACACACTCAAGTGTGATAGCTATTTCTGTGCATTTAAAGTGTTTTTTATTGTATCTGCTTTATTTTCTGAAAAAAACAAAAAAAACAAAAAAAAAATATACTTGTTTTCCCGCCTTTCTAAGCTAGTATATTCCAGTTTTCAGGTTAGTGCTGAATTCAGGGCTGTGTTACAAGTTTCTGTGTTTGCCCATACCTTACTTGGATAGAAGGAAGTTTCTCTGTTCACTGTGAGAGAAGGAGCTTTGAGCAGCCTTCAGTCCCTGGAGGAGTGGTTTCAGCCAGTCATTAGTAGTTTATTGGCCATTTTGGGCTCATTTCTATCTCTTTCATTTCCCTGATATAAAACCCGCATTTGTGCAGTTTTGCTAGCTGGGCAGAGCTGGTTAGCTAAGGTATAACTATTCCTGGCTCCACAAAGTCTACTCTTCAATTTTTCCCTTGGAACTTGACAAACTTTTAACTTAAGCACTCAAACCATTCACTTCTCATACCAGTACTTGCTCAAAACTCATAGCAAGCACTAATAAACCTTAGCACTAGACCCCCCCCCATACTGTAGAGAAGGACAAGGCTCTCTATTCGACCTTACCAGACAATCACTAAAACAGTTCACTGTACCTATCCACACATGTCCAAAGGGCAGTTTCAGGTGTACTCTCCAGTCCAACTGGTAAATCTGGGCATTTTGAGGCAATGTTGCAATTGCCTCATGTACACAGACAACCCTCTCCTCCTTCCACGAAATGCTGATACATGCTAAAGATGCAATTATACAGCCAAACTGGAGGCTAAGCTCTCTCAACCCAAGACTGGACCAGGTAGTCAAGAGGAGAACGTAATTACTTGCATCACACCACCAGTCTCACATAGACCTATGAAACCAGCACTGGCAAAAAACACACATAAATACACGAAAACATACTCGGAGGCTCTAAATAAAAATCTGCAGAAGCAACAGAGACCTCCAAAGTAGACATCCAAGCAACCTCCACCCCCAGCACAAACCATGAAACACATACTTCACAAAACCAGTGTGTCACACAATCACAGCCTTTAAAGCAAAATAACATACCCAACACACTAGTAATAGGTGACTCTATAGTCAGGCACACTGATGTCCCACACACTAAGCTGAACAAGGAGAAGGTTACTGTTAGTTGCCTGTTGGGTGCCAGGATCTGGCACATAACACAAGCACTCAGGTCACTTCAGAACAAGTACAGATATGACTCTGTCATTGTCCATGTTGGTCTGAATGACCTGAGCCGTACCTCCCTGGACTACATGAAAAGAGACATGGAGGAGCTCTCTGATCATGTAGCCCAGGCTGGTATGACCCTGACCCTGAGTAGCATCCTGCCCTCACCAAGAATGATACCATGGTATGGAGAAGAAATTATCAATTTCAACAACTGGCTAAGCTTCTGATGTCATTCAAAGGTCTGATGTCGTTCAAGTGTCTGTCAGCCTGGGATGACATGCTCGACAAGCCATGCTGCTTTGCTAGAGACGGCTTGCACCTGTCACCCTTAGGCTTTCGAATACTGGCCAAGGCTCTTGCCACCCCTATAGTGCCTTTTTTAGGCAAGGCTCAAAAGACAAACCTACCACCATAAATAGCACAAGTAACAAAAAACTGAGGGTAATGCTACTCAATGCCAGAAGTCTAAACCTCAAAATGCATGCACTCGAGGCACTCCTCAGTATGGAGAAAATCGATATATGTGCAGTAACAGAAACCTGGTTTAAGGCTGCAGAGAGCACCCCAGCACTACCAGGCTACAACTCATACCATACATTTCGGCCACAAAACCCGGAACGAAATACAAAAGGCAGGGGAGTATCCATATTATATATTATAACACAATACCTAACAGAGCTTATCTTACTCTCATCCTACCTATACCTTTATCCTATTTTATGCCACTATGGGCATTTATTTACTTCTCGGTTATACTAAAGCATAAATGTATTACAACTTTATATTTACTAATATTTCTACAAAAAAAAAAAAAAAAAATTTTTTATATATATTTGTATTATTTGTACTAATTGTATATTCTACTAGAGTACTGACTGTATATTCTACTAGAGTTATCACATGCCATGTAAATGGTCCTCTGTACTACTTATAAATGTTAAGAATTGCTTTGTACTGTTTTAATCTAATATTGTATTGCATCATGGTGCATTTCTCCCCGGGCCTCCGCTGAAAATGGACCTGTGTCCAGTCGGACTTTCCCAGTTAACAAAAATAAAATAAAATAAATAAATAAATAAATATTCATCAAGGATGCCCACTCCTCCAAGTTAGTGGCACAGCACGATGCTTCAGAGATCATCCACGTGCAACTAACAATGGGCAAAACTGCTATTCAGATTATAGCTTGCTACAGATCACTCACCATGTCCCAGGACCCCCACTCCGCATTCCTGGAAACACTGGGAAACATAAAGGTCCTACCAAACACCCTGATACTGGGTGATTTCAATTACCCAAACATTAACTGGGAGAACTACTCAAGTACAAACTCCCTTGCCCAACATTTCCTAGAATTTATAAACTCAAATGCCCTGGATCAACTGGTCAACACCCCCACCAGAGGTGGCAACATATTGGACCTGGTCATCACCAACATGGGCGACCGGTGTTCCACACCAGAGGTCAACCCCTTGCTGGTTAGATCTGACCATAAACTAATCACTCCGGATGTCCACATTTCGCCACCATCCCCGGTCAAAGAAAACACCGTGAAAAACTTTTCAAAAGCAAACTTCACATTACTTAAGACCGAGGTGGGAAGTTTCAAAGCCCCCATGCTAAAGGATAACACTGTCCAAGCTGCAAAATCCTTTACTAATGCACTCTACGGGTACCTACAAGAATGCATGGATCATGCTATCCCAAACAAAACCAAGACTTACTCCTCCAAGAAAAGGAAACCAGTCTGGTGGAAACCTGCCATAAACAAGCTATACAATAGAAGGAGGAATCTAGTACAGAAAAGAGTAAAATCCCAAGAAGGGAAGACATCCCTGATCAGTATCAGCAAGAAACTACATTTTCTCATAAAATTATTCAAGGCTAGCGTCAAAAGAAAAATTGTCATGGACTCCAAAGATAACCACAAGGCATTCTTTAGCTATGTCAAGAATCTAAGTGGCAATACTCAGATCTGCTCGGAGTTAGTGCAGAATGGCACAAAATACACTGAACCGACCGATATAGCCAACATCCTGGCAGACAGGTTCAGTGCAAACTTCACCCTCTTCTCACCCCCAAAAGGGCCCATAACTATACCAGAAGAATGTAGTGCCCCTGAAATCACAGACACTCAGGTTAAAACAGCCCTCTCCAAAGCCAAAAACACAGCATCAATGGGACTGGATGGTGTCCCAGGCTGCGTCCAACATGAGCTCAAAGATGAACTAACCCCTCACCTAAACACACTGTTTAAACTCAGGCTGTCCACAGGCTACATGCCCACAGAGTGGCGCACAGCAACGGTTATTCCACTCCACAACTATTACCCTATAAGCCTGACTAGCTTGGTCTGCAAAGTTATTGAGTGCATCAGAAAGGATCTCATTAACAGCGACATTGGAAACCTCCAAACACTGGACCCTACCCAGTTTGGCTTTGTTAAGGGCAGATCATGCCTTCTAAACCTGGTGGAACTGCTTTGTGACAGTTACCAAGGCTATAGATGAGGGAAAGGTGATCCACACAACCTACCTAGACCTTGCAAAGGCCTTTGACACCATTCCCCACTCAAGTATTGTAGACAAGCTCACCAGCCTGAACATAAACCCCTACATCACAAGATAGGTTGCCATCTGGCTCATGGACAGAACCCACATAGTAAGAGTTGCGGGAGCTAGGTCTGACTCTAAACCGGTTACAAGTGGCATTCCCCAGGGCTCAGTCCTAGGACCACTCCTGTTCGGCATATACTTCTCAGAGGTACAGGCAAGCACAGGAGGACTATGGCTGACCAAGTTCGCAGACAACTGCAAACTAGGGGCTATAATTGACTCTCTGGCTGACACAGACATCCTCCAAAAGGGTCTCACTGAAACAGATACCTGGTGTCAAAATCATGGCCTCAAGCTAAATGCCAAAAAGTGCATAGTAATCCCCTTTGGAAAAAACAAAGTACCCACAAACTATCACATAGGTGGTAGCCCCCTAAATATGGAAGTCGTAATAAAGGATCTGGGGACCCAAGTAGATAATAACCTCTCCTTTGATAATCACATTGCCAGAGTGGTTAGAAAATCCTTCTATGTGGCCCACCTAATCACAAAAGGGTTTGCATCCAGATCTAAAGAGGTCATTGGGCCCCTCTATGCATCACTTATCAGACCCATCATAGAGTACAATGCCCCATTTGGGATGTACTTTACAAGACACCTGCAACAAATGGAAAGACCACAGAAGTACCTCACCAAGAGGATCACTGGCCTCAAGCAGATGCCCTATGCAGCTCGACTGAAGAACCTCCAGCTGTACTTGGTTGCATACCGCCTACTCAGAGGTGATCTCTGCCTGACATACAAGGCTATGTCCAACCCAGAATTGAGGGACATGCTCCACCTAAAGAAAACCATATCCCCTCGAGCCACACGCTTCAGGGATCTAAACCTCACCACAACAATAAATAGGACGTGCTGGCGGGATGGATTCCTGTCCCAGAGACTTCCCATGCTCTGGAGCAAGATTCCAATCTACATTAGGCAGAGCTCCTCGCTACCCCTCTTCAAGAGAAACCTTGATGAGTGGATGGGAAACAGAAAGTTTACCCCAGGGATCACTTCAATGGCTCTGCTGTACAGAGACGCAGGGAACAATCTAAGGGGGCGGCGAAAGCCAACACATTCCAGCTAGGCTTATAAATGCCTTCAGGCAGATAGCCTAGTACCTACCTATGAACCTAAGTTTGCACTAATTTATATGTAATGAGACCCAAAATAATTTTAATTGGATGCTAATACTGCTGCTGCTATTTAGTTCACAAAAACAACTGACTTGCCTCTACATTTCCAAGAGGTAGCAAATTGCCATTACTTGTTGCATGACTTATATTGTTGCTAGTATTCATAATCAATTATCAAGTTGCAGCCTCATTTATATATTTTGTTACTTAGATGTTTTTCTTCATACTGTATTGCAATGATTTTTAGGAAAGCAATTTATGCACAAGTGTAAAGGTTCAGTTTCACTCAGTCTCATTTTATATATTTTAAGGCCATGATATCTGAACTGATACTCGCCCGAAAGGTAATTTTTAAATTTAATTATTAGTTACTCTGATGAGCGAACTAGTCATTCTCAAAAACCTTTCAGTCATGATCTGGACCTAAGGGTAAGAGTGAACACAACATATGTAATTGCAGTTTACTGCAGCCAATCAACTAACATGTTTTTGGAGGTGGGGTAAAACTGGAATATTCAGAAAAAGCCCATGAAAGCACAATGTCATCATGTCTACTCCACACAGGCAGTGACAGGAGATCAGGACTGAACCCCAGACCCTGGAGCTGTGAAGTAGAGCTCTGACCTCTGAGCTATCATGCTGCCTGGAAGAATGGTATATACTCCCAGTTTAGGGAGGAAATCATGCACATCAAAAAGGATAGATGGTCCTGCACCTCCTTTATAGAAAACGGTTAGAAGTTTCACTTGTTCATAATGCTATATGATATCTAACCTATTGAAATGCACTGTCTGCCTCCATACACTGAGTATTCACATATGTAAGCAGCGTGTTCTTCTCTTTCACATGAAGAACCTCCTGCTGCATGAATGGTTCTGTTACTGGCCTTTACTGTGTACTTTTTAAACAGTTAATTCTGCTTTTAATAGGCTGCCTCCTAAATAAACTGTTTTAGGTTATGCTATAAGTTAAAATGCACTCTTATTATATTGTATATGTTAACCAAATGAAAACTAGGCGCATTTATCTTTAATTTTTATTATCTTACATTTGTTATCTTGGTAACTGTGATGCTTATGATACCCTAGGCTCAAGCAGAAGTAATGAAACATTGATAATACGGTTATTAAAATTCACCGAAGGTTACCGAGCATTAGGATTCAGAATATTATATAATGCATTGAACTTACAGCAGTTACAGTTCTTAAGAAGTGAGAATCAGTTTGATATAGTTGATTAGAAGCAATGCAGCTGCCAAGAGATGAGCAGCTCATATGTGCAGGAATAAAAACTGTATACAATTAACATTAACATGTGTCCAAAGCACTGAGTTTTAGACAATTGCAATGCATTGATTTTCTACACATGTAGGGCTATCACACTGTGCAATGAAAAAAAATGTGAAGAAATGTGCATGATAAAGAACTTTATGCTTACCTCGAGACCAATACATTATGCCTAATAATAACCCTTTTAATGCCATTCTACAGTACATGCTTGTTATTATATTAAGTTAAAGAGAAGACATAATGGGGACACCTACATTAGGGAGAGCTAAACCAATTCCATAGCTAACCCGAACTACCATTGCATACATAACAAATGTTAGTGAAGAAATAATAGCTGTTACTTTATAGACGTGAATACAAGTATATACATTTTTACATTTATGGGTATCCAGCTTGTCACTGGATTAAAGATATTCATATAATGTATTGCTCAAAATATAACTTTTTAAAATTTAATTAATGCCACAAAAACAGTTGCAGCGATCTTTGGAGAACAGGTGTTCTCTTCATTTATTTTGGAAAGTTGTAAAGGTTTTCTAATAACAGATGATGAAAGTATTCCTGCATAAAGGTCCAGTTCTAGAGAAAGTCTTCTCAACAATGGCTAGACCAAAGGAGGTTCAGTTCAAATATAGAGAGCTGTAAGTATAATCCCTAAGGGTTCATACAGATGCCGTAGCTAATAGCTTGGTGAGAAGTGGCAGGCAGAACTGAACGCTGATTACGTGAAAAGAAGTAGAAGGCTAGATCTATGTTTTTGGTAGCCAGTGAGCTTTTTCAAGCAGAAGATAGTGATGGCTTATATAATATAAATCAGCATATTTTGTTAGCAATTGTTTGTAATAAGGATGTGTTTGGGAAGATTGAATAGTGACAAGTAGGAGAGTGTTTATGGCTTCTCAAAGTAGTGCATGCTTATTGCTATTGCTTTTCTTGTGTTCCAAGTAAACACATCTGAGATTTTGTAGTAGTTCCTTAGTGGCAGAAGTACCTTGTTGACAGCTCTTTCAAAGTGGCTTTTGAAGGAGAGTCTGGGAACAAGTGAAGGCACAAATATGTTTATTATCTTAGTTGTATTTAGTCTGTATTATTACATTTCTGTACTGTTTCAAAGCTCAGAACTGTAGATTTTCTCAGGCTGATTGATAATTTGTTGTAGCCCATCCAGTGCCACTGAGAAGTGAAGTCTCTTTATAATTTAGTTGCAGAATAAGTTCTCTAATAGCTGTCAAAATTGTGGAGAAGGTGGAGGAAATTAAATACATGTCAATATTAGGTATAATCTGACATTAATGAACTATTGTATATATGGCTGTAACTAAAACAATGTGAGTGACATATCAATGCAAATGCAAATTTTGCCTCTGTGCCCAGTTCATGCGTGAACAGATGTAATATGACAAGCCTGCCTGTGCAACTAACAAAGCAATCAAATAAAATAAAATGACAAGAATCTAATAGATACTTAAAATGAAAAATCTAAATACACACCCTGTGGAAAGATATGTGCCATATTTAGTAACAAATGAATCACTAGTAACCAAGCTACACTGTCACAAAACAAGACATGTTAAAAAAAAAGCAAATGAAGCACATAGGAACTGTTTGGATCTGAACATTATATAAATTGAACACAACAATAAAGGGAATGTTGCACTGCATTTGTGTGGCTAGTTTTGCTGTTAGACATTTTACATTCACTCTTTTGGACACTCCTCACTTTAATACCCTATAACTGATTTCTTAGCTCCATGCATTTCAGTTGGACAAAGTAACATTTTCAGTTGGACAAAGTAACATCTTCAAGTGACATAATTTGCAAACATGGGTTTAACAATATTCAATTTGCTTAAATCAAATAGTTGATTACTTTTAACCAATTTGCAGTTTATTTGAAAATGAATCTATTTAATTAGTGAGAAATGAAGTTTCTCCTTCGCCCTCTAGGTTGTGCAGTCCAGAAGTTAGCAAGGTATGTTATTGTAGTTAGGTACTGAAAGAATTTGTTTTGGCAACACTTAAATGCAGCTTATGTAGGATTCACAGATATTAGCTGCACATAGGTGCAGCCTATGGATTCATAGTTGCTTTTTTATGTGCAGCTTCATAAAAAGCAAAGTCACACCTTTATTAATACTTTGCAGTTTGCAAAGATGCTTGCTGTAGATGCTAACCAAGCTCCCATTGTGACCTGTTTGTCTCAGTGGTGCCAAAGCCACAAGTACCCAGCAGTGCCTGCCTACTAAGAAAGTAAAGTTACAGACAAACACTGACTCATTTTAACTTTGCTGTTTAGGACTTCCTGATATAGAGAGGACAATGATATAACACAGGCTTTAGTGAGTTTGTACAGCCCACAGATGAGAGTTTGGGGGATGCATGATCTTCCTTTACCTATGAATACCTAGATATGCATAGCCCTCACTATACTTGCCACGAGGAACTTCCAGAGACAAGTTTGAGACTCACTGGGTGTTTCTCAGGCTTCTGCTTCTAGGATACCTCAGCAATTCCTCAACATACTCTTGGCACAATGGAATGGATCAGTACATTTTTCTACCAGTATTGAATCACGACCATACCTTTTATGGAATGTCATGCTTTCCTGAGGTGCTCAGTGCAATGAACTGCACCATTGTTTCTATTAGGGCCCCATCTGGACCACTGGGGGAGTGATACTGGAACAAGATTCCATTAACTGCCGGGTAGTGCATGATTCATGGAGGTGTATCACTAATGCTTTGGTCCACTATGCTGGCAGTGCCCATGATTATCACATCTGGCACACAATCTTACTTTATCATTGCTTCCTGTAATGTAGGATTCCCAGTGGTCACCTGTCTGGTATTATCATAATGTGATTAATGCCTTGTAATAATCATTTCACATCTTCTGTAGGTATAAATTGTAAATGCATTACTGAGTAAAATCCTACCCCCCCCCTTTTTTGTTGTGTTTTCCCTACCTTTTCTGTTTTGCAGGTGATGCCGGCTCCCCACTGCATCCTTGGCTAATGACACCAGTCTGTAAACCTAGGGGAGCTGCTGACCTTTAACATCACCCTGTCCAAGACATGGATTCTCACAGAGCTAGTATTTGGCTTGCTGAAATCCCATTTTTATTTCCTGGATGAGTCTGGGGGTGCCCCTCAGTATGAAACTACTACTGCATATGGGATGTCTACCATGTGTTGCATTCTGCGCAACATAATCATGCGTTATTCTCATGCATAGCTGCCCCAGGATGGCAGAGCAGCTCCCACTATTGCTCCTCCCACCAGTGACAGTATTGATGATAGTGACAGTTGTCAGCAGACAGCAGTTGTATGGGAGCCCCTGCAACAGGCTTGCGCAGGGTATATGGCAGCACAGTAAAAGATGTGGCATCTATTCCACAGCAATGGGCCATGACATTCACTTTAGGAAAAAGAAACAACACACTATTACTTGTGGGCTATGGTTTGTGGTGCATGGTCAATTGACACTGTATGTCAGACTTTTTTTTTTTATCCTAAAAGTATATTTTTTCCAAAACTTATTTGAATGTTTCATTATACATTGCAATGGAGTAAATGGCAGCAGTGACAGATCTACTGTCAGGCATACCTTTCAAATGTAACCTGCATAGTTAATTATAAAGGCATAATGAATAATGGTGAAGTTCTCAAATTAAACACATGACAGAATTAGTAATGGTTACCATGATCATGTACACATAGGGATAACCTTTTTGAATTCATGGACAACCCTACCAAGGTACTTTTACATGAAGACATGCAGCTAAATCCATCCATCCACAACCCCTCTTTTCCCATTTTTAAACATGGAGTCGGGGTGTCACTTCAACAGTGATAATTGTCTAGAGCCAGGGTTTACACCACCGGATAGCTAGCCTCTTGTTCAATAATAATCAGTGTCTGGGACAGGGTGGTTTTAAAGCACCCCTCTGCAGCTCCACAGCCATGGTACATGCTATTAAGGTAGTCTGAGGGAAAGCCATATGCTAATTATCCATATGTTCGCTCTGTCTCCCCCAGAACTGTCACAAGGAGGGCATTTACATGCCATGTTATTCATAGAATTGCTTGGCTGTGTAAACTAGCACAGTTGTAACTTCCAAGACCTGTTGACATAATGGTTAAGGCTTTTGCCTCCCATGCAAAAAGTACAAGTATTGATCTTGACCTTCCGCCAATTCCTGTATGGAGTTTGTATATTTTCCCTATTTCTCAGTGGGGTTCCTCCCACATCCCAAAAACATGTTGAATGTTTCCATCTCAAACTCACCCAACAAAGGAATTGTGGGCAGCAGCACAGACTCTAGATGGTGTCATACAGGGAGAAGAGTTGTATAGACCAACTGCTTTGCCCATCTTCTGGGGTACGTAGTATCTTTCTAACTTCAGAATACTGTTTTGGACATCTACTGTGGTGTACAGCATCCTCAGGCTATGAGAACATGGATCACAGGCTGCATACTGTGTCACGGCTAGCCACTCAGTGGTGTAATATATGACTCTAGGTGATTTGGGTGTCTTGACTAATGACATCAAATGGGCATAGGTATTTGCCAGTGATAAGTGGGTTGAGGACCTGGCCTACTCCCACTTATTCCAGGGACCCATGCTAATGGTGGGAGGGGTGTATGTGCCCCTACTGGCCAGTATGTTCCTGCTATAAAGCCCAGCAATCTTGGGTCAGTAAGCTACTGGCTGGCTGGTATCTATTTGCCCAGCTTAGGTTACCTGGGATAGCTATGTTGAGCAAAAGTGGGACATAAAACCAATTAATCTGCCAAATATGAGCTAAGAATTGCTATACTCAATGCAGGTTCACTGACAGACTGGAACTTAGAAGTGGATGACACAATGGTAAGGAGGTGGCTGGACATCCTATGTATCCAGGAGGCAAGAGAGAATGGCAGTGCAGCAAAACCACTTGGCTTGGGATCTAGAGTCTACCACTCAGGAGGAAGACAGACTAGAAATGGTCTCGAAATTGTGTGGAGAGGGAGGCTTCAGAAGACAGTGAAGGATGTCATCAGAATTCATGACATACAAATGACAATTAAACTCCAGTATAAGGATAGGGCAGTATTCATAATCTCAGCATATACCCCACAGCAGGGCTGTGATATTGGGGAAAAGAATGCATTCAGACAGCAGTTGCAGGATCTACTAGATAAAGCAGGTCAACATGAATTGGTGTTGATAATGGGTGACATAACTACAGACAGAACAAGATATGAGGACTGCCTGGGTCCACATGCGTGGAATAACAGGAAAGAAGAGAGGCCATTCTAGACTTCTGTCTGGCAAATGGCTTGATGGTGACCAACACATGGTTCAGCGAGAGAGAGAGAGTCACAAGATCACATACAAGGGTGGCCAGCATGCACCTCAGGTAAACTTCCTCTAAGTAAGGAAAGGGCAGTGGGTTAGAATCAGCTTTTACAAACTCATTCCCAGTGAAACAGTTGGCCCACAGCATAAACCACTGTTTGCCACAATAAGCTGCAAGCAGTAGTCAGAGAAGGCTCTAAGTCAGCAGAGACTGGGCTGAAGACCTGGAAGTTGACTGGAGAGAAAGCACACAGTTCAAGGAATTGCTCTAGGCTATAGCACCTGAATTAAACGAAGAAGAATGGCAGCATCTTAAAACAGCATGTGTGAGGACTATAAAATGGATATGCGACTGAGCCAGGTATGGAAATAAGGTACATAAGGAAAGGTGATAGTGGAATGCAGAAGTCCAGGAAGTCATCAAAAGAAAGATGGAGTACAGGAAAAAAGTGGGAGATAGAAAAGATGGATCGGGGTAGGAAGGAATACTGGTTGGCTAACAAAAATGATATGAGAGGAGTTGCAATAGCAAAGAACAATGCATCAGTGGCACTCTACCAGCTTCTGGAAAGAAACTCAGTAGATGGTACAAAGAAACTATATCAGGTTGCAAGGTAAAGACAGAAAGATAAAGAAGATAGTCAGACATACTTCAAAAAATATGCCAGCAACAACCTACTTACCAGTCCACAGGACATCAAAAGCATATGGAAGGAGTACTTTCAGCAGCTTCTGAATGAAGAAAACCCCACAGAAGCTGTACTTCCACAGATACAGCTTACAATGAAAGAAGAGGAGGAGCCCACCATAGAAAAAGTAAGAACAGCACAAGGGAAATTAAGTCATAGAAAGAAGTCTCTGATTAGGTCACAGCAGATATGATAAAGGTATTGGGTGAGACAGGGGAGATATAGTTCCGGAGGGTACTCATAGCAGTATGGAAAGAAAGGCATATCAAAGCTGAATGGAGAATAAGCATACTAGTGCCAGTGTTTATGAACAAAGGAGATATTCACAACTGTGAGCAGTACAGAGGAATCAACCCCTATCACACTGTATGAAAGTGGTGATTGATAAACAAATCTGCAGAGTAATATAAAAAAGATGGGAGATGGGCAATTTGGATTCAGATCAGGATGCTGACCAGACATTTGCAGTGAAACAGATACTTCAGAAGAAGCTAAAAGTGGGGAAAGAGTCCAACTTGACATTTCGAGACCTAGAGAAAATATATGAAAAGGTCCCAAGAAGGCTGATTTGAGCAGTCCTGCAGTGGTTTGAAGTCCCATAAATGTCTTCATATTGAATGTTGGCACAAAAAAGAGCAGAAACACAGGATGAGTGAAGTTCAAAAATTGCTCTTCTTTAAATGTCTTTTTGAAGGGGTCGGGGAGCCCCCTCTGCAAGTCCCCCCATATCCATGAACTTATATATTCCAATTCTGAGATTGCCATACCTTGGAGAAAAGGGAGTATTCTGAAAAAATGGCATCTTGGAGTTGTGTGTGTGTGTGTGTGTGTGTGTGTGTGTGTGTGTGTGTGTGTGTGTGTGTGTGTGTGTGTGTGTATATATATATATATATATATATATGTATATATATATATATATATACATATATATATATATATATATATATATATACATACATATATATATATATATATATATATATATATATATATATATATATGTCTGTTGTTTCAGCCATTTAGTCCCCGAATTTCAGGACTTGCTCTAGCAGGTCCCAATATTTCAAAATGGTTACTCCCAAAAACATTGGTATTATTTAACGCAACAGTATTTCTGGGTCTGAATGACTCTGTGTCCATCAATCCTGTGCAAGAAGTTAAAGCTTTATAATGTCTTTTAAGAATAAGTTTTCTTTAAGTTTTTCTTTAAGGTTTTCAACATTTGATTAATTAAATAATTAGAATGATTTTTTCAGATGTTTTAAATCATATGATGGTGTGAACACTATTTGAAATGTTGTAACTGTTAAGTTGATTTGTTTTGACAAAGTTCCTTAGTAATAAGCTGGAACTAAAGCTCTTAACCTTTCATTAAATTGTCTTGATTTTGAAAGTATTTTCCAAGTCGTTCTTGGACACCACAAGATCTGCAGTTTTTCATGGCTGGTGTTTTCCTGTGTGATTCCCTTGTTTGTTTTAGTCATGTCTGTATCCCCTGGTGCTATGAATGACAGTGGTTTCAATGAACAGGAGTGTTTGAAAATTATTGGTGATTTAACCCTTCTCCTTCAACAAGTAAGTCAGTATTTTGACATTAATACATCCAATGGTGGGTCAGTACAATATAGGAGATGTATGGTACCTTCCAGCTGTGAAAGTTTGGGTTTACCTGTAATGCAGACTACACTGATGTTTAACTCACAGCCTACATTGTCCAGTTTTGAATTTGAAGTATGGAAAGTGAATAAATTTGAATTGGACGTCAATCGAATTAGGAATGTGCCTGATTCAGTGATAAAAGGTTCACTAGCTGAGCAATTGGCTTTATTTGACAAAAAGTTATTATCATTCAAGAAACTTCAACTTGAAAATCAGTATTTATTGAAGAATATTGAGCATAATGTGGTCCCGAAGAGACTTCATTTTTAGAAATTCTCTAATCAAGTTATACAAGATTCTGACTTTCACAAAGATATTTTTGCAGTATTTATCACAGCTGGTTGCAATCTTATGCAGGTGATTATTAAACATAATAGTCACCAAACTGAACAACTGTCTAGGGAGATCAATAGTTTAAATGTTTCTATTCATAACAACTTACTGTTTAGAAAGCTATGACACCAATTACAGGACTATTTTCAGTGGTATAGACAAAACTTGTGATTTGGTTTTAAAATGACAGAGCAAAAAGTTTCAAAGGGATATGGATTGTTACAATAAAGGGTTGGCATATCCTAAGGCAGCTGGTCACTATGGCAATTAACAACATGCCCACTTGATCTGACCAATCATGGAAATACAAGATGTGACATTGGAAGAGTATAGAAATGATCAGCTGAGCGGAGAGGCCCCTTTAGAGGTGAGGAGGTCCAAGAGGTTTTACAACAAAAGCCAGCAGATGCAGGAGCAATGGAACAGCGATGAAACATTTGTGAAACAGGTGGCCAAACCAAAAAGAGTTACATGAGGTGGAGCAACTAAACTGCAAGAGGTAGTTTATTGGAATGGAAGTGATGATGGTCATAATTACAGGACTATGAACTTGGTATGCAATTTGTTTAATGATTTAAACTGTATATTTTTTCAGGCAAACAAGTTACAGTAGCACACTCAGATGTGTTATCAAAAGGAGTTTATTTTGTCCTTGCTAAAAGGGCAAATTTGATAAAGGGTTTGATTGATTTAAAGCTTTTCTGTTGAAAATTAAATTTGGCTTTGTGGTTTGAGAATTACAGTGATGTTGTAGCATCAAATTTATGCCATCCTAGTCATAGTCAAAACTATGCCATCCCCTCAATACAAATATTTTAATGTTCAAAATAATGTGTGAATTTGAAATCAGAAATCTTTGAGTGCTCCTAGTCAAAACAAGTTTTATAATTTGACTTTTAGTGAGTGGAAATTGCTCAATGAAATGTGCTTTGACTCTGACATAAGGGTGATGAAGCCCAGTAAGGGGGGAGGGCTGGTGGTAATGGACAAAGGAGATTATGTCCGTAGGATGTTTGCAATGTTAGCAAATGAGGCATATAATGAAATATCACAGAACAAAATCTATAAAGCATATTCTGATATAGACAACTGTTTACTGGATATGTTTAACCAGGGACAATTGTTTAAAGATGATTTTAAATATATGTTCAATAGTAAACCAGTGATAGTGGGGATTTTTGGAATCCCCAAAATACATAAAAGCCTCAATAACCCTCCACTCAGACCAACTGTGGATGCCACCAGGGCAAAGACATTTTACAGCAAAATGTTTAGATCATTTGCTAAAGGGGAGTATAAATAAATTGAGTCAGATTTGCAAAGACTCTTGGCATTTTTTGGGCATTCTAAATGGGGTGAAGTTTGACAGTGATGTGATTTTTGTAACAATTGATGTCAACAATTTATACACCGCTATTCCCCATGAACTGAGTTTGAGGTGATTTGAGGATCGACTTTTTGATATTGCTGACTTAGAAACGGATAAAATCAATGTTGTTGTGTTAATTGAGTTGGTTCTTAAAAAGAATTCTGTGTTTTTTGAAGGTCATTACTACAAGCAAGTTGCAGGAGTGGCCACGGGCACAGCTTGCACCCCAAGTTTTGCAAATTTAGTGACGGCCAAATGGGAAAAGGAATTAATTTTTAATAGTGAATTTAGTAACTCCTGGATTGTTTGTTTGTTTTTTAGATGATTTATTTATTTTATGGAAGAATTCCTCAGAAACATTAAGCAGGTTCATAGAATATATTAACAACACAGTTGAATTTTTAAAGTTTAGTCACAAATCTAATACTGATAGAATTGTGTATTTCGATGTTGAAATTTTAAAAGACAGACAGGGAGGGAGGTTCATTTTGACTGTCCATAGAAAAACAACATTCTCTAATAGTTACTTACATTTTGGCAGCTGGCATCCGATAAGTAAAAAAGAAAGCAGTTGTTAAGGGCCAGCTGTTACGCATAGCACATACAATATCTGACATGGATGCCCTGATGTTTTAATAGAAAGGTTAGTAACATGCCAGTTACAACTGGGGCCAACTGCATTAGATATTTTATTTCCACCTTTACTACAGACAGCAAAGCCACTAGTGCTTGTCTTATTAAAACTGGGGTTTATTTGGTTCAGATTGTTTCTTATTAAAAAAGGTGGGAGGAAAAACATGTTCTACATATTGAAAGAATAAGTCTATAAAGAAATTGCTGGAGAACAACAATAAAGTGAAGTGTTTCAACAATAATAGGGTGTTAGGTATGTTTAAGTGTGGGAGGTTTTTGCATTGCCTTTATAGGTTCATAGGTAGGTACTAGGCTATCAGCCCTGGGGCCTACACAAGCCCAGCCAAAACTTTAACACTGTGTATTTCGATGTTGAAATTTTAAAAGACAGGGAGGGAGGGAGGTTCATTTTGACTGTCCACAGAAAAACAACATTCTCTAATAGTTACTTACATTTTGGCAGCTGGCATTCGATAAGTAAAAAAAAAAAGCAGCCTCTTGGCATTTTTTTGGGCATTCTGAATGGTGTGAAGTTTGACAGTGATGTGATTTTTGTAACAATTGATGTCAACAATTCATACACTAGGCTATCGGCCCTGTGGATGCAATTGATAGAGTAATTATATTTTAAGATCAGTCTTATATTTTAAGATCAGGTTGTTTTGAAATCTTGGGAAAAAATACTTGGTCAATGGTCATTTTTCCTGTGAGTCTAAAGGTGTAGTGTATGTGGCTATTTGTTCTGTGTGCCCAGCATTTTATGTTACTAAGACTTCCAAGAAACTAAAAACTCGACTATATGAACACATGCTCGATATACAGAAATATAAGATGAGCAACACACTATATAGACATATCCAGGAGTTTGAGGGACATAATTTCCAGATGATTTGCAATGTCAGAGGTTTTGTGGTTGATGAACACCTAAACAAATGTGAACTTAAATGGCAAATATTATTTAACGCAACAGTATTTCTGGGTCTCAATGATTCTGTGTCCATCAATCCAGTGTTAAAGTTAAAGCTTTATAATGCCTTTTAAGATTAAGTTTTCTTTAAGTTTTTCTTTAAGGTTTTTAACATTTGATTATTTAAATAATTAAAAGGATTTTATTGGATGTTTTTAATCATGTGATGGTGTGAACAATATTTAAAATGTAACAGTTAAGATGATTTGTTTTGATGAAGTTCCTTAGTAATAAGCTGGAACAAAAGTGCCTAACCATTCATTAAATTGTCTTGATTTTGGAAGTATTTTCTGAGTTGTTCTTGGGCACCACAGGTTCTGCAGTTTTTCGTGGTTGGTGTTTCTTGCGTGATTCTCGATTTGTTTTAGTCAAGACTGCTGTTAAGCAACTGTTTTTTGATAATAACACTAGAACACAAAAACTTTTAGCACAGCAACTCAGGCAACAGAAAGTAGAAAGGGCTATCAACAAGCTTAGGGAGCCTATAACAAGGAAAGTAACAAGAGATCCCGTAGAGGTATTAGAAATATTTTGAAAAGTCTATGAAAGTCTGTATAAAGAAAAGAAATATGGAAATCAAGAAAAGTACACATTTAAATATTTTTGGAAGAATCAAATGTGCCAAGTTTAGCAGTAGATGAGGCTGAATTACTAACAGTTAGGATAGGAGGAGATGAGATGAAAATGGTCACGTATAACCAATCTACAGGAAAGTTCTCGGGAATAGATGGTATTCCTGTGGAAGTTTGGAAGCTATGAGGGGAAAAACTAATAAAGTTCTGGAAGGTTTTGTTTAACAGTAATTTAAGAGGAAGAAAAATACCAATATCCTGGAAGAAAGTGGTGGTAGTTGTTAATACCTAAAGAGGGTAAAGATCTATTAGAGCCAGTTTCATACAGGCCCATTTCACTGCTGAATCATGATTATAAAGTGTTTATGTCTATAATGGCTATGAACATGGTAAAAGTTAAGCCAAAATTGATGAATATGGATCAGTATGGTTTTGTGAAGGGGAGGCAAACATTTGACAACATTAACAGAAAATTGATAATCCAGATGGATGCAGAATTTAAGAAAGTACCACTGTCATTGGTGGGTCTTATTGCAGAGAAAGCAATTGATAGAGTAAGCTAGGACATTACGAACAGGGCAATGAAAGCATTTGCATTCCCTGATAAACTTATAAGGTTGATTAGGAGGCTAGATGAGGGATTGGAGGTAAAAATGTAAGTGGGTGGGGCCCTCTCTGATAATTCTGCTAGAGCAGAGGAACCAGGTAGGGGTGTCCTCTTTCCCCTTTGTTATTTGCATTATATTTAGAACCATTGTCACAGCCAGCTTTTCTTGACTACCATGCCAATTATATCCTTGAATTCCTAAGTCCTTATTTTCTTTGACAATGGTTCTAAATATAATGCAAATAACAAAGGGGAAAGAGGACACCCCTACCTGGTTCCTCTTCTAGAGCAGAGGAACCAGGTAGGGGTGTCCTCTTTCCCCTTTGTTATTTGCATTATATTTAGAACCATTGTCAAAGAAAATAAGGACTTAGAAATTCAAGGATATATTTGGCATGGTAGTCAAGAAAAGCTGGCTGTGTTTGCAGATTATATTATTTTATACCTGACACAACCAGAAAAGGTCATTACATTGTTATGGAACACTTTAAGGCAGTTTCAAACCATTTTGGGATACAAAATTAATGAAGCTAAAACAAAAACAATAGTGGTAAATCGTGTACTCACACATGAATTGGTTCAGCAATGCCCATATTTATGGGGACATGATAAAATGAAGTATTTAGGAGTATGGATTAAAATGATTTTGGTGTGGCAGCTAAGGATATGTGGGGAGAGACTAAACAAAAGATAATACAAAAACTGAGGAAAATGGAAGCTCTGTTATATGGCTATGAATAGTAAGATACAAGCAGTTAAAATGTTTCTAGTCCCTTTAGTTTGATACACAGCTCAGGCATATTTTATCAACCAGAGGAGAAGTTGTAGATAGCACTTAATAAAGAGATAAAGGATCTTATCTGGGAGGGGAAGACAGCAAGAGTCAAATGGGATAAGCTGATTCTTCCAGTAGCCAATGTTTTTGCCACTATCTTTGATTTCTGACTTTCAGTAGCACAAGACAGATGGGGATTACATGATCTGAAGGGATATTTCAGAGTAACACAGTTAAGGCTCCTATACATAGCACAAGCAGAAAACTATAATTCAAAGTGGAAAGAGATGATGATGAAATGGGGGAAAGCTCAAGAAACAAAGAGAGACTGGGATTTTGGATACAGACCTTTAAGGAGAATAACAATAATCATACATAATATTAAATTCATAAAGTATTCTAAGTACTGAACCAATGTGGGAATGGAGAAAGGAGATTCTGCTGATAGGGATGACTGCAATTAGGACTATAAACACTAGGCAAGACGCGGCCGGCAAAGGAACCAATGTACTGGGAGCAAATATCTAGGGAGGGAAAGTTAATAGAATGGGAAGATGCCAAGAATTTATTTGGACTACAGGTTAGAGATTGCCTTCCCCATCAAGGATTGATAGAGTATACACAAAGAGAAATAAATAGGGGGGGGTCTTAAACAAAAGACCAGCACTGGTAGACTTTTTCATAGAATCTAGAACATAAGCTGTCATTAAAAAATAAATAATTAGTAGAGCATATAAAATATTGAAAATAACTATCAAAGTCTAAACCCACTGTACTAGAGGTAGTGAATATAGTAACAAGATAAAATAAATGGAATCAGGTAGGGGCAAATTACATGGGAAAAATGTGAACTGTGGGAACAATACATACAGGGTAGGAATTGGCAGGACTTGAATGAGCTATGTAATGTTTGACTGACAATGATTGGGTAAATTATAAATGATGTATAAAGTTTCAACTAGAATTATGTCTGTATGGTTTGACATATTAAATGCTTGCAACTGAGATTGTGTCAATATGGATTGTTAGCATGTATGTAAATGTATGATTGGCTATGTCATAACTAATAGTTTAATAAAGATGTTTCTTCTTTAAAAAAAGTCTGAGAGCGCATTCAGTGATTTAGGAGAGTGACATTCCTAGCATTCAGTTGATGGCCTTGATGACCACAGTTGTTGTCCCTTAGTAAGAAATGTTCATATTACAGGGAGCACTTTAAGCATTGGTAAAGATAATATATGGCAATAAAACAGAGATAGACTCGTTATTATGAAAGCATAGACAGGAATGAGACACCGTACAGAAAGAAAGGCTACACCTGCAGTGTATGCAGTCTTTGATTAATATTGTATGAGTACATGGGTATGCTAGCTGTTTGGAATATTCCAGTCATTCAGACATTTACTGTTACATGTGAAAGGACAATTTTCATAACTTGTTTCTGTTGCACTTTCAATGTAACTTGATACAATGTCAGATTATCATTACACCTAAACTCTTTTAACACCTTGCTAATATATATCTTTGTCTGTGGCACCTCTAGGAAACTGTGTGAAATGATTGCTTTCTGTATCTTTTCTAAGGGTTCAAATCCATGCAGGTCCCTGTTGCCACCTAACAAATTTTCTTAAACATGTGAAATGTACACTTTAAGTATTTGATCTGCATTTATTTGTTCTCTTTTTTCCTGCATCATTTGCACGCTGCTTGGCATTGTGTACCATTAACTGGCAGCGCTCAGTGCCAGTGAACTGTATTTCACTGCTTAAAGTGAAAACTAACTGATTTTATTTGGACTGCCATCAATAGCGCACAGATGACTGACATTGTTGCACTTTCTTCAGCACTCTGAACAGTACTGAAGAATTGATGTTGTCACACTCCCTATCTCTGTGACATAATGTGTAAAGGTATTGAGCTTAGAGAAACAGTACAGGTGACGCAAAGATCAAAACCTGTTTCCAGATCATTTTACTAAGGGAGTTCATGATAAATCTTGATAGTATTTTTGTTGTTTGTGTTGATATGAGAAACTCCAGTAAGATCTGTTTTTACTAAACGTGACAGATAAGCAATTTCTGCTGTTCCCTGTACCCTCCTCCATTCCCATGGCATTAGCTAAAGTCCTGATATTGTTGAGACATACACGATAGCACTGATGTGGCTATGAGATGTGAGATGGCTGAATGTATTTCTGTAATGCAGTAGTAGCTGTGCTCATTGCTACATATACAGCGTAATTCATTTCATGTGTCTTCAAACTGTTGTTTTCCAAAAGCTGTTAGAATGCTCAAGCTAATGTGTCCAGTTTCTTAAACCTGATAATGATGACACAATATAAAATTAACTTGCATATATTTGATGGGCACAATAATTTTTCTATAATCATCATGACTTATCACATATCCAAACTATGTTTTAGGACAGTTATGTCTTGTGGAGTATGTATGTAACATACCCCAACCTGTATTACTCAGCTCATTCAACTGCATCCATCTGAAATATATTTACAAACAGAAATAATGACTTTTACATCAGAATGCATTCCCAGGGTTAATCAAACACATACAGACCTCTCTGAAGTGTATTCCATTCATTCCCAAATTAGTATAATTCCAATTTCCAGTCTTTAAAGAAAGTTGTCCTGCGGCAATGTCAATTAATAAGCTAAGTTTAAATTTTTGCATGCTTTATCCCATGGGTTCGATTCTCAGCTGGTACAACAATATTTTAACATTGTGTAAGCTGCAACTTCACAATATGTCACAATTAATCCTCTTTCTCCTTCCAAAGTACAAGGAGTAAAAGCCAAGCCATTAAGAATTCCATTGTTGAATATTGGAACCTGTGTCAATAGGTTGAGCATCACACATGGCAAAGCCCAATGCCATGTTGCACATCTCTACAGCTTTGTGATGTAAGTACAGGCAATGTGTCTGGCAAAGGGTCCATCTGTTTCAGTTGTGCAGATGCAGTTGCCAAGGATGTGCATCTTTACGCAATACCAGTAACACATGAGATCGATGCTGGTTGCCAATTCGGTCATATTTTGTTAGCTTTGCTTTTGCGGCCTTGGCTGGTGCAGAAGAGAATAGTACTAAATTTAGACAACAAAGGTGGGGAGTTGAGGAGTCTAGGATATTTGTTCATTCCTCATGAAGCTCTGCAGCTATAGGCTGCTGCAGGAGGATTGTACCAGATCTCAGTATAAGGCTGAGGCCTGGAATACCTTAACCAAGGGTGTTTCCAATGCAACAGGCATTCCTTGCAGTGGGGAACAAAGCTGTCACCATTATAATGACCTTAAGAAGCACTAGCAGGACCTCCTTATCTGATTGGAGGCTGAATTTCAGACTGGGAACACCCACAACTTGTCTAACTAAACTGACCCATAACCTGTCTATGATACGGCATTAGTGATCTAGCCAGCCAATGCAGGTAATCAATATGCTTTCTTATGTATTTTTTTTTCATTTTGTAATGTACAGCTGCAGAGTAGATAACTGCAAACTGTAAGGTGCAACAGGAGAAATTAGCTCATCCCAGAGAGGCACAGGGTAGGTATGACTTAGGTACAACTTCAGGCCATAATTTTATTTTCATTACCTCAGTTACTAGCATCTTGTGCAGACGTACCTCAACCTTCATATCAAACATGCATACCTTCCCATATAACTCTTGCTGCTTGCATTAGGCAAGGAGAAATCCAGCTAAACTGTGTGTTGGTTAAGTACCCAGAAGCAGCAATTAGTTTTATTACTCAATTAGTATTTATAAAATCTTAACAGCAATATGTGAGGAAGAATTAAATCACGGTAATTGCAGTTATTACATTAGAATGCATTTTCCTATCCATCTTAGGGAAATAAAGGCTGATGTTTCTTATATTATAACAGCAAGATTTGTTTATTTTAAGACACATATATGGATGTGGCAAAAGTGTAAAACAGGAAATTATCATAATTGTTTATGTATTTGCAAACTTAACTTATTTAAAAAATACAGTACTGTGACATGCCAAGAATATAATTATCTCTTTTGTTTGCCTACCTCCACCCTTTCTCTCTTGCTTTTGGTAGGGGATTATAATTTATTAAGAATCTGGTGTTTGCATAACTTGTAGCTGAAAAAATTAATGATCAGCAGCACACAAACTACTGTGGCTTGACCTGCCATACCTCCACATATGGCAGCACAGATACCCAGCACTTTGGGGTTAAAACCTGTCAGTATTGCCTCCACAACCCCTGCCCTACCTACTCTAAGTGTGTTAGTTAGCCCTGCTCCATATACTGGTGCAGAGGTATCCTCTGGGAATGCTAGTTGTGGAGATGATTTTGTCACCCAGCAGCAGTTGACAGGGCTGGTGGAGGATACAATGGAGAGGGGCCTCGGCCTATTTATTGGCAGGGTTGAAAAGGTCCAATATTCCATTGCAAAGAAAATGCCACATTTGGCACTGACCCAGGGAGTTGCTGTAGGAGATACTGATGACAGTTATGAGGGTGAGGACTAGATTCTTATTGTTCTCAAGCTGGATGTGAGTGTGACTCTGATGTCCCCTACATATCCTCAATCATGGTGTCCCCTAACCTTTTGTCTCCATCACCATTCCTGTCTGTCATGTATGTCCTGTATGTCTGTGAATGCTTCCTACGCATCCCTACCTAGCTGAACTTGTCATTCCTAAGCACCTTTCCCAACATTCCTCTCTCTCCAAAAAAAAAAAAAAAAAAAAAAAATTATGCCTCATACATAGCTCTTCACTTCGTCTATGTGTTAGCTCGATATTATTGATTTTGTTCAATTGGCCATACAACTTTATTCTGCTGTTATCACTCATCACTGGTGTGGTGACTCTGCAAAGTAATGGAATTATGTGTATATTTCTACATTAATGTTATGAATCAAGACCAAAAATACTTACATTGTATTTAAAAAAAATAAATTTTTTTTTTGGTCTTGATTCTAGTTAATACAATATGTGTTAAGCGCTAGAAAAAATATAATAATGTTGGATTTTAGTACAACCTAAACAATTATAGTTTTTCATTAAGGTTATTTTATAATTGAATAATATATGTTTAGTTAGGTTTAAGACAGTTATGGTGTATAATTCACTAGTGTTTTGTATATAGTTTTATATGTATTTGTACAATATGAGTAGTAATACTTATTATTTTGTTTTTAAATTAATAAGATTTAGTATTTTGGTTAGCAGTGAACACATAGGATAAGTTTTTAAAGTTTCTTTCATTTCCTTATTTAAAGTGATTTTTGATGTTTCATATAAATTAACTTATTTTATAAATACCGGTAATATTGCTTTAATTTAGAAACTGTATGATGACATCATGTTTGTGAATAGTTGCTTATTGGCTCTGAGTTTAGTGCGAGTGTTTAAACTGGGAGACTGTGAGTTTTTTTTACTCAGTCTGAAGAAGCTGATTCACTTGTTTCAGTGAAAACGCTAACTTTAATAAAGTGTTGAAGGATCCGTTGCCTGCTTGTTTGTTTGTCAATGTTCTCCTGTTGCACTGGTTGCTAATAATGTACTATATAGATGGTATAAGTGGATAGGTAGGTGGTTCAATTCCATGACTTCTTCAGTAGTGTGACTGTGATTACTGTCATATACTGTTGGCCATCTCAGAATGACCTTTATGTATACCTTTAATTACAAGATTGAATTACAGTGACACTAGCAAATTCTAGCATCCACAGGGAAAATAACTTTTTGGCCACATAGTGATTACATAATGTTAACATACCTGTAGTATTTCACATTTGGAATGTGAATTCTCCTGTGCTGCGTAACTTTGATACTGTGCTTTCTACATTGAGTAAATACATACATAGGATGTTTGATGCCAGTTGTGAGTGTATATTTCACCCTCATACTGTGTATACTAGTCTTCAAAGACATGTACATTGTGTAGCTGTACAGTATTAGTATGCATTTTGACCATTTTTAGCATAAACATCCAGCTAATAAAAAGTGTTGATATCATCCATTTAACTGTGCACTGTCCCAGTTGTATCACAACATGTTGTGTGGCACTTCTGATTCAGGCACTATTGCGACATTGGATAGTTAGTTCAAATCCAGCCATTACTACTCAGACTGCATTGTGTCAGTCTTATTGTTACTGTACATGACACTAACACTTTTGTCATGCACATTTGCTTTGTACATGTATAGATGATCCCTCTTACAAAAAGCTGTGATAATTGTTCACATAAAAATGCTTTCATTCACAGTAATGATGAAATGTGATTACATAACATATGTAGGAAATGTTATCCTCTGGCACATGGGAATAAGATGACATGCTGTATGTTGTTGATTTAGTACAGAAATTAGAGACACACAGATCCCTTGCAGCAATAATATGATATAATGCTTTCACATAGTGGCATATCTCATGATTGAAGTGACACTTCTACCATGGTGCTTTCATACTGTACAATATCATGTATTTTCTGTTGTCAAATGCTCATGTGTTCAACATCTGCATTCAGTGCCTGCTAGCCTTGTTGGGTTTTATGCTATAATGCCCGAATGGCATCCACCACAGTTAGAATGGGTCCATTTACAGAGGGAGAGGCCTCCACCATCCCTTTTATCTCAGAGATTATTTTCTACACATACGTCTAATGTAATAAGTTAGCATATGTGGAATGTCATAACAGTGTTAAGACTTCCATTATGGTACTTCTGGTTCATGCACATGTCTTTAGTCAGTAGAGTCAAATTGCTTGCTGCTCAGTTCTTGAAAGGGGCAATATTATATGAATGTCCTGATGTCACATAAATACCACTGTATGTAGTTATTTTTATCCATTTTTATGTTGGACAATGATATAACATCACAGGTTGTGACTGCATGGCAGTGAAATGGTTATTCTATGCATGTCATACTGTGAGTGTTTCTGTGGCATGTGCATTGAGTACCTGCTTGTATATAGACTGTCATCAATTCTGGGACAGTGTGTGTCCTATATGATGGAAACAGCTTTCTTGTCAAAGAAGCAGTCATATTGTAATGCTCACTGTTGTGTGGACAGTGACATGTATAGCACCTTTCCAGCATTCTGAATAAATCAGATTGTTCAAATTATATTCATAACTCTTGTCCTAATGCACACATTCAATTCAGCTATTTTTAACAGAATCCATTATTATCTGATGCTGCACATGCAAGCAATACAGAGGTTTGGAGAAAGCCTTGTATAATAGGCAGGGTTTGAATCTAATAATATCTGTCTGTCAGACAAATGGGTCAGACAGCAGGGGCTTACACACCTTTTTCCAGCCTTTTCCTACAAGGCAGGTCATCCATACACCTTATATGATAGGAAAGTGTTGCAAGCCCTTCAAAGGTATCATTCATGACATGACCAATTTGCATATTTCTGTAGCGACCATGATTGTTATGCATCTCTGATATCTGTCCTGGCATGTTTTTGGAAATGACATGATACGAATATTAAGTCATTCATTGCTCACATGTATTACCTGTTCACAAGATATTTATGCTGTATATTACATGTCTTCATCCAGACATGTCTTTAATACTGCAGTTGTGCTTTACAATATACAGCTTAATGGCAAATGAGTGATTTTATAAATATTTATTACTGTATAGCCTGCTGCCAGACCATCAGAAAATGTGACTGTTCCTTTGCTACAATAATTTTTTTATTGTGCTGCTGCTGTGAAATTGCTGTAAAGTTACTGTTCTCTGTAATTCCATGTGAGCATACCCAACACCCAATACTATAAAGTTGGAAATGCTTGCAAATCAGCAATGTTAAAAACTGAATGCATGACATGCCATCCTCTTTGTGTTCTCATTTGTCACTTATGCATGTTGTGTGTTATTAGATTATCATTTAGCATTTAATAACTATACAACACTTGCTTGCCTATTACATGCTTCTAGGTGATGAACGCTTTTCCTGTTAGTGCCACTGTCATTTATTTGCAAAAACATGTCCATGTCTGATGTACTTGACATCATAGCTGTAAGGTCCTTTTGTTTTTGTGCATACATGCTGAGGTGGAGAATACAGCAGTGGTGTTGGCTTGCATACATAAATTCCCTGTATATATGTCTCATATGCAAAAACTGCAGTCTTTGCATTCACCCCATAAAGTATCTTATGTCCTTGCTAACTGTTATGGCAACTCAGCATTTAATTAACATGTATATCACATTTTCACTTTCCTTTGTTCCACTGCAACTTTGTGTCCCTATCATATCCCTTATTAGCATTTACTTATGTGTGCAAATGTGGAATTGGCTTTGATATTAATTATCATTACATCAGTACTGCAGGATTTATGTCAGAAATGATTCTTGTACACTTTCGTCACATTTGCCTGAGGAATATGAGAACACTTTGAACATTTCTCATTCAGAATTAACTAATTAATTTTTCATTTAAACACAGTTTGATATACAATTCCTCTATTTCATTTCCCTTACTTCTATAGTCTTTCCCATTTGCTGTTGTTTGTCTTTTGGCTTTTCCCGGTAAGGGGTCGCCACAGCGGAACTCCAGTCTGCTAATGATTGGCAGTAGATTTTTATGAAACGCCGAGGTGTCAGCTCGACACCCAACCTTCAACGAAGGCACGCCCATTTATGCACCCATGTCTTTCAAACGCTACCCAACCGCGGGGAGGACATGCAGACTCCACACAGAAAGCTCTCCCAAGCCCAGCCAAGAATCAAACGGGAGAACCTCTTACTGTGAGGTAACAACACTACTGCCGTACCACCATGTAATTGTCCTTAATATGTCTAGGTTACAGCGTATGTGGCATGCCCGTATGTGAGCATTACCTGTATGCAAGCCGTTTTATTTTCTGTGCTCATGCTTGCAAGCACCATTCCATGGCCACGAACACTATTGTTGGCCATGAAAAGATGCTTACAAACCTGAAGTGTGACCATGGATTTGTTGTATATAAGTTAAGGGGGTAGAAAGGGCAGAGGTGGTTTTATTGATTAAGATATTTTGAGTTTAGATTAGCTAAGTTTAGATAAAACATCATTTAATGACAACAACTTCATGGTCACACTACAGTAGATGATAGGGAAGAACACTGGTAGTGGTCCACTAACTCACACAACCTAGCACACCATAATAAAGCAATATTACTTACACAGCTTTAAGAAAACTCATACCAGTGAACAATAAATCATTTTACACTGTATAAAAGCATTTGTTCTGTTTTATTATGAGGTCTACTGGTTTAGATAAGCTGAGATTTGATAAAAAGTCATACAGCTATATATATATATATATATCTCTATATATATATATATATATATATATATATATATATATATATATATACATACACACACACACACACACACACACACACACACACACACACACACACACACACACACACACACACACACACAATCTATAAATATATATATGAAGTCCCCCTGCCCACCTTAGTAATGTGTGCTGTCCCTAACCTTGCCCCTGACCTTAATGTGCAGCTTCCCTTACAAACAGCCCTTCTCTTAGTACTGTCACTATTCAGATGAATTTCATCTGAATGTGTGGTAGGTTTAGTTATGAGTAGTACATCTGATAAGGAAATTTATTTCCTTTTTCAATGTACTGAGGGATGCTCTTTTATTGTTGCTATAATGAATAGCTGATGTGTCTTGTTTGATGCTTTTTGTATCTATCGATCATGATATGGTTCAAATATTCATAATTATTTAACAGGCCTTTACTGGGTCTGTGCAATCATTTTAGTTACTGTTTTCACTATTTGTAAAGCCTTTTTAGCCATTTCACAGTTTGAAAGGTATTAAATGGACATTTTCTCCATTTGTTAAGCATATGTTTGTTCTGATTTTCCTACCAATGAGTGTATCATACAACTGATTTGTTTGCAGTTAAAAGCATTCTCCAGAGTCTCCTTGATCCTTTTTTTGTTTTTGTTTAAAACTTTTATTTAGTGTCTCACTGTTGTTTTTTCTGCTGTTGTAATAATTTATGTAGTGTTTTCTGCCTAAAATAGTGTAGTTAGTAGCTGTAGCATAGTCCAGAATCAGGGTTGCTGTTTCTGGGCCTGGTTGTTTGCTTTTAGTAGCTGTTTGTTCTGAACACATTTTCCAGGCCATCTTGGATTAGAAAGGGCCCTTCTGCACTCTGGTGAGAGGATTGTGCTGATTGGTCCCTGGCTGGTAAAGGTTGGCTGGTCTAGGGCTTGGAGTAAGCATCTTGTTGGTTCTTTTTAGCTTTTTTGAAGTTATTTTAGGGTTTAATCTCCTCACAGCTACTCACCTGGAATTTATCACTTTCTTGAGTACTTGAATCTACCCGGGGTATCAATATAAATAACATTCAAAAACATATTCTCAGAAGTTGTCTGCCTTTACTTGTACATATCAGTGATTTTATTTTTCTTTATTCCAACACTGTTACCTCTATTAAACAAAGTCTTGCAATATAACTGTACTATATGATTTTTATATGTCAATGATTCTATTGTTATAAGTTAATGATTGTATTTTTCTTTATACACCTTTGCTGCTATTTACCAGTATAATGCAATGTAACTGTATTGCACTATCTTATTTTTTTAAGTGATTTTCACTCTAATTGTATGTATCGTTGTGGAGCTTTTCTCCCCGGGCCTCCACTGAAAATGGTCTCTTTAAAGGCCCAGTGGACTTTCCTGGATAACAAATGCAATAAATAAATAAATGAATTTAACCTTGTGGTACTTAATCCCCACCCTTGAGTTGGTTTCTGCTTGTATGTCATCGTGCATCACCATGGACTGCCGTGCAATTGCGCGTCATAGCCGGACAGTTCATTTTGACAATTTTTCCCTTAGATACGGCTGTATCCCAACAGTGTAGCTCCTCATCTTTAACACATTTCTGGGTAAAGAGGCAGTACTAGTGAAGCTGTGTAACCACTTCATTGTAATAACGGCCTCAAGAGTTTTTCTGAGGCCCCGTTCTACCTACTAGTATAGCATTAAGCCTAGCCTCTGAGGTATTAACACAACTTGCCCACTAGTTATTCCTATGTGTGACCTCTTTCCCGTCATATTCCTGTTTCTGACCATATAAATTCACCTAGCACTATGAACAGGCAATCTCCCACAGTTTCTCCAGCCAGCTTGGTCAACATAGGCATCCTGAGGCAGTGTAGCAACTGCCTCATGTACACAGATAACCTTCTACTTCTAGTGAACACAAACTCAACATGTAAAAGATGCAACTATATTAAAAACCTTGAATCAGTGCTTTCTCTCACACGCCAGTCAATACATCTGACACTGAGCGGGTTGTCAACATGCACACCTCACCATCTACTCCACCCAAACCCGCATCACACATACCTACATGTGCAGACATCCTCGCCACAAACTTACATAAACAACAGAGACCTCCCAAACACAAACACAAGCACGCTACACATAATACTTCCTCTGCAGAACACAATGCACACAATAGCTCATACATCAGTGTCTCACCTGTCAAACTCATAAGGCTAAACACTAAACCTAGCATATTAGTCATAGGAGACTCCATCGTGAGACACACAGATGTCCCTCTCACCAGGCTGGATAAGGAGAAGTTCACGTTCAGCTGTCTTTCAGGTGCCAGGATCTGCCATATCACACATGCACTCACGTTTCTCAACAACAGGTACTGTTATGACTCTGTCATAGTCCATGTTGGTGTGAACAACTTGAGACGTACCTTTCTGGACTATATGAAGAGAGACATAACTGAGCTCTCGGACTATGTGTCTCAGGCAGGTATGTCCTTAGCCTTAAGCAACATTTTACCTTCATCTAGAATTGTGGCTCAATACAAACAGAAAGTGATTGACTTCAATAATTGGCTGAGTTTTTGGTGTCATTTAAAGGGGATCCAGTATCTGCCAGTCTGAGATGACATGATTGAGAAACCCGGACACTTTGCCAGAGATGGTCTTTGTCTGTCACCCCTGGGATTTTGGCTACTGGCTAAGACTCTTGCCACCCCCATAGTGCCTTTTTTAGGCAGTGTCACAAGGACAAAACTCCCGACATAAAAATATCAACCAAAAACAACCTCAAGGTTATGTTGCTAAATGCTAGGAGTCTTAAAATGAAACTGCAATCACTGGAAGCAGTCCTCACCCTGGAGGATGCAGATGTTTGTGCAGTCACGGAGACCTAGTTCAAGGCTGTGAAGAGCACCCAAGCCATACTGGGTTACACCTCCTTCCACATGTTCAGACCACAAACTGTAGGCAAGAAAACGAAAGGATGCGGTGTATCAATATTCATCAAGGATAGATACACCTATTTATCAGTCAAACAGTATGCTGCCTAGAGATACTTCAGGTGCAATTACCTGTTGGTAGGACACCTATTCAAGTCATTGCCAGCTACAGAACCCCCTCAATGAATCAGGACACCTACTCTTCATATTTGGATAAACTTGAGTATATCGAGATACATCTGAACACCATAGTTTTGGGTGACTTTAACTACCCTAGAATTGACTAGGTGACTTACTCATGCTCAAACTCACCTGCACAAAGGTTCCTAGACTATGGCAACTCCAATGTTCTGGACCAGCTGGGTGACACTCCCACCAGGGATACCAACATCCTGGATCTGGTGCTTACAAATATGGGAGACCACTGTAGCTTCCTCACTGTGGGTTCATCCCTGGTGAGATCTGACCACAGATCAGTCTCATTTGAGGTAACTATCACACCTGACCCTCCCCTAGCAACAACTAGACTAAAAAACTTCTCCAAAGCAGATTATAACCTCTTACGGGATGGCAAAAATAGCTTCATTGCACCCCTCAGACAGTACTGGTAACTATGCCGAGCTGCACACCAATGCCCTATACAAGCACCTGTATAACTGCATTGACTCATCAGTACCTGTTAGGACCTAAACAAGCTCTTCAAAGAAAAGTAAACCTGCCTGGTAGACAACCACAATTAACTGGCTTTACAAGAAAAGGAAGAAAATGCTGTCCAAGAGTAAGAATGTGTGGGCTCCAAAATTGAGACACTCCCTCCTCAGCATCAATAAGCAAATAAGACTTTTTGTGAAGTTCTCCAAGGCAAACTATGAATCCAAGTTAGCTTCCTCAACCAAAAACAGCCACAAAGTGTTCTTTAGTTACATTGATAATATAAAAGGTAAGGCTCAGATTTGCCCCACACTGGTAGTTAATGGTAACGCATACACTGAGACGGTGGACATAGCTAATCTGCTAGCCAACAGGTTCTGTGAAAACTTCACTCCTCATCCCTGCCACACATACTTCATGACATCACTACCACCTGTCCCCTACCTTGTATATGGTGTCTAAAGAGCAGGTCATAAATGCCCTTTCTAAGACCAAAAGTACAGCAGTAATGGAACCTGATAACATCCCAGGTTCTGTCCTACATGGGCTCAAACAAAAATTAGCATCACCATTGGATATTCTTTTCAATCACAGTCTAAGCACCAGGTTCAGCCCAGCTGAATGGAAAACAGTCACCATTATCCCCCTGCTCAAAGATGGTGCTTCAACTGACACCAGGAACTACAGATCTATTAGCCTGACTAACCTTATCTGCAAGGCCATGGAGAGAATCATCATGGACCTTATCAGCAAAGATATAGGTATTCTCCAAACACTAGATCCTACCCAGTTTGAATTTGTCAGGGTGAGATCATGTTTGTTAAACCTAGTGGATTTCTTCGAGACAGTCACAAGGACCCTGGACAAGGGGAAATCTGTGCATACAGCCTACCTAGACCTGGCCAGAGCATTTGACACTATCCCTCACTCAGGCATCATTGACAAACTCTCTCAGCTAGACATCAACCCTTATATTGTAAGGTGGTGAACTGGCTCTCTTATAGAACCCATACAGTCAAAATAATGGAATCCACCTCCAACAACAGACCAGTTACCAGTGTTGTTCCACAGGGATCTATCCTGGGACCTCTACTGTTTGGAATCTATTTCTCTGAAGTGCAAGCTAAAACTAAGTGACTGTGGCTGACAAAGTTTGCTGATGACTGCAAACTGGGTGTGGTCATAGAATCTCCAAATTATGTCAACATCCTTCAAAAAAAGTCTTATGCAGACAAATATGTGCCAAAGTCATGACCTCAAACTCAATGCAAAAAAATGTATTATCCCTTTCAGCAAGAGCGATGTTCCTGAAAATTACCATATCAATGGCAATACCCTAAGTACATACTCAGTTCTGGGCACTCAGGTTGGCAGCAACCTTACCTTTGAAAACCACGTCTCCAAAGTGGTAAGAAGGGCATTCTATATGGCTCACATGATAAGTAAGGGCATTGCCTCAAGAAAAAGTGAACTTATCACCTCCCTGTACTCTTCCCTCATCAGGCCAATAATTGAGTACAATTCCCCTTTTGGCATGTACCTTTCAAAGCACCAGCAGAAATTGGATAGACAACAAAGGTTCCTCACAAAGAAAATTCAAGGTCTTCAGCAGCTATCCTATGTGGATCAGCTGAAATCACTGTCACTTTATTCTGTTTCATATAGACTACTCAGAGGCAATCTCTGCCTTGCGTATAAGGTGATCTCTGACCCCACTTTATTGGAAATGCTGCACATCCGGAAGGCAAATGGCACACAGGCTACTCACTCTAAAGACCTAAACCTGTTATGTGACATCAATAAAACCTGCTAGAGGGACAGATTTGTCTCCCAGAGGTTACTACACCTTTGGAATAGACTCCCACTTCACATCAAACAGAGCACCTCATTGGACCTGTTCAAACACTATTTGGATGATTGGATGGGTAACTTAAATTCACCATGGGGAGGGTTCCACCTGTGTCCCTCTTGGACAGGGGCAATAGGTGCTGATCATGGTAACAAGGGCAAAATTTGGCTAGGCTTGTAATTGCCATTAGCCTATTAACTTCATATGATCCTATGATCTCTCTCTCTCTCTCTCTATATATATATATATATATATATATATATCTATCTATCTATATATATATATATATATATATATATATATATATATATATATATAAGGATGTACTTCACATAAGTGAATTTTCAGTTACCCAAAACATAAAAAAGGATGAGACATTTCAATGAAAACTTACGTTTACGAACACTCTGATCACCGCAATTTTTACTCCAAGAAAGAAACCACTTGGCCACCATGACAAAATAAACAAACAGAAGCTAATCAAACCCATGGAAGTGGGGGGCTTTGCCTCCAAAACCCCCCATGTGGGGGGGTTGCGCCACCCACATCCCCCCAACTAAAAATACCAACTCCAAGATCGCACTACAGTGGGGAAAAAGGCAAAGTTCACCATGGTGGACAAGTGTTTCCTTTCCCAGAGTAAAATTCCAGTGATCTGAGTATTTGTGAAAGTAAGTTTTCGGTGAAGTCATCTTGTCCTTTTAAGTTTTGGGTAAGTGAAAATTTAATCATGCAAAGGGGATCTATATATGCATACACACACACACACACACACACACACACATATATATATATATATATATATATATATATATATATATATATATACTGTATATTGTTGCTTTTCATAATATTGAATGCTCAGAAGAGTTGTTTTGCCAGCTGTTGTGTGTTTGAGATCAGTGCACAGCGAGGACTGGAAATTTGCCCTTTCCTTGCTGTTGTGCAATCTTGGAGTTGGTATATATAATTAGCAGGGGCTGGGGGTGGAGGGGTGCTCCCTCCTTAATTAAAATAGTGCTTTATTTATTTATTGTGGTTTTGTGATTTAAGCTTTTTTAAGAGTGTTTGCTTTTTTTGTTAGGTAATTATATATTATATATGTATATATGTGTATATATATATATATATATATATATATATATATATATATATATATCCAAAAAGTCCAGATACCCAATAAGAGGAGATATCGGCAGAATAAAACGCTGCTTCCCGGCCTATAATCCAAGAAACAAATCACGTTCAGTAGCGTTGTCGTAAAAATATATCCAGCAACCAGAATCACTATAACTCCAACGTGCTGCACAAACCACAAAATGCTGGCAAACAGGATTAGTTCATCACTAATATGCTGATAACTTCAGAAATGCAAGGATAGGCACAGTGTATAAAAACACACAAAACTTTATTTCGTAAGCGCTTTCGCGGACTTCTCCGCTTCTTCAGACGTTATAACAACAGGACATGACATCATAAGTTCTTTTATAGAGGATCCTGTCGAAATTTAAAGCAATCCGCTTATTAAAATATATTTAAAATTATTAAAATGTAATTGCATTACGTATGTATATATATTACATTACATCCATATATGATATTACCAATAAGGATTACATATTTAATGCAACGAAAGATAGCATGATTAACAACAACTGTTAAAACCAAGAATAAACTGTCACTGATCTATCTAAATGTGTGTCTGTTGCTGGCATGACGAGGATCTAGCTGGCCTATAAGAATAAATGCCAATGATATGCACTACCTGCTAATGGAGTATGGTAAGGGAAACCCACTCATTCAAGAATAGATAGTCAGATAGTAAAGCTATTAAAGACAGATGTACTCAGAAAAAAGAATAAATGCAATATATGCGAGACAGATGTAGAGACAATGGAGAATGCCGAAAGATCTATTGGGATAACTGTATAGCTATATTGGCCTAGCCTTCAGAATCGGTTTCATAGAGACAGATTCGTTAAGGCCTCTATTCCGGTGTGCCCCCAGTCGGAGTATCCAGCGGATCTCCGCTTCTTCCGTGGAGTTTGTAATATCACCACCTCTCATGTTAGTTGGTTGAACATGAAGGACCTGAAAAGTAAAACGGTGTTCCTTCCCTTCTATCAAAATATGTTTAGAGATAGCGCTGCTGTTCTCCCCTCTAGCTAAACAATATAGATGATCACGTATTCTCTCTCTGAGTGATCTGTTGGTTTTACCAACATAAAATTTAAAGCAAATTTGACAACATGCCACATAAACCACGTTACGTGTATCACATGTAGCGTGGCACCTAATCTCCCAAAGTTTGCCGTTGTTCGAGTTCCTAAAATATCTAGATTCATCTATGTGGGGACATTGCGCACATTTACCACATTTAGAAGTCCCCTGTTCCAATCTAGAAGGGTTCAAATCTATATTCGTCATTAGATTGGGAAAACATAGCTGTTGCTTCAGGGTTTTCAAATTTTTATGCGTATATGTAGGACAGTTGCCAACAATCTGCTTGACTTGATCATCCGTCATTAATATACTCCAATTCTGACATAATATATTATGTATTGTCTGCTGGTTTTGACTGTAAGGTAAAATTAGCGATAAACTCCGGTTGGATTTCTTGGCTATTTTATTATCAGTATTCAGAGAATAGTAGGGTTTACCTCTAGTTCGTCTGAGCTTGTTTGTAGTGGCACACAACCTATCTACTTCATTCTGATCATAGCCCCTGATTATAAAGTTATTTCTCAACAGTTCTAATTCTGTTCTATAGACTGATTCATTAGAACATAATCTGGAGGTCCTGAGACCCTGGCCAATAACTATATTGCTAAATGTTCGCTGAGGGTGCATACTGTCTCTGTGTAGAAAACTAGGTTTATAGCATTCTTTTCTGTATAGCCTAGTACAAAGACCTTCATTAGTGAAATATATACTCACATCCAAGAAATTAATAGATGTGTCAGAAGCTTCCATTGTAAATCTCAAATAGCCTTCCTTGCTATTAATACCAGACAAAAACTCTTGCAACTCAGCCCTGGAGCCCTTCCATAGGAGAAAGAGGTCATCCATGAATCTCCTATAAAAAGAGATCTTTGGATGATTGAACAAGACCTCCTTCTCCCAGGCGACCATGACGAGATTTGCATAGGAGTTAGCGCAGCTTGTACCCATAGCTACTCCACACATTTGTTTATAACATTTCTCCTGGAAAATAAAAATATTGTTTTCCAGTACAGTTTCAAGCAGAAGACATAAAAAATCTCCTTCCTTCTGTGTGTAGTGTTCATTTAATAAGATCTTAACTGATTGCACTCCTTCAAAATTAGGAATGCATGTAAACAACGACACTACATCCATAGTAACAAGAGTAGTGCCGTGAATATTGTCCATTGTACTAACTGCTTGATGTAAGTCTGTTAAAAATTTTCCTGTATCACTGAGTATGTGTTCATATTTACCTAAAACTAGTTTCAACTTGGAGTCAAGGTATACGGACATTGGCTCAGTGAGCCAACCAGAACCAGCTACAATGGGTCTAAATGGTGGTGTTAAAGCATTTTTATGTATTTTGGGGAGTCCATTTATCCTGGGTGTCAAAGGAAAATCTACTTTAAAGTAGTTGAATAGCTCAACCGTCATTAGATTCAAAGATTTACATTCTTCAAGCATAGTATTAATACTGTGTGCAATCTCATTGATGCAATCTGTTGACACAACTGAGTAAGCATCTGTATTTAACATTGCTAGCATAGAGTCAATATAGAATGTGCGGTCCATTACAACGATCTGACCGCCTTTGTCGGCAGGTCTGACAATGATGCTGTCATTATTTTTCAGATTAGCCAAGGCACTGTGCTCATCTATCGTCAAATTATCATTGGTTGTAGAATTATAGTCTTTAAAGCCGTTGTAAAGATCATCTTCTACAGCCTTTAGAAATACTTCTAAGGCAGGTGGTACATGTGGACAAAAAGTACTTTTCCTTCTAAAAGTGTTGTTCATAGTGTTGTCATCTCTGAACAAAAGCTTGAGGCAAATATTACGAATGAAGAGCCTCACAGCTATGAGGACATCACAAATGTCAATGCTAGTGGTGGGTACAAAACCCATACCTTTATTTAAGACAGACATCTCAGCTTCAGTTAGATATGTTATACACTAATGAAAATGGGACCAGTTCCTTTTGTACTGCTGGTTCTGGTTCTCTCTCAACGGTTCTTTTCTCTTGGCTCCTCTTTGAAAATCCTGCTCCAATGAGCGTTTCCGTCCCATACGGATCGGAAAAGGAACACAGGGAAGGAGTTCATCATCAGCCTTATTTGGATTCAGTCTATCTAACTGTATCTTCCGCCGAACTACAGAGCTGGTTCGGCTAAAGACTGCGTCATCAGCATGACCGGCGTTGGATTCTGCCGGTGTGAAGTATATAGAAGTAACAGGAGTGGATGTGCCTGCTCCTTCAATCAAATTAGCACCTGATGTTAAGTCATTAGAAGCACCCTTATCAGTGCGTTCTGTATTGGTTGTGCTCATATCTTTTTTGTTTGGTGCTAAAGATCTAGAATTATGAGCTTTGTTATTGACTGAGTCTATTTGAACATTTTGTTTATTAGTGACAGAACAGGATTGATCTGAAGTCTTGTCAACTGTTAAGTTAGCTCTATTAGGTTCATTGCGTTCATTCAGAGCTGTATTTGAAGCTGCATTTTTAGGCCAGACGAATACATTGTTCCTGGCAAAATCATCTTTATCCCTTAGTAACTTCTTCCTTTTAACAGTCAACAGATTGGTTTCATACCTCACAATTCTGTCCAGTAACTCATGCATAAACAATTCAGTCATGTCTGAACCGCACAAGTCAGTTAAACTATTCTGTTCATCAATAATGGTGTTTCTTAACTCATTCTCAATAGGTTTAAAATAATCAACGAGTAACTGCAAATATTCCATACTAGTCTTGAGATTAATTCGCTGCCATTTGAGTAGCAGGTCTGGATATGCACTGCCGTAGGTCGGCATATTGAGAACTCGCAAGCCTCTGGGTATAACCTTGCATTCAATGCTCGCCTCAAGATGATGGCGCTGGCATTGAAATCTCTTAAATTTAAACATGTTGTTCTCAATACTACGTTTCAATTGTTTCGATAGTATTTCATTCTCTATCGGTAAACTCTGCATATCATTTTGTTCAAAAACATTGACGTCTGCAGATAATAAAGGATTACTTGCCTCATTCAACAATGTAGTTAACCGTCCAAATGAATTAACCGTTTGTAGTGATGGTCGTACAATCCGCTGTTCTACATTCAAACCATTGGTCTCAGATACCTCCTCCATGTCAAAGTTATAAAAACACTTGCCCCAGCCAAAACGATGTAGATCCAAAAAGTCCAGATACCCAATAAGAGGAGATATCGGCAGAATAAAACGCTGCTTCCCGGCCTATAATCCAAGAAACAAATCACGTTCAGTAGCGTTGTCGTAAAAATATATCCAGCAACCAGAATCACTATAACTCCAACGTGCTGCACAAACCACAAAATGCTGGCAAACAGGATTAGTTCATCACTAATATGCTGATAACTTCAGAAATGCAAGGATAGGCACAGTGTATAAAAACACACAAAACTTTATTTCGTAAGCGCTTTCGCGGACTTCTCCGCTTCCTCAGACGTTGTAACAACAGGACATGACATCATAGGTCCTTTTATAGAGGATCCTGTCGAAATTTAAAGCAATACGCTTATTAAAATATATTTAAAATTATTAAAATGTAATTGCATTACGTATGTATATATATTACATTACATCCATATATGATATTACCAATAAGGATTACATATTTAATGCAACGAAAGATAGCATGATTAACAACAACTGTTAAAACCAAGAATAAACTGTCACTGATCTATCTAAATGTGTGTCTGTTGCTGGCATGACGAGGATCTAGCTGGCCTATAAGAATAAATGCCAATGATATGCACTACCTGCTAATGGAGTATGGTAAGGGAAACCCACTCATTCAAGAATAGATAGTCAGATAGTAAAGCTATTAAAGACAGATGTACTCAGAAAAAAGAATAAATGCAATATATGCGAGACATTGAATGCAAGGTTATACCCAGAGGTATAATTCTAGATCCCTAGCACCAAACAAAAAAGATATGAGCACAACCAATACAGAACGCACTGATAAGGGTGCTTCTAATGACTTAACATCAGGTGCTAATTTGATTGAAGGAGCAGGCACATCGACTCCTGTTACTTCTATATACTTTACACCGGCAGAATCCAACGCCGGTCATGCTGATGACGCAGTCTTTAGCCGAACCAGCTCTGTAGTTCGGCGGAAGATACAGTTAGATAGACTGAATCCAAATAAGGCTGATGATGAACTCCTTCCCTGTGTTCCTTTTCCGATCCGTATGGGACGGAAACGCTCATTGGAGCAGGATTTTCAAAGAGGAGCCAAGAGAAAAGAACCGTTGAGAGAGAACCAGAACCAGCAGTACAAAAGGAACTGGTCCCATTTTCATTAGTGTATAACATATCTCACTACAATCTAACTGAAGCTGAGATGTCGGTCTTAAATAAAGGTATGGGTTTTGTACCCTCCACTAGCATTGACATTTGTGATGTCCTCATAGCTGTGAGGCTCTTCATTCGTAATATTTGCCTCAAGCTTTTGTTCAGAGATGACAACACTATGAACAACACTTTTAGAAGGAAAAGTACTTTTTGTCCACATGTACCACCTGCCTTAGAAGTATTTCTAAAGGCTGTAGAAGATGATCTCTACAACGGCTTTAAAGACTATAATTCTACAACCAATGATAATTTGACGATAGATGAGCGCAGAGCCTTGGCTAATCTGAAAAATAATGACAGCATCATTGTCAGACCTGCCGACAAAGGCGGTCAGATCGTTGTAATGGACCGCACATTCTATATTGACTCTATGCTAGCAATGTTAAATACAGATGCTTACTCAGTTGTGTCAACAGATTGTATTAATGAGATTGCACACAGTATCACTACTATGCTTGAAGAATGTAAATCTTTGAATTTAATGACGGTTGAGCTATTTAACTACTTTAAAGTAGACTTTCCTTTGACACCCAGGATAAATGGACTCCCCAAAATACATAAAAATGCTTTGACACCACCATTTAGACCCATTGTAGCTGGCTCTGGTTGGCTCACTGAGCCAATGTCCATATACCTTGACTCCAAGCTGAAACTAGTTTTAGGTAAATATGAACACATACTTAGTGACACAGGAAAATTTTTAACAGACTTACATCAAGCAGTCAGTACAATGGACAACATTCACGGCACTACTCTTGTAACTATGGATGTAGTGTCGTTGTTTACATGCATTCCTAACATTGAAGGAGTGCAATCAGTTAAGACCCTATTAAATGAACACTACACACAGAAGGAAGGAGACTTTTTATGTCTTCTGCTTGAAACCGTACTGGAAAACAATATTTTTATTTTCCAGGAGAAATGCTATAAACAAACGTGTGGAGTAGCTATGGGTACAAGCTGCGCTAACTCTTATGCAAATCTCGTCATGGTCGCCTGGGAGAAGGAGGTCTTGTTCAATCATCCAAAGATCTCCTTTTACAGGAGATTCGTGGATGACCTCTTTCTCCTATGGAAGGGTTCCAGGGCTGAGTTGCAAGAGTTTTTGTCTGGTATTAATAGCAAGGAAGGCTATTTGAGATTCACAATGGAAGCTTCTGACACATCCATTAATTTCCTTGATGTGAGTATATATTTCACCAATGAAGGTCTTTGCACTAGGTTATACAGAAAAGAATGTTATAAACCTAGTTTTTTACACAGAGACAGTATGCACCCTCAGCGAACATTCAGCAATATAGTCATTGGCCAGGGTCTCAGGACCTCCAGATTATGTTCTAATGAATCAGTCTATAGAACAGAATTAGAATTGTTGAGAAATAACTTCATAATTAGGGGCTATGATAAGAATGAAGTAGATAGGTTGTGTGCCACTACTAACAAGCTTAGACGAACCAGAGGTAAACCTTATTATTCTCTGAATACTGATAATAAAATAGCCAAGAAATCTAATCAGAGTTTATCGTTAATTTTACCATACAGTCAAAACCAGCAGACAATACATAATATATTATGTCAGAATTGGAGTATATTAATGACGGATGATCAAGTCAAGCAGATTGTTGGCAATTGTCCATCATATACGCATAAAAATTTGAAAACCCTAAAGCAACAGCTATGTTTTCCCAATCTAATGACAAATATAGATTTGAACCCTTCTAGATTGGAACCGGGGACTTTTAAATGTGGTAAATGTCCGCAATGTCCCCATATAGATGAATCTAGATATTTTAGGAACTCAAACAATGGCAAACTTTGGGAGATTAGGTGCCACGCTACATGTGATACACGCAATGTGGTTTATGTGGCATGTTGTCAAATTTGCTTTAAATTTTATGTTGGTAAAACCAACAGATCACTCAGAGAGAGAATACGTGATCATCTATATTGTTTAGCTAGAGGGGAGAACAGCAGCGCTATCTCTAAACATATTTTGATAGAAGGGAAGGAACACCGTTTTACTTTTCAGGTCCTTCATGTTCAACCAACTAACATGAGAGGTGGTGACATCACAAACTCCACGGAAGAAGCGGAGATCCGCTGGATACTCCGACTGGGGGCACATCGGAATAGAGGCCTCAATGAATCTGTCTCTTTGAAACCGATTCTGAAGGCTAGGCCAATATAGCTATACAGTTATCCCAATAGATCTTTGGGCATTCTCCATTGTCTCTACATCTGTCTCGCATATATTGCATTTATTCTTTTTTCTGAGTACATCTGTCTTTAATAGCTTTACTATCTGACTATCTATTCTTGAATGAGTGGGTTTCCCTTACCATACTCCATTAGCAGGTAGTGCATATCATTGGCATTTATTCTTATAGGCCAGCTAGATCCTCGTCATGCCAGCAACAGACACACATTTAGATAGATCAGTGACAGTTTATTCTTGGTTTTAACAGTTGTTGTTAATCATGCTATCTTTCGTTGCATTAAATATGTAATCCTTATTGGTAATATCATATATGGATGTAATGTAATATATATACATACGTAATGCAATTACATTTTAATAATTTTAAATATATTTTAATAAGCGTATTGCTTTAAATTTCGACAGGATCCTCTATAAAAGAACTTATGATGTCATGTCCTGTTGTTATAACGTCTGAGGAAGCGGAGAAGTCATGAAAGCGCTCTGAAATAAAGTTTTGTGTGTTTTTATACACTGTGCCTATCCTTGCATTTCTGAAGTTATCAGCATATTAGTGATGAACTAATCCTGTTTGCCAGCATTTTGTGGTTTGTGCAGCACGTTGGAGTTATAGTGATTCTGGTTGCTGGATATATTTTTACGACAACGCTACTGAACGTGATTTGTTTCTTGGATTATAGGCCGGGAAGCAGCGTTTTATTCTGCCGATATCTCCTCTTATTGGGTATCTGGACTTTTTGGATCTACATCGTTTTGGCTGGGGCAAGTGTTTTTATATATATATATATATATATATATATATATATATATATATATATATATATATATATAGATACATAGATATATATATATATATATACACACACACACACACACACACACACACACACACACACACACACACACACACACACACACACACAATCTATAAATATATATATGAAGTCCCCCTGCCCACCTTAGTAATGTGTGCTGTCCCTAACCTTGCCCCTGACCTTAATGTGCAGCTTCCCTTACAAACATCCCTTCTCTTAGTACTGTCACTATTCAGATGAATTTCATCTGAATGTGTGGTAGGTTTAGTTATGAGTAGTACATCTGATAAGGAAATTTATTTCCTTTTTCAATGTACTGAGGGATGCTCTTTTATTGTTGCTATAATGAATAGCTGATGTGTCTTGTTTGATGCTTTTTGTATCTATCGATCATGACATGGTTCAAATATTCATAATTATTTAACAGGCCTTTACTGGGTCTGTGCAATCATTTTAGTTACTGTTTTCACTATTTGTAAAGCCTTTTTAGCCATTTCACAGTTTGAAAGGTATTAACTGGAAATTTTCTCCATTTGTTAAGCATATGTTTGTTCTGATTTTCCTACCAATGAGTGTATCATACAACTGATTTGTTTGCAGTTAAAAGTATTCTCAAGAGTCTCCTTGATCCTTTTTTTGTTTTTGTTTAAAACTTTTATTTAGTGTCTCATTGTTGTTTTTTCTGCTGTTGTAATCATTTATGTAGTGTTTTCTGCCTAAAATAGTGTAGCTAGTAGCTGTAGCACAGTCCAGAATCAGGGTTGCTGTTTCTGAGCCTGGTTGTTTGCTTTTAGTAGCTGTTTGTTCTGAACACATTTTCCATGCCATCTTGGATTAGAAAGGGCCCTTCTGCACTCTGGTGAGAGGATTGTGCTGATTGGTCCCTGGCTGGTAAAGGTTGGCTGGTCTAGGGCTTGGAGTAAGCATCTTATTGGTTCTTTTGAGCTTTTTTGAAGTTATTTTAGGGTTTAATCTCCTCACAGCTACTCACCTGGAATTTATCACTTTCTTGTGTACTTGAATCTACCCGGGGTATCAATATAAATAACATTCAAAAACATATTCTCAGAAGTTGTCTGCCTTTACTTGTACATATCAGTGATTTTATTTTTCTTTATTCCAACACTGTTACCTCTATTAAACAAAGTCTTGCAATATAACTGTACTATATGATTTTTATATGTCAATGATTCTATTGTTATATGTTAATGATTGTATTTTTCTTTATACACCTTTGCTGCTATTTACCAGTATAATGCAATGTGTTGCACTATCTTATTTTTTTAAGTGATTTTCACTCTAATTGTATGTATCGTTGTGGAGCTTTTCTCCCCGGGCCTCCACTGAAAATGGTCTCTTTAAAGGCCCAGTGGACTTTCCTGGTTAACAAATGCAATAAATAAATAAATAAATTTAACCTTGTGGTACTTAATCCCCACCCTTGAGTTGGTTTCTGCTTGTATGTCATCGTGCAGCACCATGGACTGCCGTGCAATTGCGCGTCATAGCTGGACAGTTCATTTTGACAATTTTTCCCTTAGATACAGCTGTATCCCAACAGTGTAGTTCCTCATCTTTAACACATTTCTGGGTAAAGAGGCAGTACTAGTGAAGCTGTGTAAGCACTTCATTATAATAACGGCCTCAAGAGTTTTTCTGAGGCCCCGTTCTACCTACTAGTATAGCATTAAGCCTAGCCTCTGAGGTATTAACACAACTTGCCCACTAGTTATTCCTATGTGTGACCTCTTTCCCGTCATATTCCTGTTTCTGACCTTATAAATTCACCTAGCACTATGAACAGGCAATCTCCCACAGTTTCTCCAGCCAGCTTGGTCAACATAGGCATCCTGAGGCAGGGTAGCAACTGCCTCATGTACACAGATAACCTTCTACTTCTAGTGCACACAAACTCAACATGTAAAAGATGCAACTATATTAAAAACCGTGAATCAGTGCTTTCTCTCACACGCCAGTCAATACATCTGACACTGAGCGGGTTGTCAACATGCACACCTCACCATCTACTCCACCCAAACCCGCATCACACATACCTACATATGCAGACATCCTCGCCACAAACTTACATAAACAACAGAGACCTCCCAAACACAAACACAAGCACGCTACACATAATACTTCCTCTGCAGAACACAATGCACACAATAGCTCATACACCAGTGTCTCACCTGTCAAACCCATAAGGCTAAACACTAAACCTAGCATATTAGTCATAGGAGACTCCATCGTGAGACACACAGATGTCACTCTCACCAGGCTGGATAAGGAGAAGTTCACGTTCAGCTGTCTTTCAGGTGCCAGGATCTGCCATATCACACATGCACTCACGTTTCTCAACAACAGGTACTGTTATGACTCTGTCATAGTCCATGTTGGTGTGAACAACTTGAGACGTACCTTTCTGGACTATATGAAGAGAGACATAACTGAGCTCTCGGACTATGTGTCTCAGGCAGGTATGTCCTTAGCCTTAAGCAACATTTTACCTTCATCTAGAATTGTGGCTCAATACAAACAGAAAGTGATTGACTTCAATAATTGGCTGAGTTTTTGGTGTCATTCTAAGGGGATCCAGTATCTGTCAGTCTGAGATGACATGATTGAGAAACCCGGACACTTTGCCAGAGATGGTCTTTGTCTGTCACCCCTGGGATTTTGGCTACTGGCTAAGACTCTTGCCACCCCCATAGTGCCTTTTTTAGGCAGTGTCACAAGGACAAAACTCCCGACATAAAACTATCAACCAAAAACAACCTCAAGGTTATGTTGCTAAATGCTAGGAGTCTTAAAATGAAACTGCAATCACTGGAAGCAGTCCTCACCCTGGAGGATGCAGATGTTTGTGCAGTCACAGAGACCTAGTTCAAGGCTGTGAAGAGCACCCAAGCCATACTGGGTTACACCTCCTTCCACATGTTCAGACCACAAACTGTAGGCAAGAAAACGAAAGGAGGCAGTGTATCAATATTCATCAAGGATAAATACACCTATTTATCAGTCAAACAGTATGCTGCCTATAGATACTTCAGGTGCAATTACCTGTTGGTAGGACACCTATTCAAGTCATTGCCAGCTACAGAACCCCCTCAATGAATCAGGACACCTACTCTTCATATTTGGATCAACTTGAGTATATCAAGATACATCTGAACACCATAGTTTTGGGTGACTTTAACTACCCTAGAATTGACTAGGTGACTTACTCATGCTCAAACTCACCTGCACAATGGTTCCTAGACTATGGCAACTCCAATGTTCTGGACCAGCTGGGTGACACTCCCACCAGGGATACCAACATCCTGGATCTGGTGCTTACAAATATGGGAGACCACTGTAGCTTCCTCACTCTGGGTTCATCCCTGGTGAGATCTGACCACAGATCAGTCTCATTTGAGGTAACTATCACACCTGACCCTCCCCTAGCAACAACTAGACTAAAAAACTTCTCCAAAGCAGATTATAACCTCTTACGGGATGGCAAAAATAGCTTCATTGCACCCCTCAGACAGTACTGGTAACTATGCCGAGCTGCACACCAATGCCCTATACAAGCACCTGTATAACTGCATTGACTCATCAGTACCTGTTAGGACCTAAACAAGCTCTTCAAAGAAAAGTAAACCTGCCTGGTAGACAACCACCATTAACTGGCTTTACAAGAAAAGGAAGAAAATGCTGTCCAAGAGTAAGAATGTGTGGGCTCCAAAACTGAGACACTCCCTCCTCAGCATCAATAAGCAAATAAGACTTTTTGTGAAGTTCTCCAAGGCAAACTATGAATCCAAGTTAGCTTCCTCAACCAAAAACAGCCACAAAGTGTTCTTTAGTTACATTGATAACATAAAAGGTAAGGCTCAGATTTGCTCCACACTGGTAGTTAATGGTAACGCATACACTGAGACGGTGGACATAGCTAATCTGCTAGCCAACAGGTTCTGTGAAAACTTCACTCCTCATCCCTGCCACACATACTTCATGACATCACTACCACCTGTCCCCTACCTTGTATATGGTGTCTAAAGAGCAGGTCATAAATGCCCTTTCTAAGACCAAAAGTACAGCAGTAATGGAACCTGATAACATCCCAGGTTCTGTCCTACATGGGCTCAAACAAAAATTAGCACCACCATTGGATATTCTTTTCAATCACAGTCTAAGCACCAGGTTCAGCCCAGCTGAATGGAAAACAGTCACCATTATCCCCCTGCTCAAAGATGGTGCTTCAACTGACACCAGGAACTAGAGATCTATTAGCCTGACTAACCTTATCTGCAAGGCCATGGAGAGAATCATCATGGACCTTATCAGCAAAGATATAGGTATTCTCCAAACACTAGATCCTACCCAGTTTGAATTTGTCAGGGTGAGATCATGTTTGTTAAACCTAGTGGATTTCTTGAGACAGTCACAAGGACCCTGGACAAGGGGAAATCTGTGCATACAGCCTACCTAGACCTGGCCAGAGCATTTGACACTATCCCTCACTCAGGCATCATTGACAAACTCTCTCAGCTAGACATCAACCCTTATATTGTAAGGTGGTGAACTGGCTCTCTTATAGAACCCATACAGTCAAAATAATGGAATCCACCTCCAACAACAGACCAGTTACCAGTGTTGTTCCACAGGGATCTATCCTGGGACCTCTACTGTTTGGAATCTATTTCTCTGAAGTGCAAGCTAAAACTAAGTGACTGTGGCTGACAAAGTTTGCTGATGACTGCAAACTGGGTGTGGTCATAGAATCTCCAAATTATGTCAACATCCTTCAAAAAAAGTCTTATGCAGACAAATATGTGCCA